>NW_027361890.1:26882500-27115000 GCF_039654945.1 Dendrobates tinctorius
GAGGAGTCAGCTCTCTCCGACCAGGACGTCGCCATGGCCCTCGTGGAGTGGGCAGTGGAACAGCCCTGCCTGCACTACTATATGCTAGCAGGATGGCCTCTCTCACCCATCTAGCTATAGTCTGTTTAGAGGCTTTAAGGCTCTTTCTTGCCCCCCCTGGTATGAGACAAATAAGGCCCTCTCTTCTCCAAGGTCTTGTTACCTCTAAATATTGCAGGATATATCTAACGTCTAGGCAATGAAGACTCTCCTCCTTCTGGTTACTGGGGTTAGGATGGTAAGACTATCTCCTGAGCCCTGTGGAATTTCGATACCACCTTAGTAAGGTATGTTGGGCCTAATTTTAACACAACTCTATCGTCCATGACCTGAGTGTAGGGAGGGTCTGATGATAGTGCGTGTAAGTCCCCAACCCTACGGGCTGATGTGAGTGCCACTAATAAGGCTGTTTTTAGTGTTAGAACTTTATCTGATGTTGTGTTTAGTGGTTCAAACGGACTTTGTCAGAGATGATAGACTAAATTTAGATCCCAAGGAGGAGTAGGGGACGGGACAGAGTCAGCTCTAGTACAGGGCCGGATAAACCTGGACACCCACTGATTTTTGCTAGGTCACAGTTGAATACGGCTGCCAGGACCGAGACGTGTACTTTGAGGGTACTGACAGCTAACCCCAACTCTAAACCTTTCTGCAGAAATTCAAATATTGCCACTATCAGGACTTCCCCTTCCCGTATTGGGCCTGAGGTAGATAAGAATTTTTTCCATATTCTACCATAATTTTTTGTAGTCACTTGTTTTCTGATACTGAGTAAGGTGGATATTAACCCTACTGAGAATCCCTTCTTTTCTAGTAGTGACCTTTCAAATTCCAGACTGTCAACTGCAGCCCAGACTTCTGAGTGCGATAGGAGGGACCTCGTGTTAGGTGGTCGTGGTCCTCCGGGGAGCACCCATGAATCCGTCACTGACATCACTCTCAGCCAGTTAAACCATGGTCTTTTCAGCCAAAAGGGAGCGATCATAATCACTCTGGCTCTGTCCTCCCGGATCTTCCTCAGAACTGCTGGAATGAGGCATATTGGAGGGAAGGTGTACAGGAGACCTGATGTCCACTCTATCCTGAAGGCGTCTACTGCCACTGGCCTGTCTGCTGGACTTAGGGAGCAGAATTTTTGAACCTTCCTGTTGGTTTTTGAGGCGAAGAGATCTACGTTGGGTTTTCCCCACATATGCACAATCCGTTGAAAAATGGACTCTTTTAGGCACCAATCTCCTTGCCTCAAGTGGTTCCTGCTCAGAAAGTCTGCCTTCAGGTTGTCCACCCCTCGGATATGCAGGGCCGATAATGAGAGGAACTGGTGTTCTGCCAGAGTCATGATCCTTTTTGCTATTTGCATCAAGGACTGAGAACGGGTGCCCCCCTAGTGGTTCACACATGCGACCGCCGTTCGGTTGTCTGATAGGACTCTCACCTGGTGTCCTCTTAGATGTGTCAACAATCCTTTCAGTGTCCTTTCGATTGCTAGCAGTTCCCAATCGTTTGAGGATAGATTTCTTTCCTCCTGGTCCCAGGGATCCTGGAGCCATAGTGTGTCTAGGTGGGCTCCCCACCCCCAAGGACTGGCGTCCGTTGAGACTACCTTGGAGGCTGTGTACGTCCAGGGTACTCCTCTCAGATAGGACTCTATCTGTAACCACCACCTGAGTGACTGGAGTACAGGGTCCGGTAGGGTGAGCTTTTGCTCTAACTGTCCCTGAAGCCTCAGGTCGTTTTGTAGCACACACCACTGAAGTTCTCTTGTGTGGAACTGGGCCCATTTCACTGCTGGTATGCAGGCGGTTAGGGACCCCAACACTGACATGGCCCTTCTCAGAGTCATCTCTGTTTTTTTTAATGGTGTCACGATTAGATTTGTGATCTTTTCTTCTTTCTCCTCTGGAAGGCGACACTCCTGCACCACCGAGTCCATTGTTAAGCCTAAGAAATTGTGGATTCTTGCTGGTTCCAGTTTGGACTTTTTGAGGTTCAGCTGCCATCCCAGCATCTGTAGTGTCTCCATCACTATTTTGACTTGTTCTTGACAGTGAGAGAAATTTCTTCCCACTATCAACAAGTCGTCCAGATATGGTATCACCAGAGTGTCTTTTTCCCTGAGATGCGCTGTGACCACTGCAATTAATTTCGTGAAGACTCGGAGGGCTATTGCCACCCCAAAGGGCAGAGCCCTGTATTGAAAGTGACGCCACTGAGACCTCATCTGGACCGCCACCCTGAGATATTTGCGATCTTGTTGCCGGATCGGGACATGATAATAAGCATCCTTGAGGTCCAGGACTGCCATGTAGTACTGAGGAAAGAGGAGGTTCACCGCCAATCTTGTTGTTTCCATCTTGAATGATTGGACTATCAGGTATTTGTTGAGGCCTTTCAAATTTATAATCGTCCTCCAGGAATTGTCTGTTTTTTTGTTTTGTTTTTTTTTTAATGAGAAATGGGGGGGGGGGGGGGGGGGGGGTTTAAATCCTTCCTTCCCTTTTCCTGAACTTCTTCCAGGACATATTTGTCTAGGAGTGATATTACTTCCCCCCCCCCCCAGACTTTGTTTTTCTTGAGAGGACTGTACTGGAGTCTGCATGTATCTTCGTGGCGACCAGTGGTGGAATCTTAACTCCAGACCTGACCCCACAATTTGTCGGATCCAGGTGCAGGATGAGATCCTCTCTCAGGCTGGAGGTGAGAGAGCCTTCCCCCCACCTGAGAAGGATCATCACTGGGAGGGTTTTTTGGCGTCTTTGGAGGGCTTGCTGAAGTAGAAGCCTCTCCCACCTCTGGATCACTTGTCAGAGTTGTTTCTGTCTCGATCCCTGTACTGCTGTCTTCTGAATTTTCGGCCCTTCTGAAAGGAGCGCCGAAAGGTCCGAAATGGCTGTTTTGGGAAATTTTTCTTTTTTGTCGCCGGCTTTCTCCAAAAAGTCATCCAGTGCCGCTCCAAACAGGAAATTTCCCTCACATGGCAGAGAGCAGAGTTTCATCTTTGCATGTGTGTCCCCCGGCCAGCACTTGAGCCATACTGTACGGCGTCCCACATTAGTTAAGGCTGCTGATTTTGCCGCAGCTCTGATGGCCGGTATTGCTTCCAGGATAGACTCCCAGGGGATTCCTTGCTCTAGCTGATCCTCCAGGTAATCAACCCATATTTTTAGGGATTTAGCCACACAAGTGGCCGTGATGGCGGGCCTTAGTGCCCCAGTCGAGGCCTCCCAGGCTGGTTTAAGACAATTATCCGTCTTTCTTTCCAGAGGTTCTTTTAGGGAACCTAAATCCTCAAAAGGGTAGAGATTTCCTGGCGACTTTTGAGATCGCTACATCAAGCTTTGGAGCTCTATCACAGGATGAGGATGCCTCTTCCTCAAAGGGTTACCTCCTTTTCAGGGAATTGATTATGTGGGACTTCTCTAGTCTTTCCCATTCCCTTTTTAGGAGTCCTTCCAGCTGTCCGTTAATAGGGAAGGCTCTACGTTTTTTTCTTTTGCAACCCGCTCAACATGAGTTCCTGAGCCTTTTTTGCTCACTCATCTACCAGCTCCATAGTAGACCGGGTTGCCTTTATAAGCTTATCTGTAGCTTCTACTGGGAATATGTCTTCCTCATCAGAACTGCTATCTGAATAGTGGGATTTATCTGAGTCCTCCTCGGACCCTGTGGAGTCCTCCTGAGAGACTACTGAGGGACTGGATCTACTGTATCTCTTGCTTTGTTATCCATTGATTGTAATGCCCTCACTGATTTACAGACCTCTGATTGAATTAGGGATCTCAGGTTCTCAGAGAAGGAGGGTGTCTCCTCCGCAACTGTTTTGTTAATACAGTCCTGGCACAATCTTTTACTCCAAGATGCTCCTAAGGGACATTCCTTATTCTTGGATCTTGACCTACTCTTCTTAGGGACCTTCTATACTCCACCCCGCCAATATATGTAAAAATAGGGGAGAGTAGACAAGAGAGAGAGCAGACATTAGCATGCTGGACTTTCTCGAAGCTCACTCATCACTCGGACGCTTCACAGAACGGCTACCGGATCTGGAGGCTGACTGGTCTTCTCACTGACTTCCAAGGAGACTAAGGACCCCTCCTTCTTGCAGTGACGATCCGCCCGTGCGGCTCCCACTCCTGCTGCGGCACGTCTGGCTCTTCTCCTCTGAGACCGCCTCTCCTGCACGTCCTGGTGCAGCTGCAAGTGGTCTGGTGAAGGGCTCTCCATCCTATAAGCTGCTTCGCTGCTGCCGTCGCTACCTGATGAGAGCAGTCACATCTACTGCAATATTGGTGTGGTGACACCTGCCAGCACTTCCTGCTGCCTTTAAATAACTGTATTCCCCCTTGTTTTGTTTTTTTTTCATTAATCAACTGACCACCTGGTTGATCCTGCACCTGCTGCTTGCGCTTCCTGGCTGTACCCCCATGCATGTGCACTACCACTGGTCTATGCGCGCACCCAGCAACCACATTCGGTGCGCACTCTCCTCAGGTGCCTGCGCCCCCCTTCGGCTGTGAATGCACGCGCGAACCCAGAGACCACTTCCGGTGTGCACACCTCTGCCTGTGTGCGTACCCGAGGACTACGTCCCGGAGCGCGCCCGACCTCTGACGTTCCGCTGTCATCCTGGCCCTGCGCTGGCCTCTAGCTGTTGCACGCACCCTTACTTTCAGTGCTCGCGCATCACTTCTGGAGCATCGGCATATTCCTGGCGTTACAGCGCCATGACACCCCGCACCGCTGCCCCCTCCATACCTGCCTCCTGGATCTGGCCATCACCTGGAGGAAGCAATTACGCCACTGGCCCCCAGAGTCCTGCAGGTATTTTCCATCTCAGATTTTTTTTTTTTTTCCCCTTCTGGTGGCCCAGCCTTCTGGACTCAACAGGGAGGGTACACTTACATGGCCTACAAGGAGCTTAATTTATGCCCGGGCACCGATGTGCTCATGGGCTGCATGGCCCCTGGTTGTCAACAGGGAGGGAGCACAAAGTGGCCTCCGTGGACATCTATGGGGCATGTCGGTCATCAGGGAGGGTACACGAACCGTGGTCTCCGAGGTCCAAATTTCACCCGGGCACCTGCCTCACGGGCTGTGGCCATGCACTCGCTCAGAAGGGGGGCAAAGGAAAATATGGCCCTCGAGGTACCTGGTAATGGGTGTAGCAGACCAGTGCCTGCCAATAATCACCCGGCCCAGGCATCCTCTTCTTTCGCCCAGAGTCTTCAAGGGTTTTCATTCTGAGGGTTCCCTTTCGAGGTAAGGAAACCAACTGATGCGGAGAGAGGAGCCACCCCTTTTATCTTGAAGGTTTCCTGTCCTTGTTGGGCAGTCGTGTAGAATGGGGGGGGGGGGGAAAGAAGAAAAAAAAAAAAAAAATCTAGCGCACATGGTCTAGCAAAATGAATAGATTATCTGCTTGACAATTTAAAAAAAAAAAAAAACTAATGGGTATTAAAACGGAGATCTCCAGGTTTGGAACAAAAGATTCGTCATTCTATATAACTGCTTGCGGTGTGCACAGTTACCGTGCCGCAGTGCTAGAGAGTGGTGACATGACCACATGTATGCAGTGTGCATACTTGCAGACACATGACAACTAGACTCCTCCAGCTTCTCTCATTTCCCTTACATTGAGAGAAGCAAAACACATCTTGTTATCATGTGTGACCGCAAGTATGGAAATCGCGGACATGAGGCCACATGGCCACCTGCTCACATCAGTAATACCGTGAAATTGTGATCGTGTGGATACCATATGCTGTAACAATTTGGCAGTTTTTGTCATAGAGGAACTGCAGATTTTGCCAAAATGTCTTCAATACAATAGTTTAAACTCTTGAAAAATCTTCATCTCATTTTCCTTCTTGGGAACCTAATCATGTTTTATTGAAACCTCTCCATTACTAAGCTGGGCTTAATGTCACAATACAAGGGTGACATTACAGGGCAAGAGGGAAGTACCCAACAAAGCTCCAGAATAAGCGCATCTAATAGATGCACCTTTTCTGGACTGCTGTTTTTAGGCTGGGGGGGGGGGGGGACAGCATATTCATGGCCCCATACCAGCCTGAGAATAGCAGCCCGCACCTGTTATATTTTGAATCAACCCGGCAAAACTAAGGGGGGTGACCACACGTCTGTTTTTTTTTCCCCCATTCATTCTTCCCTGCTCACGCTGTTGCCAGCAGAGCAGGGAAAATGACAGCCACGTTCAACACCACATGCAGGGGTACAGCGCTTACAGTAGCGCTTCTTCCCTAGCGGCCATCCGTGCTCACGGAGGACAGTGTACACTGTCCTCGTGTGCTGTACATGTTGCAGCCCATGTGTCCAGTTCAAAACTGATGTGTCTGCGTGTTTTGCACACGGACCGCGTGTCTGAAAACATGCTGACATCTGCATAGACCCATTCATTTGAATGGGTCTACATGTGTCAGTGTCTCCGGTATGCGAGAAAAAAAAAAAAACTGTCACTACACGTACCAGAGCCACTGATGTGTGATACAGGCCTAACCTGGATAAAATCCTTGAAAGCTATAATTTCCAAAATGGGGTCGTTTGTGGAGGAGAGGGGCAGTGTTCCACTGTTTAGGCACATCATGGTCTCTCCCAGACATGACATAGCACCCGCTCTCGATTCCAGACATTTTTTGCGTTCAAAAAGTTAAACCGTCCTCTCTCATCTGAGCCCTGCCATGTGCCAAAATAATAGTTTTCTCCCATACAGTATATGGGTTTATCTCTGCTCAGTAGAAAGATTGCACAACACATTTTGGCATTCATTTTCTCCTGTTACCCTTGTGAAAGAAAAAAAAAAAAAGTCTTAGTTACTCACCGGTTAACGGTGTTTTTCGGAGTCCATGACAGCACCACCTGAGAGAGGGGATCCGCCCTTCAGGAACAGGAAACCTACAGATACAAAAGGGCGGCACCTCTCCCACGCATCAGTTGGATTACAGAGCACAAGAGGACCACAATGGTTAATGGCAAAATTTATATACAGTACTTTTACACAACTATTCCTTACCAGTGTACATACAAGAGGAAGAAGTGCACACCCAAATTTAAACTAAAGGGAGGGAATATACGGGTGCTGTCATGGACTCAGAAAAACACCGTTAACCGGTGAGTAACTAAGACTTTATCGGTCGTCCATGACAGCACCACCTGAGAGAATTACAGAGAGTAAAACTATTTAGGGAGGGACTACAGCCTGCAGTACCCTTATACCAAAAGAGAGGTCTGTGGAAGCACCCAAGTCTAGCCTATAATGATTATAAAAGGTGCTCGGAGAGGACCAAGTAGCCGCCTTACATATCTGGTCAATGGAGACTTCTGATCTCTCGGCCCACGAGGACGCCATGGCTCTGGTGGAATGCGCCCTCACTTTTGCAGGTGCCGGTCTGCCCTTTGAGGTGTATGCAATTGAAATAGCCTCTCTAATCCACCTAGCTAGTGTATTTTTTGACACTCTACAGCCTTTCCTGGGACCTTGATGGGAGATAAATAGGGCACTCTCTTTTTTCCAGGGGTCAGTAACCGCTAGATATTCTTTAAGGCATTCTCTAACATCTAAGGTGTGTAATTTCTCTTCCTTCTCATTAGCTGGATTAGGGAGGAAGGATGGAAGGACTATTTCCTGTGTTCTATGAAAGCTAGAAACTACCTTCGGTAAGTACGCCGGGTCAGGTCTGAGTATTACCCTATCGTCCTTAAACTGTAAATAAGGAGGACGCCTAGATAATGCCTGGATGTCGCTTACTCTACGAGCTGAGGTTAGAGCTACCAGGAAGGCTACCTTGAGGGACAGGTTTTTTATAGAGGCTGATGAGATGGGTTCGAATGGAGCTTCTGTCATGGCTGTAAGGACTAGGTTCAGGTCCCATGGCATGAATCTATCCTTCACCACTGGCCTGGATCTACCTGCTGCCTTGATGAATCTACTGATCCAGTAATTACCCGCGATGTTGCAGCTAAAGAGGGCCCCCAAGGTTGAAACTTGTACTTTGAGGGTACTAGTGGAGAGCCCCATTTCTAGACCTTTCTGAAGAAATTCTAAGATTTGATTTATAGGAGCCGAACCCCCAGCGACTACTCTAGAGTTCTTTAGGAATCTCTTCCAAATTCTGACATAGATCTTGGTAGTAGTGATCTTTCTACTTTTAAGTAGAGTGTCAACCAGGTCTGGGGAGAAGCCTTTATCTTTCAGCAGTGCCCGTTCAAACTCCACGCCGTCAGAGGTAGGCCAGCCACCTGAGGATGAAAGACTGGGCCCTGGGATAGGAGATCCGGGATCTCCGGCAGGACCCAAGGATCGGACACTGACATGGTCCTGAGGCATGAGAACCAAGCCCTCCTGGGCCAAAACGGAGCGATCACTATAACTTTCGCTCTGTCTCTCCTGATTTTCCTCACCACTAGAGGTAATAGCGATAGGGGAGGGAAGGCATAGGATAGCCCGAAATCCCACTTTATCAGCAAGGAGTCTACCGCCAGGGGGTCTTCTCTGGGATTTAGTGAGCAAAACTGTCTTACTTTCCTGTTTTCTTTGGTGGCGAAGAGATCTATCTCTGGCAGTCCCCACTTCTGTACAATCAGGTCGAAGATAGAGTTTTTTAGGGACCATTCTCCTTGCCTTAAGAGATTGCGGCTCAGGAAATCTGCCGTGGTGTTTTCTTTCCCCTTTATATGTAGAGCTGTTAATGATAGGAAATGCTGCTCTGCTAGCTGGAACAGCCGTTCTGCTACATTCATCAGGGATTTGGAACGGGTCCCGCCTTGGTGGTTGATATACGCTACGGTGACCAGATTGTCGGAGAACACTCGCACATGATGGCCCTGTAGATACACAAGCAGTTCTTTAGCCGCCAGCTCTACTGCTGTCAATTCTTTCAAGTTGGATGACATCTCTATCTGATGATGCTCCCATAGGCCCTGGACCAGAATTTCCCCCATATGAGCCCCCCAACCGGAAGGGCTAGCATCCGTGGTGATTATGCGGGATGTGTCATGTTCCCAGGGAACCCCTCTGGATAAATTATTCTCATCTAGCCACCATTCTAGGGACTCCCTTGTGTTTCGGGACAAGGTTAGCTGGCCCTCTAAGTAACCCCCAAGCATTTTTTGATGCCTTAAGACCTCGCCCTGTAGAGTTCTTGAATGAAACTGGGCCCACTGGACCGCCGGGATACAGGAGGAAAGTGAACCTAGAAGGGACATGGCTTTCCTGAGGGACATGGTCGGGTTATTGGAAGCGTTCAGGACCTGATAGTGTAGGCGAACCAGCTTCTCTGGGGGCAGACGGCATTCCTGTTTTACGGAATCTAGGATGAGGCCCAAGAATTGTTGGATTCTCATCGGCTGTAACCGAGATTTTTTAATGTTAAGCAGCCATCCTAACCGTTCTAGGGCAGACCTTGCCCTTTGTAGCTGTTGCAAACAATGGTTAGCCGTTTTCCCTACAATCAAGAAGTCATCTAAGTAGGGAACTACTAAAATGTCTAATTCACGTAGATGGGCCATAACTTCCGCTACTACTTTAGTAAACACACGGGGAGCGACTGCCACCCCAAAGGGAAGGGCCGCATACTGGAAATGTTGAACTGACCCATCTAACTGCACTGCCACTCTGAGAAAACTCTTGATGATCTGCATGAATGGGTATATGGTAGTAGGCATCTTTCAAATCTAACACCACCATGAAGCAGTTTTGAAACAGTAATTTTATTGTTGAATTAATTGTTTCCATCTTAAATGGGCGTGTGACCAGGAATTCATTGAGGGATTTAAGATTTATTATGGTCCTAAAGGAACTGTCTGGCTTGCGGACCAGGAACAAAGGGGAGTAGAAACCTTTCCCCCTTTCTTCCTCTGGAACTTTAGTTAGGACCTTTTTATGGCAAAGATCCCGAACTTCGGCTTCCAGGGCAGACTGTTCTGAAGAGGATGACCTAAGAGGAGTGACCTTAAAACGATCTTGGGGAACCCGGGAGAATTCTAGTCGTAGGCCCGCAGCTACCACCCCCAGTATCCAGTTGCTATTAGAGATTAATGTCCAGGCCGGGTAGAAGGCAGCTAGTCTCCCCCCTACCGGAGCAACTAGTCATTGGGGCGGCTTTTTAGTGTCCCGTGCTGGACCTTCCTGGCGCCCCCCTCCTCCAAACATGAATCCAGTACCTCTCCTTTTGTCATCCCATCTGCCCTGATCCCTGGACGGCCTCCTACGGAAATATCCTTTCCTGGTAAAGGGGCGTCTAAAAGAGGGGTTCGGCAGACTGGGGAACTTCTTTTTATCGTCCCCGGCCTTCTCTAAAAGTTCATCCAGGACGGGCCCAAACAGGTATTCGCCCTCACAAGGAATGGAACAGAGTCGAGATCTGGCCTGGATGTCTCCTGGCCAGCATTTTAACCAGAGAGCCCTTCGAGCTGCGTTGGATAAACCTGCGGTTCTAGCCGCCATCCTCGCAGAATCTGCTGACGCATCAGCCAGAAAAGCAGCAGCACTTTGGATAACTGGTAAAGCTTTTCGAATGTATGCTCTTGAGGTTCCATCCTTCAATTGGGAATCCAGCTGATCCAGCCAGACCATCAAGGATCTGGCCGTACATGTGGCCGCTACCGCTGGTCTCAAGGCACCCGCTGACATCTCCCATGTTCCTTTCAGAAAAGAATCCGCTTTTTTATCTAGCGGGTCTTTTAAGGAGGCCATGTCATCGAAAGGTATGGAGGACTTTTTGGAGGCTTTGGCCACTGCCGCGTCCAGCTTAGGGGCCTTGTCCCATTTGGTTACCACTGGGTCATCAAACGGGTACCTTCGTTTGAAGGCGGGTGGCAAAGAACCTCTTTTTTCTGGCTTTTTCCATTCTCTATCTATTAGGTTCTGGACTTTATCATTCAGCGGAAAGGATCTGCGCTTTCTGGGATCTAGGCCTCCGAACATCACGTCCTGTGCCGAAAGTTCCGGTTTTGTGTCTGCTACCATGGTGGACCTTACTGCTTTAACTAACTTATCCATCTGGTCTAAGGGAAAGCAGAAACGGCTCGAGTCTTCCTCTGAAGATGATGAAGTGGAGGCCGAGGAATCTGAGGAGATATCGATTCCAGGTGCGGCCGAAGACTCTGAACCCGAGAGGTTAACATCTCTTCCCTTAGAGGAGTCTTTTTTAGATAGGGCCTTCATTTCTGTCCTGATTATCTCCCTCAGGCTTGTGGTGAAGTCTGGTGTTTCTTCCGCCATCTGTATGGACGGGGAAGAGTGTAAGGGCCTGTCAATCTACCCCTAGGGTACCGTCCCCATCCAACCCCTACCGTTTGTCGCACGCAAGGCTGACACAACTTTTTAGGGTGGCCGTCTGGCAAAGGACAATTACAGAGGGCACATTCCCTGTGCTTCTGCTTCCCCGTAGCTTTCCTTGCCTGCGAAAGAACGAAATAAAACACTGCATCAGGGTACATTCACGGAGATCTCTTACCCATGCAGACGAGGCAGGTACCGGGTCACGGAGGGAGGCAGGAGGGTCCTTTAGCCTGGAGGAACTTCTGTGGCTTTGTTCGCCCGTCCGTTTCTTCTTCTGCTGGCCACTCGCATGTAAATTCGCTGTGGCCTGTTTCTCTGGGCGTTCCTGCGCCTCGTCCTGCTGCTCTGTGGGGGCTTCTGTCGAATCCATTGCTGGGCCTTCAGAAGCACCCCAGCAGCGTCACCTCCTGCTTTTAAAGCCTCCCACAGTGTCCGGGTTAGCAGGGCTCTGGCGCGGCACCTCCCCCCGGGTCATCCCCCCCCCACATGCTCCGTCTCCCCCCCCCCCCCCCCCCCCGGGGCCGCCCCAGACCGCCGAGCACCGGCGGCGCACCCCGGAAAGCCGGCCGGAAACCGACTTCCGGTTTCGGCGTTCCCGGCCCCGCCCCTTCCGCTGCGTCACTTCCGCCGCGCGATCAAGGCCGCGGGAGCGCGCGGAAAGGAGCCGGCACGGCGCCCCCGGCTCCGGAATGCCCGCCGCCCCCACATGCGCCGACCTGCGCCCGCCGAACAGGCGCGACCACCGAGAGAGAGAGAGAGAGAGAGAGAGAGAGAGAGAGAGAGAGAGAGAGAGAGAGAGAGAGAGAGAGAGAGAGAGAGAGAGAGAGAGAGAGAGAGAGAGAGAGAGAGAGAGAGAGAGAGAGAGAGAGAGAGAGAGAGAAGCAAGCGGAGACCGGGTGAATGCAACAGGAGGGGTTCCAGGGGTCATACTTACCTTAAGCCGGCCCTATGGAGACGGCTGTCCACCGGACCCTCTGCTGCGCCTGCTCCAACCACTGTCGTGGTGACCTACCCGGCCCCACCGTGGCGCATCCAGGGACCCGAGCTTGACCGAGGTAGGAGACACCCCCCCCCCCCCCCCGCTACCTGGGTCGGTCAGGCGGCCTGGGAATCCATCGACGACTCCATGATGGACCATCTGTAGGAAGTCCCGTCCTATAGGAACAGGAAACCAACTGATGCGTGGGAGAGGTGCCGCCCTTTTTTATCTGTAGGTTTCCTGTTCCTGAAGGGCGGATCCCCTCTCTCAGGTGGTGCTGTCATGGACGACCGATAAAATTTCAAAAATTTGGACTTGTCATGGCAGCCACAATTAGTGACAGAGCTAAGGGTTTGGCTACTACTTAGGTCCCGCTCATATGAAGTGCAACAGAAAATGCTCTTGAAATACAGAAGGTTTTGAAAAAGCAAAAAGTAAGCAGAGCTGCACACCAGATATCTGGTTGTGAATCCTCTGACTTCTTGGGATATTACATCAAATTTGTCCATGACTTCTTAGCTCTGGAATGTGATGCAAGATCAGTCTTGTGACTTTTCATGATGTGTGAGGCTTTATTCAGCAGATGGGTAGATGTTTGTGCCGTTGCAGGAGGTGCTCACTGCTGACTTGCAGCCCAGTACGAGGGATGATAGGAAGTGTAGTTAGAAGTAAACAGAAGATCCTGTAGAGGAAGTGGTGGCTGAGAGAGGTGAAGAAGGTGAAAGGTACAAAACATGAACATTGCCAGACATAGTACATGGGAATCTTTATAGGCATTATACTTAGGCATTTATGGCAAATACAGTAATTGAGTTAGGATAGTGAACAACCTCTTACGTTTTAATGTTTGTAGGAGGTAGATATGACAAAAACAAAAAGTAGTAACAAAGTTTTTTTTATACAACTCAAGCGCTTCACAGAAAACTCCAAAAACATTACAAGACAATTGGAAAGGTAAAGTCAAGTATAGACTTTGGATCATCCATAAAGCAGTAACCTTTTCTACATTGTTGACACCCTAGATTACCTCACTATGCCAGTTCAGTTTTCATACAAAGTGAATGTCAAGGAGGAAGTTAGAAGATTGCTCCAGGATTTTAAAGTCAGTTTAGTAATGGCCAAGATGTCAACATTCTACAGATAAGGGCAGCCCTGGAAGGTCTTGCTTTAGGCAGGTGCTCTTTGGATCATTGTAGTAACTCAGTATCTGTAATGATCGGGCTTGAAGGGTCCCTCCTTTTCCAGCCCAAGGTATTTTGCTTGTTTGTCTGTAAGTTTTGTCAGTTTTACGCCAAGCTTGTCCAGATGAGCAGCAGCCACAGCTTCATCAAGCTGCAAACAAAAGACAAATGAAACACAAAAATTAAGCTAGTCACTCATAAATGTGCTTAGAGGACATGTTTTTAACATTACAACCGCCAACCTAGCCTCCATGTAGTATATACATAGCATCTGCAGATGCTTCTCAACATTAGAATATCATTTCAGTTATTCAATAGAAAAAGTGAAACTCATTACATAGAGTTGTTACAGAGAGTGATCCATTTCAGGTGATTATTTCTGGCAATATGGATTATGGCTTACAGCCAATGAAAACCCAAAATTCATTATTTGTTTTACTCATTTATATAGCGCCATCATTTCCACAGTGCTTTACAGATATTAGGCTAGTTTCACATTTGCGCTTTATAGCGCAGCAACTGCCTGCGCACGACCACCACTAAGCGCACACGGCAAAATCCTGCTACCGCACGGCCAGCATGCGCACCCTATGCTAAAGATAGGGTGCGCAGATCGCAAGCGCCCATGTGCGCTAGTAGGCGGCGATGACCGGATGGGGCGGGCAGAGGCCGTCGCTGCGCTATAAAGCGCAAATGTGAAACTAGCCTTAATGGCACATCTCAGTAAATTAGAATACTTTATAACACCAGCTTGAGAAGCATTTTAAAATCTGAAATGTTGGACTACTGAAATGTATGTTCAGTAAATGCACTCAATACTTGGTCGGGGATCCTTTTGCATCAGTTACCGCATCAATGAAAACCAGACGTGGGGTTCCCCTCATTTTCTGAGCCAGACGAAACTTACAGCTGGGGGCTGCTTCCCTCAGCTGTCAGCAAGGTTGGTTGTGAATAGAGGGGTCCCCATGTGTTTTTTTTTTTTTAATTATTAAACAGCAGCCCCCAGCTGCCCAGGAAAGGCACATCTATCAGATACGCCTATCTGGAGCTTTGCCCAGTTCTTCCCACATCGCCAGTCGTTTACAGTCGGGAGCAGCTGTGTTAGCAGCGCTCCGCCTGTAAACGTATTAACCCCCGAGATGGATTTACGCCGTGGGACGTGACTAAGTGCCGGACAGGTAATGTATATAGTTGCTTTATTATTTATTTATTTTCAACTTTTTTTCCAGTAGATCGTGGGCTTCGCAAAGGAATTACAAGTGTAATAAAGATAAAAGTGTGTGTTGTATTCTCTCATTAAAATAATTTATTTTTATTGAGTGTTTAACCCTTTATTTACTGTAGGATTATTAATCGAGAGGTGTCTTATTGACACCTCTCCATTACTAATCTGGGCTTAACGTCACCTTAGACTAGAAAGGTGGCATTAACCCCCTTGTTACCCCACTTGCCACAGCTACAGGGCAAGTGGGAAGAACTGGGCAAAGCTCCAGATTAGGCACATCAATAGATGCGCCTTTTCTGGGCAGCTGGGGGCTGCTGTTTTTAGGCTGTGGGGGGCAAAGATCAACAGCCCCTTACCAGCCTGAGAATATCAGCCCTCAGCTATCGGCTTTAGTCAGGTTGGTTGTCAAAAATAGGGGGGGGACCCCACGCCGGTTTTTAATTACAAAACAGCATGGGGAGCCCTCTATTCTTCACATCCAACCTTGCTGAAGCACGCAGCCCCCAGCTGTAAGTTTCATCTGGTTGGTTCAGAAAATGAGGGGAACCCCACGTCAGGTTTTCATTCATTCTTCTCTCCTGCCGGCAGAGCAGGAGAGAAGAATTACAGCCACGCTCCGCACCAGTCGCCGAGAACAGCGCTTACTGTAGCGCTTCTTCCCGGCGCCATCCGTGTGGTCCTGATGCAGCACACGGTTGCCACACGGAGGTACCACGTGTCCACATGGACAGCTCTGGTACCGGAATTATCTGGACGTGTGAAACTGCCCTAAAAGGGAATCTGGCAGCAGGTTTTTGCTACCTCATCTGAAAGCAGCGTAGGTAGAGACCCCAAATCCAACACGGAATCACTTAGATTACTGGGTGCAGCCATTTTGAGTTTTTTTTTTTTTTTCCTTCTTTATTTAAAATGAACCAGAGCTGAGAAAGCCAACACCAGGCTCCATATACAAAGTCCATAGACAGCGAGCTGCTTATCATAGGGGAAGGGGCATTGCCGGACTAACGTAGTCTAGGAATTTTAATGTCTTCGTGACAAAATCCTTCACAGTTAGTAAGCAGAAAGCACTTCGACATGTGACATCTCTGAAATCTGCGCTTCAGCCGCCATCTCCTGCAGCCTTCAGACTACTTAGCAAAAACCTGCTGACAGGCTCCCTTTAACACCTTTCTGACCTCAGACTGTAAAGTACGTTTGAGGGCAGAATCCCCGCTTTGATGAGTGCTCCGGCAGTGAGCATGCATCAAAGCCAGGACAGGTCAGCTGACATATGCCTGCAATAGGCACAAGTGGAATCGCGATCTACCTGTGCCTATTAGCTAGATAAAAGCACGCTTCCAGCCATGGTGCCGGAAATACATGCATCGCTGACCCCAGTCACGTGAATGAGGGTCAGCGATGCGTTGGCATAACAACCAGAGATCTCTATGGCTGTTGATACCGGATTGCTATGAGCGCCACCCTGTGGTCGGCGCTCATAGCAACGCAGTAATACTACTACATACAGGCGATCAGAGCACCGCTTGAATGTAGCAGAGGAAATAGAGTTGTGGCAGCTTCTAGCCTCCCATGGAGTCTATTGAAGCATGTCAAAATTTAAAAAACCTACACATTTATCGCCGCGTTCAAAGTCGCCGGAAAAAAAAAATATATATATATATATATATATATATATATATATATATATATATATATATATATATATATATATATGCCCACGCCGAACCCGAGATCACAAAAAGGGGGAGTCACTAAGGGAACTGGAAAATCGTGCAATTTTTTTTAGCAAACTTTAGAATTTTTTTTCACATTTAAAAAAAAAAAAAAAGAAAAAAAAAAAAAAGAACCTAGACATGCTAAAGCCAGTGATGTCGTTCAAATGTACAACTCATCTTGCAAAAAATGAGCCCTCACATGGCCATATTGGACAGAAAAAAAAGTTATGGCTCTGGGAAGAAGGGGAGCGAAAAAACAAAAGCGAAACCAAAAAAAGATGGTGTCATGACGGGATTAAGCTTACCCCTTAAAGACTGTCAGCACAGGTACACAGCTCTGTAAGCAAGAGCTATGTTATGTATTCAGGTCCAGCAAGGAACCATGAAAGCAGAAGTCTACAAATGTAGCAGGCACAATGTCACAACTCATGCCAACTATAGATTAGCACGCAACATGAATTAAGTCATATGATGAAAACATGACATTTAATATGAGAAGCTGAAGGTCCCATTTTTATCTGGGCCTCTGCGGCATATACATTAGAAACTCGGCATGTGATTTCTGGAACATTAATAGCAAACTGCAAGGATATGTTCTTAATGTGTGATCGGAGGGGGCCTCCGCAGTAGGACCCCCTACTGATCACACATTGCTTGGACATGTCACCAGTAAGTGTTTATAAGTACGGAAGCCTTCTGAGCAGTCAACCACAAAGGCCTGAATAGTGATTTAGTACTTCACTATACCAGATACAGCTGAGATTGCATATGCAAGTCAAAACAATTAAAGAGTTCTTGGCCACCTCTCTACAGGATTACAACGAGCCAGTTTAAGAAGCCGGCAAGGAACCCAACCTAAGTAATCAAATGGCTTTAGAAGGCTGACCGAAAATGCTCACCCAGGCCAGGCTGTAGAGACTGAGGGTGTGTGCAAAACCGCGGGGGCAAAACCGCAGGCTAATCCGCAGATAAACCACAGGTCTTTTGACCTGCAGATTTATCTGCGGATTTTGCAGAATCCTCGTGGATGAATCCACAGCAGATTCTGCAGCGTGTGCACGTACCCTAATACTATGCCTAAAAGTTACAATAAGCAACTGGGAAAATGTAGAGGGTGCGGGCACGTGGGTGTATTGGGAAGAACCACAAAAAAAAAAAAAAAATATTATATATATCCCACTTGCAGTGTTCTCGGGTGCACAGCCTACAAGACAGGAATACAAGTTGCCTGCATTACTGACCTTCTTGGGCAGGAAATAAACCCCTACGGGATATTTGTCAGTGTTGGTCCAAAGTTCAATCTGAGCCATAACTTGATTAGTAAAAGAGTTACTCATTACAAAGCTCGGGTGACCCATAGCACATCCCAAATTCACCAGTCGGCCCTCAGCAAGAAGAATAATGTGTCGTCCATTTTTCAAGAGGTATCGGTCCACCTGTCAATGATTGACAATAAAGATGTTAGTTCGTTCTAAGTTCACACTACATGTGGATACTGTACCCCCAGATGCAATACATTCAAGGAGAGAGCACAAATAATATCACTCTCCAAACAAATTCCAGTCACATGGATCATGAAACACTTCTGCATAAGAAGTCTAGACAAATGTGGAATGTTTAGACATGGCCTATAAATTTGAAAAAGTCAAAATATTACAAGCTGCAGTGATTTTAATCAGACTTTTAATGATAGAGCTGGTCATCATGCGTAGCTTGTTTTTTCCACTGGGGGAGAATGTATGAACAGCGATAATTGACATGAATACGCTACAGAGACAAGACCCCTAGTGGCGGAGAGGGACAGTATGAGAAAACAGAAATGAATAGCTAAAGAGTAATGGTTCACTGAAAACACTGGGAAACACCAGTGCAGTGGTTCTTATCAGTGGTAACACTACCGCCGGTAAGACTGTCAGCCTTGTGGGGGGGGGGGGGGTGACCCCCACAGCAGTGAGTTGCGGTAAGAAGCTTACCGCAGTTCAGCAGGCATGGGTTGATGAGACTACTGCCTGTGTCACTGATAAAAGTGACAACAGGAGCCACTGATGGGTCCCTGCTACCCTAGTCTCCTAGAAAAAAAAACAAAAAACGACCATATATTCACCTGTACATCATAGTCCACGTAATCCAGAGTATCCCACGGTGATCTTGTGTGTAGAACAGTCACATCTGGAGAGGCGACTGCTCTACCCAGTGATTCACGACAGCTTAGTGATACACTGCGGGACCGATTAACTCCTGTCAGTGTGAGAGTTCACCAGCTGATCAGCTCACTTACGGCACACCCACTGCGTGAGAACTTTCTCACGGCAGCTCAGTAATACACTAAGGCTACATGCACATGCTGCGGAATGGGGTGCGGATTTGGCCGCGCGGATTTTGTAAAATCCGCAGGTCAAAAGACCTGCGGATTGCTCTGCGGTTTTTCATCTCCACAATGGAAGAGATGGCAAAGCGCAGCGGAATCCCCAGAAAGAATTGACAAGTCAATTCTTTCTGCGGCTTCAAAATCGCACAGAAAAATCTGCACTGCATTTTTATTCCCATAGGGAATAATGGTACTGTACACCGCAGCAAAAACTGCTGCGGACCTGCAGCGGCCAAATCCGCTGCGGAACCGCAGCATGTGCACACACCCTAAGAGAAGAAAATCGCTCCCGCAGTGTATCGCCAGCTGTCTTTGAGGGCAGTCACATCAGTAACTGCTCTCAAAGTGATGAGGATCGTCGTGGAACATTATGGATTATCTTCTCTGCGGACAGGTGAGGAATAATGGGGTTTATTTTATTTTTGTTGCAGGAGATGTTGGGTTTGGTGGATTAGGCATTCTTTAAGTATGGTTTAATAAAGATTTATTAGAGTAGTCTGGGCATTATTTTGAATGTAAAGGACTTCACTCTTTTTTTTATAAAATATCACTATGGGATTACTAATGGACAGATGTTTTATAGACACCTCCATTACTATCCTGTGGCCTTGATGTCACCTGACAATACAAAAGTGACATCAAATGAGTGTCGGGCTGACACCTTTTCATTACCAGACCTAGGGCCTGCTGTCAATGACAGCTGCAGACACCAAGCCCTAATTCTATTATCTTGATGCCACTTCAGCAGCATGAAAAAGGTAATTTCTTGGTTCAACACCACATCACAAAACTTTAAATATCTTTATTTAGCTCAAAAAACGCATTCTTTCCTGTACAAAAACGCATGCGAAAAACACGCATTTTTCCTGCCAAGAGAAGCAGAAATTTCTGCATGCAAGTACTCAATGTGCGCACATAGCCTAACATTCAATAGATTCGTCACCAGGTGTTTGCAGCCCCATCTGATAGCAGCATGATGTAAGGACAAAGACCCAGATTATGGAAATGTGTCTCTATACTGGTTACTGCAGTTTTGATTTAAAACTGGTTGTTTTTTCTGCTGCAGATCTCCCAGTTTTCTGGATGCAGACTTCTGTATAACCCCAACCACACTTCCGACTGGTAACTTTGTGTACACTGTGCATAGGCAGAAATCTGCTTGGAGCAAAATCTGACTATCCAGTAATAGGCCTTTAACCCCTTACCTACAATTCACGTAATATTCCGTCCATGTGACCATGGACCTAATTACCATGGACGGAATATTACGTCATCGCGATCAGCGGCGCCCACGTGGTGAGCGCCGCTGATCGCGGCCGAGTGTCAGCTAATTATCATAGCTGACACCCGGCACAATGTGTCAGGGGCGGTCACGGACCGCCCCCGACACGTTAACCCCTTGCACACCGCGATCAAACACGATTGCGGTGTACCGGCGGTTAAAGGGAAGCATCGGCAGGGAGGGGGCTCCCTCCTTGCTTCCCTGAGCCCCCCACGGCAGCGCAATGTGCAGCGCTGCTGCGGGGGGCTCCTTTCCTGCAGGTCCCCGGATCCAATATGGCGACGGGGACCTCCGGGTGCCTGCAGGAAGCTGGCTTCCTCAGTGCCTGCACAGCGCAGGCATGAGGAAGCCTGTGCAGTGCCTGTGACAGATCGCTGATCTGTCACAGGACAGTGATGTCCCCCCTGGGACATTGTAATAAAGTAAAAAAAAAAAAAAAAAAAAAAAAAATATATATATATATAATATTCGCCAATAAATTCATTTTTTGGAAATAAAAAAAAACAAAAAAAAACAATAAAAGTACACATATTTGGTATCGCCGCGTCCGTAACGACCTGCCCTATAAAACTGTCCCAATAGTTAACCCCTTAAGCGAACCCCTTAAAAGATAAAAATAAAAAACGAAGAAAAAAATAATGATTTATCATACCGCCGAACAAAAAGTGCAATAACGCGCGATCAAACAGACGCATATAAATATCCATGGTACCGCTGAAAACGTCATCTTGTCCCGCAAAAAACGAGCCACCATACAGCATCATCAGGGAAAAAAATAAAAGTTATAGCTCGCAGAATAAAGTGATGCAAAAATAATTATTTTTTATATAAAATGGTTTTCATTGCATAAAAGCGCCAAAACATTAAAAAAACGACCTAAATGCGGTATCGCTGTAACCGTACTGACCCGAAGAATAAAACCGCCTTATAAATTTTACCGCACCCGGAACGGCGTAAACGCACCACCCAAAAGAAATTCATGAAACGCTGGTTTTCGTAAATTCTGCGTCCCAAAAAACGAAATAAAAAGCGATCAAAAAATGTCACATGCCCGAACATGATACCAATAAAAGCGTCAACTCGTCCCGCAAAAAATAAGACCTCACATGACTCGGTGGGTCAAAATATGTAAAAATTTATAGCTCTCAATATGTGGTGATGCAAAAACTATTTTTACAATAAAAAGCGTCTTTTAGCGTGCGACAGCTGTCAAACATAAAAACCGCCATAAATAGTAAATCAAACCCCCCGTTATCACCCCCTTAGTTAGGGAAAAATAATAAAATTAAAAAAATGTATGTATTTCCATTTTCCCATTAGGGTTAGGGTTAGGGTTAGAATTGGGGGTTTCCACTATTTGCGCACATCAGGTGCTCTCCAAACGCAACAAGGCATCTGATCTCAATTCCAGCCAATTCTGCGTTGAAAAAGTCAAATGGTGCTCCTTCCCTTCCAAGCTCTGCCATGCACCCAAACAGTGTTTTACCCCCTCATATGGGGTATCAGCCTACTCAGGACAATTTGCAAAACAACTTTTGGGGTCCTATTTCTCCTGTTGCCCTTAGGAAAATAAAAATTTTGGGGCAAAAATATCATTTTTGTGGAAAAAAAATGTTTTTTGTTATTTTCACGCCTGGGTGTTATAAACTTCTGTGAAGCACTTGGGGGTTCAAAGGTCTCACCACACATCTAGATAAGTTCCTTGGGGGGGGGGGGGGTCTAGTTTCCAAAATGGGGTCATTTGTGGGGGGATTCCACTGTTTTGGTACATCAGGGGCTTTCCAAACACGACATGGTGTCCGATCTCAATTCCAGCCAAAAAAGTCAAATGGCGCTGCTTGCCTTCCGAGCTCTGCCATGTGCCCAAATAGTCATTTACACCCACATATGGGGTATCATCGTACTCAGGACAAATTGCACAATAACTTTTAGGGTCCTGTTACCCTTGGGAAAATAAAAGTTGGGGGTGAAAAGATTATTTTGTGGAAAAAAAATATGATTTTATAATTGTACCGCTGTACATTATAAACTTCTGTGAAGCCCTTGTGGGTTCAAAGTTCTCACCACATATCTAGATAAGTTCCTTAGGGGGTCTAGTTTCAAAAATGGGGTCACTTGTGGGGGGTTTCCACTGTTTAGGTACATCAGGGGCTCTCCAAACGTGACATGGCGTCCGATCAGAATTCCAGCCAATTTTGCATTGTAAAAGTCAAACGGCGCTCCTTCCCTTCTGAGCTCTGCCATGCGCCGAAACAGTGGTTCCCCCCCACATATCAGGTATCAGCGTGCTCAGGACAAATTGCACAATAATTTTTGCAGTCCAATTTCTCCTGTTACACTTGGTAAAATAAAAAAAAATTGAACCTGAAGTAATTTTTTTTGTGAAAAAAAGTTGTTAATTTTTTTTTTAAATATTCAAAAAATTCCTGTGACGCACCTGAAGGGTTAATAAACTCCTTGAATGTGGTTTTAAGCACCTTAAGGGGTGCAGTTTTTAGAATGGTGTCACTTTTGGGTATTTTCTATCATATAGACCACTCAAAGTGGCTTCAAATGTGATCCGTAAAAATAAAATGGTGTTGCAAAAATGAGAGATCGCTGGTCAACTTTTAACCCTTATATCTTACTAACAAATAAAAATTTTGGTTCCAAAATTGTGCTGATGTAAAGTAAACATGTGGCAAATGTTACTTATTAACTTTGTGTGACATATCTCTGTGATTTAAGGGCATAAAAATTCAAAGTTGGAAAATTGTGGAATTTTCAAAATTTGCCAAATTTCCGTTTTTCTCATAAATAAACGCAAGTTATATGAATGAAATTTTACCACTAACATGAAGTACAATATGTCACGAGAAAACATTGTCAGAATCACCGGGATCCACGGAAGCGTTTGAGTTATGACCTCATAAAGGGACAGTGCTCAGAATTGTAAAAATTGGCCCGGTAGTTAATGTGCAAACCACCCTTGGTAGTGAAGGGGTTAATGACAAATCATAATTTTGTCAGAAAATTAAACCAAAAAAACTCCACACAATTTCACCAAGCAGCCCAGTAAGTAACCAACTGGAACAAAATAGCAAACATTTTTACCTGTGGTTTTATATTCACTTTCTTCGCAGCATTTTCATTCAACCACTTCACATCAAGTTCAACATCAAAGTGGCCAATGTTGCAGACAATAGAATCGTCCTTCATTTCCTTGAAGTGTCTGATAAAAGAACAGGAGAGTAAGCACCAAATCGATTAAAGTCGCCATAATGAAATCAGCTTTTAGCTTGCCCAGTGCCAAGCATGGGGGGAATAATGAACAGCTAATCAATGACATAAAGGAGACAAAACTCCTGCCAAGATGCAGTACAGAGTAGGACAACCTTAACACGGGATGTTGATGCTTTATATAATCATTGGCAAAGCTACATGGTCATAAAGTATATTCTTACTTTCCCTCCACAATGTCTGCGCATCCTGTTGTGGTGACAAATATGTTGCCTTCTTTGCAAGCCTCATCCATGGTGGTAACCTCATAACCTGGTAAGAGACAAATGCATGCACTTATAGGTTAATTGGGAACTTGTCCTTTACAATGATGGCGAAGAGCTTGATGTCACTACTTTTTAGTTTATGACGTACTTAACGACAGAACTCCATTTTAATTTAAAGAAAGGTTTTCAATTGTCATCCGTATACAGAGGCCAACAGTTCATGCCTTTCAGGGCCTTGGTCACCACTGGTGTGTGCACTCCAGTTGATGTCTGTACAACACAGGCCGTCACCAAGGTCCCAGAAGGAAGAAAACATTGGCCTCTACTGTATATAAGATAAAAACAAAGCACTGAGTATGACCATTGAAGAGGGTACCCAGGACATATATATATATATATATATATATATATATATATATATATAGTGTAAGTTTGCCCGAGCACCAACAGTCAGGTAATTGCAACTTTCCCATCTGTTGTGCACGGCACAATTCTTCCCCGGCACAGAGTGACCACAGATGGGCCCTGCAGGAGATTCAGTTGACTCTGCTGACGTTACGTCTACAGAGCGGAGGCTTCATTTTCCGGTCCATCGACGGGGCGGGACTTCCAACATCATTCTGATAAGCAGAGGGAATACATCTGTTAATCAGAACACCGCCAATGGTCCCGCCTCATTGCGTCAGCCGAATCCCCGGCAGGAGCAGTCCGTTACCGCTCTGCCAGGGAAGAATGGCGCCAGGCACATAAGCAATTAACTGCCTGTTAGTGCTTACGCACATTTTTTGTTTTTCCCACAGTACCCAGATACCCCCTTTAATGTAGGGAGGAAAGAGAACAGTGAAGGATATTCTTAGAATGAACCTGTCAGGTCCCAAACTGCCACCATGTTATATAGGCCTTTATGTGTTACTAGAAATAGGCCCAATGCCATTGCATCGGGAGTGCGGTGAAATGAACATCTGTATCCCCCGCCGGCAGAGCCAATGATCGTTGCCACGCTGGATTTGAATCCCCCGTCAAGCCTCAGCCGGCGGGCGGCTCAGCCAATGAGCAGAGCTGCGTGGCTTTGGGGGGGGGGGGGGGGGGGGATTTGAATCCCGGCTGCCATATTGGAATACCCATAACTCGGGTGTTCCAATATGGCAGTCGGCATAGTTCCGATGCGAGCAGCCGCTGCGGCGGGAGATGAGCGGCTAGCCAAAGCCGCACCGTACTGCTCATTGGCTCAGCCGGCGGGGGTTTTGAATCCCGCGGTGCGGCTTGGCGGGGGATCTGAATCCCAGCCACCATATCAGACTACCCATAACTTGGGTGTTCCAATATGGCGGTCGGCATAGTTTCGATTTGATCAGCCAGGAGATTAGCGCTGCTGATCTCCCGACGGAACAGCAGTGCCTTCTCTCCCCCCCCCCCCCCCCCCTACTTGTGAAGGCGCAGTTCGTGGCATTCCGGCCGCGGTGGATTGTGGGATAGCGACACAATCGCCAGAGGCTGTGACAGAGCCGATTGGCAATTATATATTAGAAACTTATAGGACTTCAAAACAACTTTTACATAACACTGTAGAGTTCTCTACTTTATTTTTTTCCTATGTTTACCCTTCCTTCCCTGTAATATGAAAATTTAATAAAAATTATATAAACAAAACAACTTTTACAGGTATATGCACAATAGCCATGACTAGTCTAGTGGGGACATCACTTCACATACTAGACTTTGATCAGGTAATCAGCCCATAGGGCCATGACAGACTTCTACCACAAAACTAAACATCCGTGGCCATAAGCCTTACATATGCACGCGCAACTGTCTCACAGGGAACATAAAGTGAAATTAGATGTACTACACCTAGCTTTATTCACATATGCCCAGAAAGGCTGTACACTGTTCAGATTTGTGGCCAACAGGAGATTACATTGATCATGTAGAGAAGGTCACACTCCCCGCAAGAATGACCCATGAATAGTTTTCATAGGACAAGTGGGATCTTAAGATTCATAAAAAAAAAAAAAATTATAATTTGGTACATAAAACTCTGCTGTAATACAGCCATCAGTCTATGCATCGATTCGTTGGCGATTTCAGAGGTGTAGCGACCGGACACCTTCCCTCTATTACGCGCAGATCTTACATGGCATCCTCACCTTCCATCGCTGCCTGCAGAGCATTGATGGGGTCAATCTCTGTAATGATGACTCGAGCGCCAAAGGCTCTCAGTGCCTGAGCACAACCTTTCCCAACATCTCCATAACCAGCCACGACAGCAACCTTCCCGGCAATCATAACGTCAGTGGCTCGCTTAATGCCATCAATTAGAGACTCTCGGCACCCATACAAGTTATCAAATTTACTCTGCAGGGAACAGAAAAAAAAATTATAGATATATGACATCTGTAACTTAAGCCTACTCTATTAAGTAGTAATAGACGAAAGGAAGAACTTAAGGACATACATGATCGTTGGGATGGTCCTCTCCTTTTTTTCCTTATGTGCACTGTTCAGATTTAGTGTTAGGGACTCGCAAAATTTGGGGACCCTTGACTTAGGCTCGCAACCCAATCTGCTTTGGCCAAAATAGTAACCAATACCCCATATCTTTATCTTTTTGCACTTTATCATTTTTGCAGGATGCAGCTAGACCTCTTCATGTTGGCTTCGTTTTTCCTGTATGATTATATATTAGTGCTGAGCAGCCTGCTTGCTAATACTATGGGCGTCATTAATAGGCTGTTCAGGCACTTTGCACCACACTTATCTGTGTGACTGATGTCCTATGCAAGCCCTATTTGTGTGCATTTTTCCCCACTAGGCAGACCCTCTTGGGTTACTGGCTGTTCTCATCAGTGCATTGGAGGTCTGCTGCATCCTGCTAGTGCATTAGTCAGGGTCTGGTGAGTCAACCTTTCAAATGTGTTTTTTTGATGGTCGTCTCCACCACTGAGGTCTGACAGCAGCAGTCAAAGCTAACGTACGACCTACATATTATGGAATAGCTCCCATGTACTTGCCTTAGTTACTGAATCATTGACATTAATAGCAGGAACCTTCAGTTTGCCCTCGCTCTTCATTTTGTACAGGTTGTGTACACCAGTTGTGGTCTCTTCGGAAATTCCTTTAATGCCTAAATAGGATCATTGTTGTCATTAATACATTGCCATGCTATTCCAGGCCCATAGAAAGGTTAGTGCAAAACCCATACCAAGCAGGAGGATTAGCAAGTGAAAAGCTAACCCTTACAGCTTCATACATTTTCCTGCTTATCCTCCAAGAAGATTAGGAATAAAACAATTGGACGTTTACAGGTAGGCGGCATGCAGTCCGATCACTGCCAGACCTCTTATGGACATGAAAAGTATGCAAAAAGGATCACGTAAAATAATGTTTATTGTACAAGAAAGCAAAAACATTAAAACACATAAAAAGCCAAGTGGCAGAGTTTACCCCCTTACCTACAATGGACGTATTATTCCGTCCATGTGACCCTGGACCTAATTACCATGGACAGAATATTACGTCACAGCGATCAGCGGCGCCCACGTGGTGAGCGCCGCTGATCACAGCTGACACCCGGCACAATGAGTCAGGGGCGGTCACGGACCGCCCCCGACACGTTAACCCCTTGCACACCGCGATCAAACACGATCGCGGTGTACCAGGGGTTAAAGGGAAGCATCGGCAGGGAGGGGGCTCCCTCCGTGCTTCCCTGAGCCCCCCATGGCAGCGCAATGTGCAGCGCTGCTGCCGGGGGCTCCTTTCCTGCAGGTCTCCGGATCCAATATGGCAGCGGGGACCTCTGGGGGCCTGCAGGAAGCTGGCTTCCTCAGTGCCTGCAAAGCACAGGCATGAGGAAGCCTTCTGCACTGCCTGCGACAGATCGCTGATCTGTGATGTGAAAGATCAGCGATCTGTCACAGGACAGTTATGTCCCCCCTGGGACATTGTAATAAAGAAGAAAAAAAAATTATTATATATATATATATATATATATATATATATATATATATATATATACACACACACATACATACAAATATAAAAAAAAAAATAAAAGTACACATATTTGGTATCGCCGCGTCCGTAACGACCCACCCTATAAAACTGTCCCAATAGTTAACCCCTTAAGCGAACCCCTTAAAAAATAAAAAACAAAAAATTTATTATCATACCGCCGAACAAAAAGTGCAATAACGCGCGAACAAAAAGACGAATATAAATATCCATGGTACCGCTGAAAACGTCATCTTGTCCCGCAAAAAACGAGCTGCCACACAGCATCATCAGCGAAAAAATAAAAAAAAGTTTAACTCGCAGAATAAAGTGATGCAAAAATAATTATTTTTTTTATATAAAATTGTTTTCATTGCATAAAAGCGCCAAAACATAAAAAAACGACCTAAATGAGGTATCGCTGTAACCGTACTGACCCGAAGAATAAAACCGCCTTATAAATTTTACTGCACCCGGAACGGCGTAAACGCACCCCCCCAAAAGAAATTCATGAAACGCTGGTTTGTGTAAATTCTGCGTCCCAAAAAACAAAATAAAAAGCGATCAAAACATGTCACGTGCCCGAAAATGGTACCAATAAAAACGTCAACTCGTCCCGCAAAAAATAAGACCTCACATGACTGTCAAAATATGGAAAAATTATAGCTCTCAATATGTGGTGATGCAAAAACTATTTTTACAATAAAAAGCGTCTTTTAGCGTGCGACAGCTGCCAAACATAAAAACCGCCATAAATAGTAAATCAAACCCCCCGTTATCACCCCCTTAGTTAGGGAAAAATAATAAAAGTTAAAAGAAAATGTATTTATTTCCATTTTCCAGCCAGGATTAGGGCCAGGAGTGTGTTGGGGTTAGGGTTGGAGTTAGAATTAAGGGTTTCCACTGTTTGGGCACATCAGGGGCTCTCCAAATGCAACATGGCGTCTGATCTCAATTCCAGCCAATTCTGAGTTGAAAAGTCAAATGGTGCTCCTTCCCTTCCAAGCTCTGCCATGCGCCCAAACAGTGTTTTACCCCCACATATGGGGTATCAGCCTACTCTGGACAAATTGCAAAACAACTTTTGGGGTCCAATTTCTCCTGTTACCCTTAGGAAAATAAAAAAATTGGGGGCAAAATATTTTTGTGGAAAAAAATAATTTTTTTTCTTTTCACGCCCGGGCGTTATAAACTTCTGTGAAGCACTTGGGGGTTCAAAGTGCTCACCACACATCTAGATAAGTTCCATGGGGGGGGGGGGGGGGTCTAGTTTCCAAAACGGGGTCACTTGTGGGGAGTTTCAATAGTTTAGGTACATCAGGGGCTCTCCAAACGCACGTGACACCCGCAGACCATTCCATCAAAGTCTGCATTCCAATACGTCACTACTTCCCTTCGGAGCCCCGACATGTGCCCATACAGCGTACTCAGGACAAATTGGACAACAGCTTTTGGGGTCCAATTTCTCCTGTTACCCTTGGGAAAATAAAAAAGTTGGTGACTAAAAGATCATGTTTGTGGAAAAAATACGATTTTATTTTCACGCCCAGGCATTATAAACTTCTGTAAAGCACTGGGGGGGTTGAAAGTTCTCACCACACATCTAGATTAGACCCCCCCAAGGAACTTGTTTCCAAAATGGTGTCATTTGTGGGGGGTTTCCAATCGCGACATGGTGTCCGATCTCAATTCCAGCCAAAAACGTCAAATGGCGCTCCTTCCCTTCCAAGCTCTGCCTTGCGCCCAAATAGTGGTTTACCCCAACATGTGGGGTATCAGCATACTCAGGACAAATTGCACAATAACTTTTAGGGTCCTGTTACCCTTGGTAAAATGAAAATTGGGGGTGAAAAGATCATTTTTGTGGAAAAAATATGATTTTTTAATTGTACCGCTGTACGTTATAAACTTGTGAAGCCCTTGTGGGTTCAAAGTTCTCACCACATATCTAGATAAGTTCCTTGGGGGGGGGGGGGGGTCTAGTTTCCAAAATGGAGTCACTTGTGGGGGGTTTCCACTGTTTAGGGACATCAGGGGCTCTCCAAATGCGACATGGCGTCCGATCTGAATTCCAGCCACTTTTGCATTGAAGAAGTCAAACGGTGCTCCTTCCCTTCTGAGCTCTGCCATGCGCCAAAACAGTGATTCCCCCCCACTTATCGGGTATCAGCGTACTCAGGACAAATTGCACAATAACTTTTGCAGTCCAATTTCTCCTTTAACCCTTGGTAAAATAAAAATTGAACCTGAAGTTTTTTTTTTGTGAAAAAAAAAAAGTTAAGTTCATTTTTTTAAATATTCCAAAAATTCCTGTGAAGCACCTGAAGGGTTAATAAACTTATTGAATGTGGTTTTGAGCACCTTAAGGGGTGCAGTTTTTAGAATGGTGTCACTTTTGGGTATTTTCTATCATATAGACCCCTCAAAGTGGCTTCAAATGTGATGTGGTCCGTAAAAATAAAATGGTGTTGCAAAAATGAGAAATCGCTGGTCAATTTTTAACTTCCTAACAAAAAAAAAAATTGTTTCCAAAATTGTGCTGATGTAAAGTAAACATGTGGGAAATGTTACTTATCAAGTTTTTTGTGTGCTGTATCTCTGATTTAAGGGCATAAAAATTCAAATTTGGAATATTGCGAAATTTTAAAAATTTGCCAAATTTCCGTTTTTTTTTTCACTAATAAATGCTAGTTATTTGAATGAAATTTTACCACTAACATGAAGTACAATATGTCACGAGAAAACAATGTCAGAATCACCGGGATCCATGGAAACATTCCAGAGTTATGACCTCATAAAGGGGCAGTGGTCAGAATTGTAAAAATTGGCCCGGGAGTTAACGTGCAAACCACCCTTGGTAGTGAAGGGGTTAATTCTGCCCCATGAAACAAACGCAGTTAACCAATATGAAAAAAAAAAAAAAAATATTCAATTCATCACAAGTCATATTTTAATAGATCTCTTCAGTACTCTGCCCTTGAGTTATTTGCTTTGATACTGTATATTACGTCTATCAGGGTCGGGTGTGTTTTTTTTTGTTTGTTTTTTTTTTTTACACTCCCTTATGTGACTTTGTCCAGCTATATGTATTAATCTGCTGTATGTATTCACTTTGACTAATCTTTCTTAGTTCCATATTGTCAATGAACTTGGTTTGTTTTTATTGTCATAGTTTGGCATTTCCAGTACTGATCACCATTTAAGTGCTTTGACCATTTTTTTCTCCATTGGTTAGCCATGTAATTGTTTGATAGGGCAAAATTAAACTATTTTGGGTTTGTAAAATCGTTAATTTTTAATGTGGTCTTTGTTTCATGTACAACAAACATTGTAGGTGATTTTTTGCATATTTCTTCTCTCTTCATGTAGTTCCTCTGGCACACTGCAGGTTGATCCCTTTGTATAGGGTAGGGTCCTCTACTATCCATTTGTTTGCAGACTTTGCATGGACAAAAAAAAAAGTTGCGCTTATGAGAAAATGCATAGGTGGGGGGATAGATATTTTGCAGAAAAACATTTCCCTATCAAAAATTTTAACTAAATCTACTGTCAAGTATTGTTTGGGTAGATTAACACCAAAACATAATATACCGTAATCAAATAAATGTAAACGAATACACAACGTTGTATTTGTTTGCGCAAAATCTCGGAAGATATTCTCTTCTAGACTTTCCAAATGCTTAGCAGGGGAATCAGTCTCCTAAGAAAAAAAAAACCCTGCCCCATTTTGCCCGATTTCCTCTGTAAAAAAAAAAAAAAAAAAATTATATATAATATTCTTGGCTTCTAGACATACAATAGCTCTGAAGACAGGATGGTCAAACACTTTCTGTAGCACTGGCTGGTCAATGCTGCCACCTAGTGATAATGCAAATACCTGCAAGGTCAAAACAAGTCGTGGAGCGGGGCTCACCTTTCAGTAGCTCAGGGTGCTTCTGGTGAACAAGGTTGGTAAGATCTCCACCGTCATCGAGGATCATGTTCAGAGGTTTGCCATCAGAGAAGAACAAGGTTTGCTCAATACACCAGATGTATTCTTCATCAGTCTCTCCCTTCCAGGCATAGACTGTAACAAGGTAGAATAAGTGACAGTAATGCATCAATAGCATTAACACGTTATGGTCTGAGAGAGCTGATGGATATTAAGAGAAATATAGGACTCGGTCTGATTCTAAGACCACTCACCCGGCACACCAGTTTTGGCGATGGCTGCAGCAGCATGATCTTGAGTAGAGAAGATGTTACAGCTGGACCACTGCACCTGAAAAGAGAAGACATGTCTACATGACTCTGCAGAAATAGTGTACCAACGATACCTCGTCTCACCAGGTTGTGTTTTTTTGTTTTTTTTATAGCTTGTGAAAGGCTCATGTGAGCCGAAACGTCGCCATTCCATGTGGGCTAAATAAAGTCCACTTCACTTTTTGGTAAAATATTTCAGTGCTGTCAGCTTTTTTTGCTTCCATGTTCCCATACAGAGGCTCGGCTCCCAGAAACCAAAGTACTTGCCCTCCGCTTGGCAAAGCAGACAAGAGCTCCACATCTGTGCAGTGGTCAACGTTAAAAAAAAAAAAAAAAGTTTGGTTCAGGTACAAGAACGATATGCAAACCGAACAACCAGTGGTTGCCATGCTGTCCTCTGACAGCATGGGAAACAGCGGCGGTAATGTTGCCGAATTAACCGATGGCAACAGCCACTGTATCATTGTGCCTGCACGCGCACACATGGGAACACTGCGAGTCCGCAGAAGTGACAAGACTACCACTGATCAGGTCCCGATTGATGACTACTACGGTCATCAGCATCACTTGCCTGTGCAGAGCTGTAGCTTTACAGCTATCCACAGGTGATGAGACCACAAAGATGTATGCAGATTACTTTGTGAGACCATTTCATTAATAAGTGGGTGAATGAAGGCACGTGCGTGTGCGTGTCGTGTGGTCTGTGTGGGGTTAGTAATGGGGTTGTCTGACTCCTATCTCTCCAATAGTAACCCCATAAAATTATCCCAGTTGCCACCACACCAGGGCAATAAGGAAGAGCTGAGGCCAAGCACCAGAACAGACATCAAATAAAAACACGCCACTTATGGGGCAGCTGAAGGCTGATATTTGTAGGTTGGAAACTGCCACACCATGGGCATTCTCAGCCTATTAATATCAGCCCACAGCTGTCAGCTTTCCCTTAACTGGTTATTAAAAAATAAGGGGACCACACAAGGTTTTCCCAGTTATTACAAATTAATGAATACTTAAAAAAAAAAAAAAAAAGACTAGGTGGGAGGGGTCCCCCTTATTTTTAATAAGTAGCTAAGGAAAAGCAGACCGCTGGTGGCCGATATTAAAAGGCTGGGAAGGGCCATTAATATTGGTCCCTTCCCAACCCTCAGCTGCCCCAGAAATGGCAAATCCATTAGACGCACCAATTCTGGCACTTGGCCTCAGCTCTTCCCAATTGCCACTGCACCAGGGCAATTGGGGTAAGGGTATTGTGGGATTGATTTCAGCTGTGTAACGTCTGCTGGCATCAAGCGCATGGGTTAGTAATGGAGAGGTGTCCATCAGATGCCCCATTAATAACCCAGTAAGAAAAAACAAAAATAAATCCAAACAATTCTCCCCCATTTATTAAAAATAAAACATTCCAGAAGGTTCAGCGTAACCCATAATATGGAAGTGCCACAACAATCAGTCATTCATCCAGTCTATGGAGCTCCATTCAGAGAGTCTAGCTCCATAGACTGGGCATCAGCCACTGCAGAGTTTCAAGCTGCGCTCCTCAAGACCCGGCTGTTGTGAACCGAGATGACGTCAGTAAGGTTGTGTCAGTTCACAGCAGGCAGGAGTGCCGCCCTTATGAGTGAATGCTTATTCGTCCAGCCCATGTGAGAACCGGAAGCTGTGCCTTAAGGTAACCTTACTTACTGTCACCTCAATTCACAGCAGCCGGGTCTCACGAAGCTCAGCGCTAGTCCCAGCAGTGGCTGTTACTATAGTCTGTGGAGCTGCGCTCTCCGAGTGGGGCTCCAAACTGGATAAAGGCTACTTTCACACTTGCTTTGCAGCGCGTTTTTCCCGCAAAAAATGCATACAAACGCTGCGTTTTTTTCAAGCATTTTTATGAGCATGCATGAAAAAAAATGCAGCGTTTTTATGTGTTTTTACCGCGTTTGCGTTTTTTTCCAACATTAGTTGGCCCCTCACACTAACCCAAACCATGACTTTACTAACCCTAAACCAAACCATACTAACCCTAACCCTTAACCAAACCATACTAAACCCAACCCAAACCCTAACCCCCTTAACTAACCCTAACCCCTAATTTCCATTGTCTAACCAATGGTCAACAAAAAAACACATGTGCAAAAACACGCATACATGAGCATGCCAATGCGCACATAAGCGCACCCATAGACTTATAATGGGTGTCTTGCTGTAAAAAAAAAAAAACGCATTGCGCATGCATTCGTTTTTTTGAGGCAAGTCGGACGCCCAAAAAAATGCAACAGGATGCATTTTATGCGCCCGAGCGCACACCAAAGACGCATGCGCGTGAAAACGCGCACAAATGCATGTGTATGTGCACATAAGCGCATCCCATGCAAAATATAGGAAAAAAAGCGCATGTGTTTTTTAGCGCTAAAATACAGCACAAAAAACGCAAGTGTGAAACCAGCCAAAGACAGGGATTACTGCGGCACCACCATATTATGGATTACAGTGAACCCTGTGGATTATTATTTATTTTTTCAATAAATGGGGGAAAGAACCAGGGCAAGCAGGAAGAGTCAAGCAAAGCGCAAGAATTTGTGCATCTAATGGATGTACCTTTTCTGGGCGGGCCAAGTGTCCATGGACCTTCCCAACCTAAAAATACCAGCCCTCAGCTGTCCGCTTTATTGTGGCTGGTTAACCAAAATGGGGGGGGGGGGGGTGGGGTGTTATAAGCTTTGATTGGGATGCCAAACCCAAACAATAACATGGATTCTTGTGAGAAGTCCATGCACAGGCATTAGGTGAACTTAACTAGTGATTGGCAAATCCAAATAGTAATTAAATAACCCACCTCTGCTCCCAACACTGTCAGGGTCTCTATAAGGACAGCCGTCTGGAGTGTCATGTGCAGGCATCCTGCAATCCTGGCTCCTTTCAAAGGCTTGGTCTCCGAATACATTTCCCTCATCTTCATCAGGCCGGGCATCTCATTTTCAGCTATTTCAATTGCTTTACGACCCCATTCAGCCAAGGTGATATCGGCTACAGAAGCAGAGAACAGTCTTAGCATAGTCCCCGGTCTCCTTATGAGGCAACAGACTGAACTAAGAATCATAGATCCCCCTGATATGGTTTGGCTGGAACATAATAGTGGTCAAGATGAGACGTGCAGCTATATACAGGAGCTAAAATGTGCCCTGGCAACCCCTTAAGCCAGGTTTTGGAAGCCATACTCCTATTGGCAATGCCTGCCCTGACCATACAACCCTATATTGTGTCTATAAGGCTGTACATTCACGCACATCAAGAAATCCTCCATCAGTCCGGGCATTGTGGTTTATCTATGGACTATGAAATACAAGCAAGACAAATCAGCAGCCTTACTACTTGTAACAGACTTTCCTGGAAGACAAAATAAATATCTTAAACAAAATAAGACAGTTTTTCCTATTCAAAAATATATTTATGAAGACCTTTCATGGATGATTAGACCCAAGAATGCAGACAGTGTCTGTACCCATCAGCTCACATTAGCTAGCTGCAGTCAGATCAAGAACAGGGGAGGAGTTTGTTCTTTCCAGTTGGTCTTTTGGGCTGTCCACAGGAGCCAGAGTCAAGATTAATGCAACAGCCCGGGGCACAGAAGGCTGCAAATTCAATATAGCATCTCAGGCACATGGAAGGTCGCAGCAAGCAATGTCCATTAGATGCTGTAATTCCTACATAACAGCTGGTCAAGAGGGGGGCGCCACTTCAGAAGAAAAAAAAAAAAAAAAAAAAAAAAAAAAAAACCAAATGTCAAGTGCCATATCCAGTTTCTTCTCAAACCTGGAAGACGACCCAGTGCTTCAACTGATTGACAAACTGCATAGTTAATTTATGGGAAACTCCCTTTATAACCACAATAGTATTCCAAGTTTATAGCCTGGAGGATTCCTAATGCAGCTAGTCAACCAATAACTAAAAGATCACCTCTTCAGGAGTAGTTCACATGAGTTATTTTTTTCTGTTCCAGAATGCTGGAAGACACCAATGGTGGCCAAAAACCCCCAATGATTTACCAGGTTCTGTTTAGACAGGAAGAGTGGAGTTGCACACATCACTAGCCATCCATCAGCCACAGAAGGCCCCATACAGATGGCTGTCGGCCAAACCAGTCAGTTGATTGCTCAGGTAACAGCCACGTCATCTGCCACTTCTATACACAAGCACTGGACTGCCCAAATGCTACCGTGTTCTCTATGATAAACCCTGATCTCAAGGAGAACAAAGCAAACAATCTAAAAATAGGATATCCCGATCAATACCTCCCCCACCATCAGTTGGCCCAAGCCATCGATAGTGGCAGGTTTGGCCAACAGTCTAGTGTGTGGGGGCCTTAGTGCGTATAAATATGCAATCCATTTTTACTCAGCCACTATTAGTCCATTTACAGTTTCCCATCTCACAGAATGTTAATGTATCTGTAGAATTCCTTATGGTATCTGACTTCTGGCACTGAACCAATTTTGGAGACAAGTCATATCACGCTGAGATTTTTCATGGTGAATATAGCTTAAAAAAAAAAAAAAAATTAAAAAAATAATCCAGGTCTGCAGATTCATTGAACACCATTGCTCTGAGGGTAATTTTAAAGTTGAATTGCACTGGTCCGAGTGATATGCATGTGTGGGCGAACCCTAAAGGTGATCTACACGGCATGATTATCAGGAAAGAGCTCCTAGGGAGGCTCACATCCCAATAACCGGATGAACGAGCAGAATGATTGTTCATTGGGTGGAAAGATTGTTAAAGAACGCTTAGAATTCATTGCTCTCAGCAGCACATCATCCTCTGAACAGGAAATGCTGACGAGAACAAGGGCGGCCATTACTACCCAGCATTCTGTTCCCAGTCTACAACCGACGAGCGTGAAACACTGTCAGAATACAGTGCACCGTACAAAGGGAACGGGTCATGTCTCCAAGCTCTGCAGGTCAATGGCATGCCAACTATAGCTGTCTGGCAGCAGAACATTAACCTTACCCCTCCAGTCAGCGCTGGCTTTCAGTCACCACCCGGTATACCGTAAGCCGACCCCCCCCCCCCCCCCGATCAGATCACTGGGCTACAAGTCTCAGTGATCAGCTACAGGATGGGCCTATACGTAGTGATTTTGGTTTGTGAAATGGCCATCGATCAGTAATACATCACTGTGCACACAGGCTGCCGTGCGCCTTGGCTGCTCACGCTTTGTTTTTTTTAAATAGGCATTGACCCGTCAAGATAAAGGATTTTTTAATCAAACCAAGATATTACACCCAGTAAAGGAGTTGTGTGTTCCCCAAGAACCCGCGTCCACTATAAGTGCCATTACCCTTCTAGTCTGGTCCATCTCCTACATGCAGACTAGACGTGGACAGACACACCGTCCCAGGGCGCCTCCTACCGTGCGCTCATCGCCAGCACTGTGGAACACATGAGCCAACTGACAGGTCCGATTGCACCATGTGCCACCTCGGAAGCTGCCGGCTGTATGATGCATGCTGGGAATTGAAGTCTTGCAGCCTGTCACGCCGAGCCTGCAGCCTCCATAGAGAACTACAGCTCCCAGGCTGCTCTGGTATGCCGAGCTGGGCAACATGCAGCGTGCTGGCCACATGAAGCAGCAGCACAGAGCCATGATGCCGGGGGCTGCAGACCACCTTAGTGCCGACTGCCCGACCACACACAGGGCTCAGAGGCCACTGCACTTCTCCCGTACCAGAGACAGCCGCCTTCTCAGCAGGACACCGCCATGCCCGGGTCACCTATTTGGCAGCCACTTGCGGTGACACTGGCCATAAAGCTGCGCCCAACAGGTGCACACACTATGGCAGGATGGGCCACAGATATTAGGAATATGGGGCTGCGTCAGGGAGCAGCAATCCACACAGCACAGCACTACATACATGGCACAGCAATCTGCAGTGCACTACAAACCCCAGCAAGCCATGCAATCACAGCATGAGCAAGCACGCCAGCAGCAGTGCACGTGTCTCCGCGCGGCTTACCGACTTTGTAGGGCAGCTTATCGGACATGATGAAGAGCAGGGAGACCGACCGCCCAGCCTGCGTGCCAGCAACAGCAGAGAGGAAGGCGTGCTGGTGAGGTCCCTTTAAGAATAACCCGCTCTAAGCCATATATGGCAGAAAGGGGGCGTGGTCTGTGTCATCTGACCCCGGGCTCTGTCGTCTGACATTTTTGAAAGACAAGTGACGCAGCCAATCGCCGTGACAGCGTGCGGCCCCGCCCCTCCAGCTGACATAACTGACCGGTGGACCTTGAGGCGGAGTGACGTCACGTATCAGTGGCCAAAGGTCTCGGGGGCTGCTGGTGTTTGTGCTCCCATTAATGATTGTTCATCTACTGCTGCCAGTGTTCTGCGCTCTCAGCAATGAGGGCTAGAGACTGCGGCTCCTAATGGCCCAGTGCTCTCCTGTGTGTATAGAGGTGTATGGGGCCACACTGGACCCACAGGCCTCTGACTGCATAAGTCTAGCGGAATCGCCCCTATAGTCAGTGCCAAGCAAATGGCTGCCGCCACAGTCACATCCCAGATGGGGGTGGAAAAATCAAAACGTGTTCATGCCAGTAGCAAACAGCAAAAAAAAGCTGAATTTTGTGTGGTCCCTACTGGTCCTGACCTGCAGCCCGATAAGGTCGGGGTCACACGGGCGCGGAGTCTGTTATCCACGAGACGCTGATCAGTGTGATCTGATTCTCCCCAGAAAATAGGTCTCCATTGTCTCACCCAAGTGCAGTCCGATGGTTTCCACGCACTCATGAACCTGCAGTGTGATACAAATATCAGAGGCTAATCGCACATGCAGCCATTTTTTCTTCGGACCGACTCTGAGGAAAAAAATCTGAGGTGCACGGCCCCATAGAATAACATTAGTGTTGTCGGATTTCTGCGTTTGCTCCACAGGGATCCAGACCCTCACATTCTGCGGTCTCCTGCTGTTTACTGCAGAGGAGATTGCCTTGCAGCAAATCTCTCCTGAGGCTGTCCTTCTGTCCTCCTACTGAGCATGCTCATGGGACGATCTCCCATTGGAGATCGGGAATCATGTGCTCAGGTCCCGCTCCAGTTCTCATTGGTCCATCTCAGAGATCTGGAAGCTTGTGGAAGGTCCCGGCTGCTATAAAAGGCGCGCAAGGCTGTTCCGCCATGTGCTAGTATAGACTTACTTGCTGCTGTGTGTATGAGGACGGATGTATGATTCTGGTGAATGACTCATTATAAAACTCCTTCCCTCTGATATTACGTATGTGGTCAGGGACTGAGTCAGCGCCAGCGCTCCTCTGCTGCAACATCCACAGCAGCTAGCGTCCGACATTGCGCTTGCGTCTTAGCCTTGTCGTTTAGCGGCAGTGTCCACGCCGTGCTGCAGTAGCAGCCTCTTTGTGTTCACAGTTGTGACGCTCCGCACACGGTAGGTCTAGACGGACATAATGGCCGCTGTCTTGGGCTACTCCTGTGACCTGATACCGTGTGTGTATTTATACTGAGTACTGTGACCTCAACAGGCTCAGTCATTTGTTAGTACTTTTTGGCATCTCTGTGAATTAACTGAGATTGCTTTGCGCACCTGGGTGAAGTTTAACCCTGTGCGCATTTCCGCCATATTGCTCCTGCCACCACTTAGCAGCGGTTATATCACCTACTGCCCGGTGGACCCTGAGTGGCGAACGCACTTTATTATTCTTATTTAGTGCGTTCCGCCGTTCCTAACAATTAGTCTGAGTGCAATCCAACGTTTTGTTGGATCACACAGAAAATAGAGTGCACCTGCCCAAGAGGTGATACACCATTTACACCGCACCAAAAACTCCCAAACATAGAAGGGATTGCTGTGATCTGCCTCCCAACAGTAAATCAATCTTACAGCACACAGGTCCCAGAGGAGCTAATGATACCGCATCATTGATAGGACACGGGGTACTGGCCCCAGATCAGGGATGGCGGCGGTCACTAGGCTGTGCTAGATACACAGGACTCCCTCATTGGGGCTGATCCATTGTTGCATTTTCACCTTTTTTCTTCCGGTTTTGCTCTCTTCTGCCTGTTTTTCATTTGCACCTAATTCACAAAAGAGGTTAGACATTTGGCATCTGCCGGAAATCATTCTTTAAATGTGCTAATGAGGAGCTCAGTGCACCCTGGGTGTGGCCGAGCAGGGCAGAGCGCCTTCCAGACGACTTGTTTTCCATCTATCTCTACCGTACGGATTTGTGAAACAGCACAACGGTGCAAAGACATAAAAAACAAGATACAAATGCTGCAGTCTATCAGTATCTACTGACTGGCTGCAGTGGTCAAGTGATGCTCCCTTGAGATGTTAATCCCAGCAAAACGAGGGGCTTACCGCTGCATACGTAGGAGTGGCGCTGCTTTGGGAGGTGGGTATCGATTTTTTTTTTTTTCAGCTTCTGGGGTCCTCTAGAGCAGGGTTCCCCAACTCCAGTCCTCAAGGCCCACCAACAGATCATGTTTTCAGGATTTCCTTAGTATTGCTCAGGTGATAATTGCTTCACATGTACAATAGAAAGGAAATCCTGAAAACATGACCTGTTGGTGGGCCTTGAGGACTGGAGTTGGGGAACCCTGCTCTAGAGGACCCAACAGAGTGAAGCTCCATTTTGGAGCGCAGATTTACCTGGAAGAATTAAGAGGTGCCAAGTCATATTAGCAGAGCCCCTAAGGTGCTAGAATGGCGAATCCCCTCCCCCAAAGTGGCTCCATTTTCCAAACAAAGCTCCAAAATTAATTCATTTCGGGTTGTGAACATTTGGACACCATTGAATTTTACGCCAATGAGCCATGAAGATTAAAAATTAGTTTTTCCAGGACGTCCACCTGACAGCACCATGGAGGACGTCCTCCTCCTCCTTACAGGGACAGGAAAGCACACGAGAGGTTAAAAGGTCCCATCCCACCCCCTTTCCCTCAGTGTCTTTCCTGTCCCTGCATGGAGGGACATGCGAGAGGATCGCTCAGGAACTTACCGGAGGGCTCAGGGGGTCGTGCGGCCAGTCCAATCCTTCCCCCTGTCAAGGAAGCCCGGGGCCGAAACTCTCCGGTGGGGAGACCCTCTGCCCCAAAGGCCAGGAGCAGGACGACGCTCCTGGAGGGAGCTGCTTCTCCTGGTGGGAGGCTCTCGGCTCCAGTCAGCGGCCGCCGTGGCAGTCGGAAGCCAGTCCCCCGCAGGTGGCTGGTGGTGCCGGCACCCTCAGAGGCGCAGGCGGGGCCTAGCGTCCGGGCAGGAAGTGGCGGGGGCGATTCCTGCGCTATCGCAAGAAGATGCGCGTCACTGCTGGTGACGTCACGCGCCGGATTTGAAACAGCGTGCGTTCCAGCAGTTCAGCTACCCGGCAGTTTCAGCGGTAATGGACCCAGAGGCTCCGTCAGATGGAGGGGTAAGTGCGCCTGGCGCAGTCCGCCCTCCCCACAGCCATCCCTGCAGCCCAGGACGACTGACCCGACTGTCCCTATCGTATATCAGTAGGAGAAGGGAACCCCAGCAGCCCCCCGACAGTGAATAAGGACCCGGCCAAAGCCACATCTAAGTCAGTCAGATGCCCTATATGCAGGGTAAAGCTGCCAGACACCCATATCTAAACCCACTGTGGACCCTGCACATCAAGGGTCGTAAGAGACGAGTAGTCATCCCTCCCAGCGGAGATGCGATCCCTGATTCGGGAGGAAGTCCAGGCCTCCAGATCCAGCCTCGCACGGCAGCAGTCCCCCAGTCCGGGGCCAAGCCGCAAATGGCCGAGGTGGGAGGCAGAGCCAGTGTCTGAAGGAAACTATCGAGGGGTCAGACTTCCGTGACTCGGATCCTGTGGAAGAGGGAGACATCCCGCCCGACAGACGGGACCAGGACAGGAAGTACCTGTTCAGACTAGAGGACACTGACGAGCTGGTCCAGGCGGTAAGGAACACCATCCAGATCGAAGAAGTTCCTAAGCCGCAATCCAGACAGGACCTGATGTTTGGGGGACTGGTGGCTCGGAGACAGACTGTGTTCCCTGTAAGTGAGCACATTAAGACGATGGTCCTAGATGAGTGGAAGGAGGCAGAATGTCGACTCGTGTTGTCCCGCGACTTTAAGAGCCGACTACCTTTCGACCCTGAGGAAACACGATTGTGGGAGGAGATTACTAAGATCGACGTTCCCGTAGCTAAGGTCGCCAAAAAGACCACCGTTCCATTCGAGGACTCATCAGGTCTCCGGGAACCGATGGACAGGAAGGCAGATGTTCTATAAAAGAGAACATGGGAGACGGCGGCAGCCCTCATTAGAGCTAACATAGCCACCTCGGTGGCCAGGTCCATGTTCTTATGGATAGGGCAGTTGGAAGAGCACCTAACCAACAAAATCCTAGATCCGCGATCCTGGCATCTCTTCCTCTGATGAAATCGGCCATGGCGTTCCTGTCAGATACGTCAGCCGAATCAGTAAGGTTCACAGCCAGGAACAGCTCCCTGTCTAATGCGGCTCGGAGGGCGGTCTGGCTTAAATCTTGGTCGGGGGATAACGCTTCGAAGGCGAAGCTATGCTCCATCTCCTTTTCAGGCGCAAGGGTGTTTGGACCAGCCCTACACAGCATTTTAGAGATTTTGTCTGACAAAAATAAGGTTTTCCCAGAGGAAAAGCCCAAGCGTCCCCAGCCCTTTCGGAGAGTGCCCTTCTTTAAGAGACAGACCGATTTTAGGAGCCAGGGTAGGTCCAACAGGGGCTCCTATAGAAGCTCCCACAGCCAGGGTGGGAGAAGCAAGGGCTCCCTTTTTGCGTCAACCTCCAGATCTAGGAGGCAATGATGCCAGGAGTATCGGGGGAAGACTTCGCCACTTCGCAGTAAGGTGGGCCCGGGTTACCCACAATCAGTGGGTCTTCAGAACCATTGCAGAAGGTTACTGCATAGAATGCTGTTCCCCTCCCCCCGACAGATATATCACCCCCACTGTAGTCCCGGTGGACTCTGCCATGTGGACGGATCTACACGACATATTCAGATCAGAGGTTATAGTCCCAGTTCCTCGGTCAGAGAGGGGAAAGGGTCACTATTCCTCCCTGTTCTCCATTTCAAAACCATCCGGCGAGGCCCGAACTATTATAAACCTAAAACCTCTGAATTCCTGGGTCACGTACAAGAGGTTTCAGATGGAATCAATACGGTCGGCAATACATCTAATAGACAGGGATGGCGTCATGTGTACCCTCGACCTGAAGAGTGCGTACTATCAGGTCCCGATCCATCCCTCATCCCAGGGACTGCAAATATTCGCAGTCAGTCTACCGACCCGAACCTGCCACTTCCAGTTCCAGTGCCTTCCATTCGGGCTGGCTTCAGCCCCCTGAATATTCACAAAGCTGGTAGCGGAGGTAGTGGCCTACCTGAGAAATCAGGGTATCGTCATTGTACCATACTTAGACGACTTACTACTGGTAGCAGGATCCGAAGAAAAGCTCATTCGCGACAGAGGTCAAACGGTTGCATTATTGGAGTTCCTCGGCTGGGTGATCAACGAGAAGAAGTCAGACCTGAGACCAGAAAGATCTTCCTGGGAGTTCTCCTAGATTCAGGAAACAGGATATCCCTACTACCACGAAAGAAGCAGAGGACTATTCAGAACAGAGCCAGGGACCTCCTCGAGCATCGCTCCTCCATAAGAGGGGCAATGGAGGTTCTGGGCCTAATGACGGCTTGCATACCGTACGTCAGATGGGCCCAGTTCCATTCGAGACCTTTACAGAGGGAAATCCTCGCAAGATGGGACAGGCGTCAGGCTTCACTCGACAAGCCCATAACGCTGCCAGAACCTGTGAAAAGGTCGCTACTGTGGTGGACACAGCCCAGGAACCTGCAGGTGGGCGTGCTATGGACAACTTCTCCATACGTGGTAGTCACCACAGACGCCAGTACGTGGGGATGGGGAGCCCACGTAGGAGGCAAGATTTTCCAGGAAGAATGGCCAGTAGACATCAGAGACAGATCCTCCAACTTCAGGGAACTCTATGCGGTCTGGGAAGCCCTGCGACGGATCTGGTCGGTGGGGAAGAACCGACATGTTCGTATATTGTCCGACAACATAACAGCGGTTTAATTCCTGAAGCACCAGAGGGGCCCTAGGCATCGTCCACTCCAGGCACTAGCAGAACGAATATTTGCATGGGCAGAAGGAACTGTCCTCTCAATAACGGCAATCCACCTGGAGGGTTCCCAAAACGTGGTAGCGGACTACCTAAGCAGACAGCAGGTCTACCCGACAGAGTAAATCGGAAAAACTCAAAGGTCTCCAGATTCTACTCCCTGAACCCGGCGGACCACCCGGATGGTGTAGACGCCCTGAGTCACGTTTGGGAAGAACCCCTCTCATTCGCATTCCCACCAGTGGAGCTCATACCGGCGGTTCTCAGGAAGATCCGCGAGGACCGCGCGAAGGTGATAATGATAGTCCCATACTGGCCAAGAAGAAGCTGGTTTCCCCTGCTAGGGGCCATGGCAGTGGAAAGCCCAGCCGAGCTACCTCTGAAGGAAGATGTCATCCACCAGGGCCCGATCCGTCACCCAGATTCAGCAAGACTCCACCTCTCGGCTTGGATCCTGAAAGGGACATCCTGAAGGCAAAGGGCTTATCAGATCAGGTCATATCTACCCTACTGGCCAGCAGGAAACCGGTTACATCCGCAATCTACCGGAAAATATGGAAGAGATTCTGTCTGGACGGTGGCAGGTCCGACCTCGTGGCAGGTACCCCTGACCTCCCTAGTGTCCTAGATTTCCTACAGTCGGGGTATAATAAGGGCCTTAAACCCAGCACCTTAAAGGTCCAGATTTCGGCCTTGAGCTCCTTTTTTGATTATCCGCTAGCCTCTCATCCTTGGGTAATAAGATTCATAAGGGCCACGCAACGTCTTCGCCCCCGGATTAGACAGCTCACCCCGCCTTGGGACTTTAACCTGGTCCTCAGATCCATATGTAGGGACCCCTATGTTCCCAGTGAAAGGATGACCATCTCTACTCTCACTCGGAAAACGGCCTTCCTTGTAGCCATTACCACGGCCAAGAGAATAGGGGAACTCCAGCCTCTGTCCACCAAGGATCCATATCTCCAGATTAGAGATGACCATATAATCCTGAGATTAGATCCGGCATTTATCCCAAAGGTAGCCTCCTACCAAAATATAAACCAGGAAGTCGTGTTACCATCCTTCTGTGACAATCCCCGTAATGGAAAAGAACAGCGTCTCCACTCATTAGACGTGAGATGGGCAGTTATAGATTAGCTTGAGGCCACCAACAGTTGGCGCATTGACTCAAATCTGTTCATCCTTTTTGGGAGTAAGAACAAGGGGAAAAAAGCCTCTAAGGCATCCATCGCAAGATGGATTACCTCAGTAATTTCAGATGCCTACCAATCTGAAGGCGCCAACCCGCCAGATACGTTAAAGGCCCACTCTACAAGGGCAGTATCGGCCTCTTGGGCCGAGCGAGCGGGCGCCTCGGATGATCAGATCTGTAGAGCAGCAACCTGGGCCAGTCTTAGTACATTTTGCAAGCGCTACAAGCTTGACGTGCTATCAGGTCAACATACTGCATTTGGGAGAAAGTTTCTCGAGGCGGTAATCCCACCCTGAGGAGATGCTTTGGTACTCTCCATGGTGCTGTCAGGTGGACGTCCTGGAAAATAGGTATTAGACCTACCGGTAATGATGTTTCCAGGAGTCCATCCTGACAGCACGGGTAGTTCCCTCCCTGTTACGTTATATTCTGTAATGTTATGTCATATCCTGTAATATGATTGTATCATTAAAGTGTTATTGCATTATGCACGCTGTGGTACTTGTTAAATCACTGAGGGAAAGGGGGTGGGACGGGACCTTTTAACATCTCGTGTGCTTTCCTGTCCCTGTAAGGAGGAGGAGGACGTTCTCCATTGTGCTGTCAGGATGGACTCCTGGAAACATCATTACCGGTAGGTCTAATACCTATTTTTTCCACTGATTGTTGAAGCCCCAGATTTCTAATTTTCACAATTGGTAATAGAAGAAAATTGACCCCACAATTTGTTACCCAACTTGACCCAAGCACGGCAATACAGTCAGAGCACTGTTTAGGCACCCGGCAGTGTTTGTAAGGAAAGTTATTCAGTGGGTTTGGGCCCAGGCTTACTCTGGTTGAGCACACTATGGGGCCCAGAAGGTAGTCCATTTAGCGTTGGGAGTGCGGCTTTTGCTAGATTTTTTTTTGAAAACTGTATTATGTCACGTGATCCATCGGGAATAGTGGCACAGACAACGTCGGAACTATGCCATTTCTGGAGGTGAGCATCCATTGTTTTTATTTTAAATCGGACCCTTAAGTGATTAGGCAGGCATTGTCTAGTAGTGGACAACCCCTTTAAAGATATATGCTCAATTACTTGGAATTTGAATTAGATGAGCTTGGCCAAATGGTGACAATGGGACAAAAGTAGTAGTAATAATTTTATTTCTATAGCGCCGACATATTCCGCAGCACTTTACATTTCAGAGGGGACATTGTACAGACGATAGACATTACAGCATAACAATAATCACATAGATCATAACAGATACCAAGAGGAATGAGGGCCCTGCTCACAAGCTTACAATCTATGAGGAAAAAGGGGACACACAATAGGTGGATGGTAACAATTGCTTTCATTGTTTGGACCAGCCATAGTGTAAGAATCGGGTGTTTCTGTTGCTGTATGAACCAGTTAACAGTTTAAATATGTAACAGTACAGACACAGAGGGCTATTAAATGCATAAAGCATGTGAGAACATGATGCAAGAAACCTGGTTATGGTAAAAAGTTTGAATGAGCCACACAGGAATATTTAGGTTAATGCGTTGATGCCATAGGCCAGTCTGAACAAATGCGTTTATTAGGGAGCGCTTTAAACTGTGGGGATTAATCATATTAACCTGGTGTTAGGAACGGCAGAATGCACAAAATAAAAATAATAATAAAGTGCGTTCGCCGCTCGGGGTCCACCGTGCAATAGGTGATGTAACCGCTGCTAAGTGGTGGCAGGAGCAATATGGCGGTAATGCACACGGGGTTAAACTTCACCTAGGTGCGCAGAGCAATCTCAGTTAAGTCACAGAGATGCAAAAATAAACAAACACAAAGACTGAGCCTGTTGAGGACACTGTACTCAGTATAAATACACACACGGTATCCGGTCACAGGAGTAGCCCAAGACGGCGGCACTACGTCCGTCTAGACCTACCGTGTGTGCGGTGTCGCAGCTGCAGACGCTAAGGAGAACTGCTACTGCAGCGTGGCGTGGACACTGCCGCTAAATGACAATGCTATGACGCAAGCGCAGTGTCGGACGCTAGCAGCTGTGGATGTTGCAGCAGAGGAACGCTGGCGCTGATTCTAACTCAGTCCCTGACCACATACGTAATATCAGAGGGAAGGGGTTTCATAATGAGTCATTCACCAGAATCATACATCCGTCCTCATACACACACACACAGCAGCAAGTAAGTCTATACTAGCGCATGGCGGAACAGCCATGCGCGCCTTTTATAGCAGCCGGGACCTTCCGCAAGCCTCCAGATCTCTGAGATGGACCAATGAGATCAGGAGCGGGACCTGAGCACATGACTCTCATGAGCATGCTCAGTAGGAAGACAGAAGGACTTTGCCTTGCAGCAAATCTCTCTTGAGGCTATCTCCTCTGCAATCTCCTCTGCAGTAGATAAAGAGCAGGAGACTGCAGAAAGTGAGGGTCTGGATCCCTGTGAAGTAAACGCAGAAAACCGACTCCTAACACCTGGGTAGTGCATTCCAAAGAATTGGCGCAGCACATGAAAAGTCTTGGAGACGGGAGTGGGAGGTTCTGATTATTGAGGATGCTAACCTCAGGTCATTGGCAGAACAGAGGGCACGGGCAGGGTGGTTGGCTGAGACGAGGGAGGAGATGTAGGGTGGTGCTGAGCCATGGAGTGCTTTGTGGGTGAGGGTAATAAGTTTATACTGAATTCTGGAGTGGATGGGTAACCTGTGTAATGACTTGCACAAGGTAGAGGCATCGGTGTAACGATTGGTGAGGAATATGATCCTGGCTGCAGCATTCAAGACAGATTGGAGGGGGGAGAGTTTGGTAAGAGGGAGACCGATTAGTAGAGAGTTACAACAGTCCAGATGAGAATGAATAAAAGAAACAGTAAGAGTTTTTGCAGAGTTGAAAGTAAGAAAAGGCGAATTCTAGAAATGTTTTTGAGATGCAGATAACAAGAGAGAGCCAGTGATCGGATGTGGGGGTGAATGAAAGCTCGAAATCAAGTATGACCCCAAGACAGCGGGCATGTTGCTGGGGAGTAATGGTGGAAGCACACACGGAAATGGCAAAGCCGGGCATAGGTAGGTTAGTAGAGGGAGGAAACACGAGGAGTTCAGTTTTTGACAGGTTCAGTTTCAGATATAGTGAGGACATGATGTTAGACACAGCGTTTAGACAATCGCTGGTGTTTTCCAAAAAGGCAGGCGTGATGTCAGGAGAAGAAGTGTATAATTGGGTGTCATCAGTGTTATGAATGGGTCACCGAGGATAGCAGGCCCCTGATCCTGTCCACACAACTAGCAGTAGCCGTTGAGCGTACCTACGATGATCTTAGACGCCTCGGCACAGCCGGAGAGCTAACTAAGCCTAAAGCAAGAAAGGGGAAATCTAAACTGCCCCTGAGCAGACCCCAAAGGAATAGATAGCCCCCAAACATATATTGTCGGTGAGACAAGATGAAAACACAAACGCAGGCAGAAAAATAGACTGAGCAAGCGATGGAGCCCACACTGACTAGACAGGAAAGGAAAGACACTGTCTGCAATCACGCAAAAAACCCTACAAAAAGTCCAACACGTCTGATGCACAAAAAACACTGAAGTCGCACGACTTCGCCCCCACTATATCTCTTTTTGGCCTCCCTCTGGTTATTACTGAAGGTAGTGGAGCTGGTCAGATTGACAGAGGGGTTGCGAGTTCTCTTTCTGGGCTCCTTCTGGTGGTTACTGAAGTGTTGTGAGTTCATTTTCCCCTTCATTGAGGCCCGAGGAACTCCCTCTTCTGGTAAAGAAAGGTAGTGAGCCTGATTATCAAACACCTGAGGCTGTTGATGATGACTGGCTGAGTGGAGTTACTGACTGGATATAAGGCTGCCTACGCCCTTCTGCCCTGCGGGTTATTTCTCTGTGGGATCCTTGGAGACCAGTCTGAATTCCTGCTCCTCTAAAGCTAAGTTTGCTGCTCGGCCTTTTGCATTGGTGCTTTGACTTTGTTTTGCTTTGTTTTTCTGGATTTCTGCCATTCCCTGCTGGGGTGTGCTGAATTCCTTTAGCTCTGTCTTCTGAAAATACCTGACTGCTGATTTATATTTTGAAGCCTAGCTGCTTCAGGGCCTTTTTCAAATCAGCTTGTTGGCTTATGTCTTTGATAGGGTTTTGGCAGATTGCAGACAGCAGCCTTCCTGTCCTTTCCTATCTAGGTAGTTTTGGGCCCCGTCTTTGCTCAGTCTATCTTTCTGTCTGTGTTAGTGTTTTCCTCTTGCTTCACCGTCATTATATGTTGGGGGCTGCCTATTGCTTTGGGGTCTGCTCTGGGGCAGTTTAGATTTCCCCTTTCTTTCTTTAGGCCTATTTAATTCTCCGGCTGTGATCAAGGGGTCTAGGGCATCGTAGGAACCCTCCACGGCTACTGCTAGTTGTGTTGATAGGTTCAGGGGTCTGCAATCTGATAGTTGCCAACTTCTCTGGTTTTCTGGACTTAGCTTGTATTTCTGTTTTTGCCTCCTACGGTGACTCATTCATAACAGAATCACCCGCCATACCGCAGATCCTAGGGTACTCAATAGCAGGAAAGAATTGTAAAAAAAAAAAAAAAAAGTGTGTATATTTTTTCCTCTATATCTCTGAGGCCGTAGGGGGAATTTTTTTTTCAATGGAGATAAAGCGATTGTCTGATCGTGTGGAGCAGCTCGCTGTGGAAGTGCGGGGAATTTCCGCCTACCTTGCTCATTCACATGCTGCTGAACCAAAGATTCCTACACCTGATGTATTTTTTGGGGATCGGTCTAAATTTTTGAATTTCAAAAATAATTGTAAATTATTTTTTGCCTTGAAGCCTAACTCGTCAGGGAGCTCCGCGCAGCAGGTTAAAATTGTGATCTCTTTGCTGCGTGGTGATCCCCAGGATTGGGCGTTTTCTTTGAAACCAGATGATCCTATTCTGACTAATGTGAACACATTTTTTCAGGCCTTGGGGTTGTTGTATGACGACCCTAATGCCATTGATCAGGCTGAAAAGACCCTGCTGGCATTGAACCAGGGTCGTGATTCTGCAGAATTGTACTGTCAAAAATTCCGAAAGTGGGCAGTACTTACTACCTGGAATGATAATGCCTTGGCTGCTCTCTTTCAGAAGGGGTTGTCAGAAGCCGTAAAAGATACTATGGTGGGATTTCCTGTTTCCTCTGGTCTTGACGATTCTATGTCATTAGCCATTCAGGTTGATCGGCGTTTGCGCGAACGCAAAGCTGCACGAGAGGCATTGCCACCTGTTGAACAAATGTCTGAACCTATGCAATGTGATAGAGTTTTTTCCAGAGAGCAGCGTCAGGAGTTCAGAAGGCATAATAAGTTGTGTTTTTTCTGTGGAGATGCCTCGCATATTATTTCTGTCTGTCCTAAACGAGAGAAACGCTTTGCACACACGTTTTCTGTTGGGGGTGTTCAACCTAAGTTTCTTCTGGCTATTACTCTGATCTGCTCCCTGTCCACATTTTCCGCCAAGGCTTTTGTGGATTCGGGAGCAGCCCTAAACCTAATGGACTTGGATTTTGCTAAACATTGTGGATTTCCGATGACACCTCTGCAGACGCCTATCCCTTTGAGGGAGATTGATGCTACTCCTTTGGCTAAAAATAAACCTCAGTTTTGGACCCAGGTGGTAATGCGGGTCGCCCCAGACCATCAAGAAAATTGCAGATTTTTGGTGTTGCATAATCTGCATGATACTATTGTTCTGGGGTTTCCCTGGTTACAAATTCATAATCCAGTTTTGGATTGGAAATCTGTGTCTGTGGTGAGTTGGGGTTGTCGGTGTGCCTTTAGTGAGGCTCCGGTGTTTTCCACCTCTCCTCAGTCGCATGATGTTCCTGATTATTTGGCGGACTTTTATGATGTATTTAGTGAGAATGAGTCTGCGTCTCTGCCTCCTCATAGGAGTTATGACTGTGCAATTGAACTGAGCCCGGGGTGTAAATTTCCCAAGGGTCGGCTCTTCAATTTATCTGTACCCGAGCACGAGGCTATGCGATCCTATATTAAGGAGGCGTTGGAGAAGGGTCATATTAGACCATCCTCGTCACCCTTAGGTGCCGTTTTTTTTTTGTAGCCAAAAAGGATGGATCATTAAGACCTTGTATTGATTATCGTGCCCTCAACAAAATTACTGTTAAATATCAGTATCCGTTACCCCTGATTTCTGATCTATTCTCCAGAGTTAAAGGTGCTTGCTGGTTTACCAAGCTTGACCTCAGGGGGGCATATAATCTTATTCGCATTAAGCATGGGGATGAATGGAAGATGGCGTTTAATACTCCGGAGGGACATTTTGAGTACCTGGTGATGCCTTTTGGGCTCACTAATGCCCCTTTTGTCTTCCAGTGCTTCATGAATGATATTTTCCGAGACTTTGCGGATAAATTTTTGATCATCTATCTGGATGATATTTTGATCTTTTCCAGGGATTGGGACTCTCATGTGGAACATGTTCGGACTGTGTTCCGGATTTTGAGGGAGAATTCCCTGTATGTCAAGGGATCGAAATGCCTTTTTGGGGTACAGAGGATTTCATTTTTGGGATTTATTTTGTCTCCGTCAACTATTGAAATGGACCCGGCCAAGGTACAGGCCATTTATGATTGGGTTCAGCCCACTTCTTTGAAGGCCCTCCAGAAGTTTTTGGGTTTTGCTAATTTTTATCGGAAATTTATAGCAAAATTTTCTAGTATTGCCAAGCCATTGACTGATTTGACTAAGAAGGGTGCTGATGTGTTAAATTGGTCTCCGGAGGCTGTTTCTTCCTTTCAGGAGCTGAAGCGAAGATTCACCTCCGCCCCGGTTTTGCGGCAACCTGATGTCTCACTTCCATTCCAGGTAGAGGTGGATGCTTCTGAGATTGGTGCAGGAGCTGTTTTGTCCCAAAAGGATCCTGTAACATCTAAAATGAATCCCTGTGCTTTCTTTTCCCGAAAGTTCTCTCCACCTGAACGTAACTATGATGTGGGGAATAGGGAACTGTTGGCCATGAAATGGGCATTTGAGGAGTGGAGACATTGGTTGGAGGGAGCTAAGCATCAAGTCGTGGTCCTCACTGACCACAAGAATTTGATTTACCTAGAGTCGGCTAAGCGCTTGAACCCTAGACAGGCTAGGTGGGCCCTGTTTTTTACACGTTTTGATTTTGTGGTTTCTTTTCTTCCTGGAACGAAGAATGTCAAGGCAGACGCCCTCTCTAGGAGCTTCTTTGCTGATTCTCCTGTGGTGACCAAGCCTGCTACCATCTTAGGCGAAGGGGTAGTTCTTTCTGCCATCTCGCCCGATTTGAGACGTGCTCTGGAAGAGTTCCAGGAGGACAAACCTGAGCGTTGTCCCAGTGGAAAGTTGTATGTTCCTGACCAGTGGAAGAAGAGAGTGATGTCTGAAGTTCATTGCTCTGCTTTGGCTGGTCATCCAGGTATTTTTGGTACTAGAGATCTGGTGAGTCGGTTTTTTTGGTGGCCCTTCTTGTCTCGTGATGTCAGGAATTTTGTGCAGTCCTGTGGGACTTGCTCCTGGTCTAAACCGTGTTCTCACTCTAGTGGGTTGTTGATGCCTTTGCCTGTCCCCAAGAGGCCATGGACCCATATTTCATTTGATTTCATCTCTGATATGCCTGTCTGTCAAAGGATGACTGTTATTTGGGTGATTTGTGATAGGTTCTCTAAGATGGTTCATCTTGTACCACTCCCTAAGTTGCCGTCTTCCTCTGAGTTGGTGCCCCTGTTTTTACAACAGGTGGTTCGTTTGCACGGGATTCCTGAGAACATTGTATCTGACAGAGGAGTCCAGTTTGTGTCTAGATTTTGGAGAACTTTCTGTTCCAGGCTGGGAATTCAGTTGTCCTTCTCCTCTGCTTTTCACCCTCAGACCAATGGGCAGACAGAGAGAACAAACCAGACCTTGGAGTCATATTTGAGATGTTTTATTTCTGCTGATCAGGATGATTGGGTTTCATTTTTGCCCTTGGCCGAATTTGCTTTAAATAATAGAGCTAGTTCTGCCACTTTGATGTCACCTTTTTTTTGTAACTTTGGGTTTCATCCTCGATTTTCTTCAAGGCAGGTGGAGCCCTCTGCCTGCCCAGGTGTTGACACTGTGGTGGAGAGAATGCACCAGATCTGGGACCAAGTGGTGGATAAGTTATCTCTCTCCCAGGAAAAGGCCCAGCGGTTTTCCAACCGACATAGGACCATTGGTCCCCAGTTTAAGGTTGGTGATATGGTGTGGTTATCATCAAAAAATATTGCTATGAAGGTGGCTTCTCCTAAGTTTAAGCCTAGATTTATTGGACCTTACAAGATTGTGGAGATTATTAATCCGGTCTCTTTTCGTTTGGCTCTTCCTGTCACATTTAAAATCCATAATGTGTTCCATAAATCTTTGTTGAAGAGGTTTGTTGAACCTGTTGTTCCGGGGGTGGCACCTCCATACCCTGTATTGGTTGAAGGTAACATGGAATATGAGGTAGAGAAAGTACTGGATTCCCGTCTGGCTAGACGGAGACTCCAGTATTTGGTTAAGTGGAAGGGTTATGGTCAGGAGGATAATTCCTGGGTCTCTGCCTCTGATATTCATGCCAAAAGATTGGTGCGTGCCTTTCATCGGGCTCACCCTGATCGCCCTGGTGGCGTAGTTGAGGGTTCGGTGACCCCTCCTCAAGGGGGAGGTACTGTTGTGAGTTCATTTTCCCCTTCATTGAGGCCCGAGGAACTCCCTCTTCTGGTAAAGAAAGGTAGTGAGCCTGATTATCAAACACCTGAGGCTGATGATGATGACTGGCTGAGTGGAGTTTCTGACTGGATATAAGGCTGCCAACGCCCTTCTGCCCTGCGGGTGATTTCTCTGTGGGATCCTTGGAGACCAGTCTGAATTCCTGCTCCTCTAAAGCTAAGTTTGCTGCTCGGCCTTTTGCATTGGTGCTTTGACTTTGTTTTGCTTTGTTTTTCTGGATTTCTGCCATTCCCTGCTGGGGTGTGCTGAATTCCTTTAGCTCTGTCTTCTGAAAATACCTGAGTGCTGATTTAGTTTTTGAAGCCTAGCTGCTTCAGGGCCTTTTTCATATCAGCTTGTTGGCTTATGTCTTTGATAGGGTTTTGGCAGATTGCAGACAGCAGCCTTCCTTTCCTATCTAGGTAGTTTTGGGCCCCGTCTTTGCTCAGTCTATCTTTCTGTCTGTGTTAGTGTTTTCATCTTGCTTCACCGTCATTATATGTTGGGGGCTGCCTATTGCTTTGGGGTCTGCTCTGGGGCAGTTTAGATTTCCCCTTTCTTTCTTTAGGCCTATTTAATTCTCCGGCTGTGATCGAGGGGTCTAGGGCATCGTAGGAACCCCCCACGGCTACTGCTAGTTGTGTTGATAGGTCCAGGGGTCTGCAATCTGATAGTTGCCAACTTCTCTGGTTTTCTGGACTTAGCTTGTATTTCTGTTTTTGCCTCCTACGGTGACTCATTCATAACACTGAAGGTAGTGGAGCTGATCTGATTGACAGAGGCTTGCCACCTGATGAGGATGACGATTGGAGATCTGGGGTTTCAGACTGGGATTTGGGACAGCTGACTCCCTCTATCCCTGCTGGTGATTTTCTTCCTGTGCCTTCTGAGGTCTGATGTCTCCTGCTCTGTCCCTGAATGGTTCAGCTAAATGGTTCATTTGCTATTCTGTTTGCATTTGATCTGGTATTGTCTATCTCTGCTTTGTGCGGGTCAGCCAGTTCCGGCTGGGGCTGTGCTGAATCACCGCCTGTTAGGTGTTGGGTTCCTGCCACTGCACAGCAGGAATCCAGAGCCTTGCATTCAGCTGTCTCCCATTATTCTTCGACCGCAGAGGAGCCTGCTCAGCAGTCTCATCGTTCCCGACGCTCTGCTGAGACCAGCTCTGTGAGTCTGGCTGTTGCTGCCACCTCTGGGCCAGCAATAGCAATGCAGGCTGCTCAACAGCAAGCCACTCCTGAAGTTAAGTCCTTCCGTCGCTCCACTGAGCATGCTCACGGGACAATCTCCCATTGGAGATCGGGAGTCACATGCACAGGTCCTTCTCCAGATCTGATTGGTCCATCACAGGGATCTAGAAGCTTCCGGAAGGTCTCGGCTATAAAAGGTTCGCATGACCGCTCGGCCATGCGCTAGTATAGACTCTAGTTGCTACATGTGTGAATAATGACGGTTGAATGGAACTGGTAAATGACTCATTAAGATTCCCCTCCCTTGGATATTACGTGTGTGGATAGGAAACTAGAGTCAGCGCCAGTTAGTGGCTAGCTACAGGCCACGGTGCATATCATTCCACCGTACTAGCATCCGATAGTGTGGCCTGTTGTGAGTTCCTTCTCTGGTTCACCAGTTGTGAGTTCTCCTTCCAGACTCCCTCTGGTGGTAACAGGAGGTAGTGAGGCTGATTTGATCGGTGGAGATCTGCCACCTGAGAATGAGGATGACGATTGGACCTCAGGAGTCTCAGATTTGATTTAAGACAGCCGACGCCCTATTCAATTGCTGGTGATTCCTTCTGGCTTGTCAGCTCTTGGTTTTCAGCTCTGTTCCAGTCATCTAAAGCTAAGTTTTTCTGCTAATGTTTACACTTGATTTTGTTGGTCTATTCAGTTTTTTGTGTGGTCAGCCAGCCCCGGCTGAGGGCTGTGCTGAATTTCCACTCTTATTTATCAGTATTTTGCCAATTTGCTTTTTGTCCCTTACTAGTTTGGTCTCTTTTTGCTCTGTCTCAGAATATTTCAGAGTGCTGATATAGTGGGAGAAGTCTAGTGACTTCAGGGTTAATTTTGCTATCAGAAGTGTTGGACATTATTTTTGTAGGGTTTTTTGCAGGTTGCAGTGTCTTTCCTTTCCTTTCTAGTTAGTTTGGGCCTCATCGTTTGCTCAGCCTATTTTCCTGCCTGTGTTTGTGCCTTCATCTTGTTTCACCGACAATACATGTGTGGGGGCTATCTATTCCTTTGGGGTCTGCTCTGGGGCAGTTAGTTTTCCCCTTTTCATGCTTCAGGCTTATTTAGTCCTCCGGCTGTGACGAAGCGTCTAGGAACATCGTAGGTACGCTCCACGGCTGCTGCTAGTTGTGTGGTAGGATCAGGGATCTGCAATCTGCATAGTTACCAACCTCTCTGGTTTTCTGTGACTTAGCTTGTTTTGCTTTTTTCTCCTCGGTGACCCATTCATAACAGGGGCCCATTACAGGGCATTATCGTACTGCGGCAGTGTCTGTCGCCTCGCTGCAGTCTGCAGCAGTTATTGGCGTTCGCGGTTGCGACGCCGCACGCACGGTAGATCTAGAGGGACGCTGACCCCGTGTCCTGGGCCAGAGTCCTGTGACCGTATACCGAGCGCGCATTTCGCTGAGCTCTGTGAGCTTGAACAGGCTCAGCATTTGTGTTTAGTGCTTCGGCGACTCTGTGATGTAATAGAGCCTGCCCAGTACACACCGGGTGACGTTCAACCCGCGTGTGTTATACCGCCATATTGAGCGTCCGCCATTACTTAGCAGCAGCGTAACACCTCTGCACAGTGGACCCCGGGCGGCGAACGCACCTACTATTATTTTATAATTTGGTGCTTTCCGCCAGCCCAGACACTGCCCATATGTTACTGCTTGTGCCAGTTTTGTCCCCTGTTATATTGGTCTCTTTTTGCTTTGCTTTCAGAATATACTAGAGTGCTAATATAGTGGGGGCGAAGTCATGCGACTTCAGTGTTTTTTGTTCATCAGACGTGTTGGACTTTTTGCAGGGTTTTTTGCATGATTGCAGACAGTGTCTTTCCTTTCCTGTCCTGTCTAGTCAGTGTGGGCCCCATCATTTGCTCAGTCTATTTTCCTGCCTGCGTTTGTGTTTTCATCTTGTCTCACCGACAATATATGTTTGGAGCTATCTATTCCTTTGGGGTCTGCTCCGGGGCAGTTTAGATTTCCCCTTTCTTGCTTTAGGCTTAGTTAGCTCTCCGGCTGTGCCGAGGCGTCTGGGATCATCGTAGGTACGCTCCACAGCTACTGCTAGTTGTTTGGATAGGATCAGGGGTCTGCAATCCGCTTAGTTACCAACCTCTCTGGTTTTCTGTGGCTTAGCCTGGGCCTTCTATCCTCCCCGGTGACCCATTCATAACAGTAGGGGCCCGGAGGACGGTACACCATCGTCACTCGCATGGAGAAGGGGATGTAGAGTCTGACAGCATGGACCTCAAAAGAAGGGAAGACAAGTGAGGGTACTTGAGGGTTAACCTGAAAGGTACATTTGGGTGATAGGAGCAGACCAACGCCTCCACCTGCTCTGTTGTCCGATCTTGGGGTATTAGAGAAGTGTAGTCCTCCATATGAAAGAGCAGCAGCAGCTGTGGTGTCTTACTGCTGGATCCAGGTTTCAATAAAAGCCAGAAGGTTAAGAGAATCAGAAAGGAACAAGTCATGGATGAAGGAGAGTTTTATTAGACACTGAGCAAGAATTCCAAAGGGCACAATTAAAAGAGACAGAAGGCATGCAGGGAATATTAATAAGATTAGAGGGGTTTCTGCGTGTAGCAGCTGAGGGGTTTGACTTACTTTAACATGGGGGGCTGGGGTTGGGAGAGATATCTCCTGTGACTAGGAGGAGGATATATAGAGTAAGCAGATGATTAAGTGATTTGTGAGAGTGTCTTGTGTGTTGGATGGTGTGACTGAATGGATCTGTGCTGTTTAGCAATGTGAAAAGAGCATGAGTGCTATACATAGGAGAGGAGAGAACTGAGGGGTCGATATGGATGGAGTTTAAAGAGTTAATGCAAGAACAGTAGATGTGAGTGAATGCAGCAGCCAGGATATAAATTATGCAAGTGCATATGGTAAATATTTGTTGTAATCCAAATGTACAGGGAATAGATTTATTTAATTGTCTTACCTGTCTCCTGCCCTGTCTAACTGCCATGCTATAACTGCCAGTACTTTGATAAATGTATGTTTATTAATTGAAGCTTTATATAAACCATGAGTTATCAATAGAGGTTAGTTAAATGTAGTGCAAAGTAGGAAATATGTGCATTACAGCATGTTTAGTTCCCTATGATATTCCTCAACATTCAGTAGCAGATTATACATGTGTCCGTTCCAGTGTTTCCTCCAGATAAAGATTATTTCATAATTTAAGCTAATTTCCTATTTTTATAAGTGTCCCTGAAGATCTGCACTTTTTATCTAGTTTTGGATCTCTGTAAATCAGTACCTGATCATTAACAGTTATGTGTCTGAATAAGAGCAGATGGAAATTACTGAATTAAAATGTCATATTTCCTGCTTTCTGGTGTCACCTGCTTCTTCTACAGATGGTTATCATGCAGCATGATGGGTGCTATTCTCACATCACAAACAGGAAGTTGACTCTCAAAATTAATGTAATCATCCTCACTTGAATAAATACTACAGTATATGTGACATTTACTTAACCCCTTAGTGACAGAGCCAATTTTGTACTTAATGACCAAGCTAAATTTTAAAATTCTGACCACTGTCACTTTGAGGTTATAGCTATGGAACGCTTCAACTGATTCCACTGATTCTGAGACTGTTTTTCGTGACATATTGTACTTCATGTTAGTGGTAAAATTTCTTCGATATGACTTGCGTTTATATAGAAAAAGACGGAAATTTGGCAACAAGTTTGAACATTTTCAAACTTTTAATTTTTGTGCCCTTAAATCAGAGAGTCATATCACACAAAAGAGTTACTAAATAACATTTTCCACATATCTACTTTACATCAGCATAATTTTGGAAACATAATTTGTTTTTGTTAGTACATTATTAGGGTTAAAAGGTGACCAACGATTTCTCATTTTTCCAACAAAATTTACAAAAACATTTTTTTTAGGGACCACATCACATTTGAAGTGAGTTTGGCTTGTCAATATGACAGAAAAAGCCCCAAAGTGACAGGATTCTAAAAACTGCACCCCTAAAGGTGCTCAAAACCACACTCAGAAAGTTTATTAACCCTTCAGGTGCTTCAAGAGAACTAAAGCAATGTGGAAGGAAAAAAATGAACATTTTACTTTTTTCACAAAAAATTTAATTCAGACCCAAACTTTTTTATTTTCACAAGGGTAACAAGAGAAATTGGACCACAAATTTTGTTGTGCAATTTCTACTGCGTACACCGATACCCTGTATTTGGGGAAAAAGCCACTGTTTGGGCATATGGCAGGTGTCACGATGTGACACGACACAACAGGTGGTCGGTCAGCGCACAGCGCAACACTCACACAACTGGATGGTATTGGGGAGAGGAATGCCTTACCAATAGGAAATGAAGGATGGTTACCACCTGAGCTCAAACCTGAGCCTGTCCCTGCACTCCACTCCCCTAATGCCCTATGTGGGTCCTTCCCCCCATCGCCATCAGGATACCTCGTCCCTCGATGTCACCTAACACTGCCCTGGCTAGTGCACTGGCCGGTGTAGGGCGCTAGCCTAGCCACTACAGATAATACCACACGGGGGATAGTGACAAACCATACGGGACGGGGAAATAGCAACTTAGCTTTTAGACACTTGAGCTTAGCTCCACACCGCAGATTGCACAGCAACTGGACTCCAAACACCAGGCATGGCTGACACCAGAGAGCTGCTCCTGCTAGGCTGGTCTCCAGAGAGAATCTCCATCACCAACAGTCAGCTGATGCATCAGGTGACCTTTTAAAGGATGGTGGGAGTGGTCACAACCCACATCAGATGACCCAGCAGCACTGGAGTAACACCAGATTGCAAGCAGGGAAAAACTGACATTAACCCCCTGATGGCCTGAAAGGGAAAAAGTTTTAGCTGAGTGAAACCAGAGCTGCCACTGAAATAGCACAAAAAGAGGACTTAAAAATCCTCCAATAATAGAAGAAAACAGCAAAAAAGCAGAGAGGTTTACCCGTCCAGGCCTCCAGACAAATGCAGTGGACCCATATGGATATGGATACAGTGGACCCATATAATTAAGTTGGCAACACAGGTGCAAGAATACCGATGAAACAACCGCTCGCAGCCAACCAATACATGGAGGGGGCGGCTGCTTCGTATGTTAATGCACAATAAAAAACTTGTATGCGGCGCTGTTCACACTATGGCAATGCACAGCATCCAGGTTAACAGCCTAGTAGTGACACCCTTCTATTAGCTCAGGCGGGCTGCCCAGTGCTATCAAAATGCATGCCATGTGAACAGACGATGCAGTTTACAAGACCAAATGGGCCCAACTGCACCCTGAATAAAAAGTGCAAAAAACACATTAAAAATGTGGAGTATTAGCTGAGTGAAACCAGAGCTGCCACACATCCAAAAATGGATTGTGACAGCAAGGCTCAGAAGGGAGAGAGCACCGTTTCACTTTTTGAACCCAGAACTGTCTGGAATCAATGGTGGGCGCCATGTCATGATTGGAGAACCCTGATGTAACTAAACAGTGGGAACCCCTCAATTCTAACTCCAACCTTAAGACAACCCTACCTCCCTACCCCTGACCCTAATCCCATCCAAACCACAACCCTAACCTCAACTCCAACACCACCCTAACCCCAACCGTAACCCCAACACAACTCTAACCCCAAAGCAACCCTTGCCCCAACCCTAACCCTTGTTCTAACCCCAATCCTATCCCTAGCCCCAACGTTAACCTTAGCTCCAACCCTAACCCTAGCTCTAACTCAATCCTGTCCATGAAATAGCCTTAGAGTCAATTGTCCAATTACTTTTGGTCCCTTTAAAAACAGGGTGGCACATGTTAAGGAGCTAAAAAACTCCTAAACCCTTCATCCAATTTTAATGTGGATACCCTCAAATGAAAGCTGAAAGTCTGAACTTCAACTGCATCTGAATTGTTTTGTTTAAAATTCATTGTGGTAATGTCTAGAACCAAAATTAGAAAAATGTTGTCTCTGTCCAAATATATATGGACCTAACTGTAACTGATGGGATCAAAAAAGGGGATTTGATTTACTATTTTTTTATTTTGATCACTGTGATAGAAACCACTGGAGCCATAGGCGGAGGAGGACATGACTTGGGGATGGGTGGACCTTTACTCCTGCAGCTTTTTTGGTATAGTGGTGTAGATTTTAAGCAAGAGTGATATTTCTTTCAGAGTAAGAAGCCCAGTATGTCTGTGCCTGGGGGGATACTGTGAGGAGAGTGGGGCTTATATAGAACAGGAAATCTGTCTCTCTCCCTCTTTCTTACACAGGATGAACAGGAGGAAGCATTTCCCGCCCTTCCGCCCCTGTTTATAATCATTATCCTAAAACGTTTTGATTATTGCTTGTATGATGAATGCTTTAATGTATTTTTGAAATTACCATTGTATATTTTGCTCCAGGTTCAATTTTATCATGGTTATAAAGAGTTAACAGCATTAACCTTCTAAGCCCAAGGGAAGGGCCATCCTTCAGCCATGGTTCCCTAGAGGTTTCCTCCACAGGGGTTTTTTCCTCTCCTGAGCGCTGTAGGATGACGCTTTGTGAGTCGGAGGTTTGCCGAGTTAGTCCCCTTAATGCTTTTGCAGGGACTTCTAGTTTATAAGTTTACTAAAGTGATTTATTAAAAAAAAAAAAAGTGTCAAATGTGAATTTACAACCCGTCACAGCTTTGTGGTTTAGGAGTCAGGTGGAAGTTGCAGACAAGTTAAGGTGGACTCATTTTAACTAATAGAGGATGTAAAACCTCATGGTGGTGAACAGGCTCGGCTTTGGTGGCCAGCCTCAAGGACATTGTAATGGTAACGTCAATCAGGGGCGGGCACAGTGGTTAAGCACAGGAGTGAGGATAATAGGGTCATTGGTGCCCTGAAAGTTTACTGGCTCTGCTTGAATGGCAAGCCAGTGCGTGCCGCCCCTTTATGGCTGTCTGTCCTGGTTCTGTATGTCAGACAGCTGGGGATATCACAGTACTTGTCAATCCCAAGGTACTAGCACTTCACCTGACTCCTACTGTGATTGTTTTAATCCTGTGATTTAAATAAAGCTGTGGCCATTTTGACAACCAAAATAATGTGTTGTGTATTTATTCTAGTGCCTAGGTTTACTTTAGTATGGTGGTTTTAAGATGGAGTGGGGGTCCGTCCCATATCCATAAGTCATGGGTCTATCGCAGTGATCAAAATGTACCAATAGGATAAATCTCCTATTGCCAGGTGCCGGCCTGCAGATCTCGGTGGGTGCACTGTGCATATGTGTAAGGGGATTGGATAATGTTACTGCTTTACCTTTCTTCCTTAGGTGGTCCCGGTATCGTATGTTCTAGTGTAATATAAGTTAATGTGTATTTGTTCACATATTGTGGTACTGCTACATAATAATATGTATTACCACTTATCAGTAATGGCACTGCTACACTATTATGTGTGTTAGGCCTCTTTCACACTTCCGTTTTTTACAATCAGTCACAATCCGCCAGGTTTTGAAAAAAAACGGATCCTCAATTTTTTTTGAGGATCCGTTTATTTCCCCATTGACTTGCATTAATGGCGGATTGTGACGGATTGCTGTCCGTTGCATCCGTTTTTTTGAGGATCCGCCAAAAGTTGCTGTCCGTCACCATCCTCAAAGATTTCAAAACGGAGCTTGTAACGTTTTTTTCTGTGGCGGATCCTCCAGACACTGATTTAACCCGAAATTCTTTCTGGGTGCCGGCCAAAAAAAAAAAAAAAATTCTATCTCTCTCTCTCTCAGCCAGCGATTCCTTTAAATTTCGTCATTTTCAGGATCCGTCTCAAAACGGATCCTGTGCCATCCGTTCACATCAGTTGACAACGGATCCGCTTGTCCGCCTTTTTGGCGGATTATAACTGATGCAAAAAACTGAAGTGTGAAAAAGGCCTTAAACCTACAAAAGAGCCTGCTGTAACTAAATAAGTAAAAGCAAAAGTGCATCTAAATAATACAGAGTTTTTAGTATCACTGTTTTTGATCAAAAATAGCATGAAAGCCGTCCCTCCACGGCACTTCTGCTTTTACTTATTTAGTTACCGCAGGGTTTTTTGCTCATTTTGTCTTTTGTAGGTTTTATGTTTTGTGGCCAATGTCAACATGCATTTATGTGCTGCATGTGTATCAACTCAAACCAATCTGAATTTTTGTGTTTTTACTATTATGTGTATTGCAGTTTCCTGTAAACTGTACATATCATTGTATACTTTATTCATGTTAATATATGGATAGTGTAGTGCCCTCTTTTGGCCACTAGATGGGGAGCATTTCAGTCTTAGATAGTGCACGTTTATGGTTAATAGTAGGAGGGGCTGCTGTGTGGTAAGCCAGTGTAGGTGCTAGGTCAAGCCAGAGGGCGAGGGACGCCCGAACCGTCCTCAAGGGCTATAGGCCCCGGACACCACAGCAGCCACTCAACGTTGAAGGAGTAAAGCCCAGTCATCCACAACATCAGTACACCACAGCAGCGGACTGATACAATCATGGAGCCAATAGTGGTTCCAGTAAGTGGCAACTCATCGCATGGACAGATACCCTTGGGACCAGGGTGAAATGGCTGGAGGAAACTACAGATGCAGTGAGTTTGGAGATAGAGCATGTGGTGCAAGCGCACGGAACAGCACAGAAGGGCAGGTCGCTCTTCCAGTGGCTTTTGACTCCGGGAAATAATGATCTTGCGTCTGGGGTGAAACAGACCAAGGGATGCATATCCGTAGCAGAGCTGTGCAGAGAGGATGCTGAGGAATCATCAGGGAAGGTCCAACCTGGGCCCGCGCCTTGTGATCATGAGAGTAGTGCATGGAAAGGAACACTGTTTTGTGAAGCCTGTTGTAAAGACTGTGAAGACTTTGGATGTGCTGGGTAAAGAACCCAGTAAATATGTTCTTGTTAAAGTTGAAATGGACTGTGTCTCAGTTAATGAAAATCCACCTGTTGAGGGTCTCCTGCATCATAGGGAAGATCCTGAAAGGAGCCTGACCTGAAGACACAGGTATGCTAACTAGTGAACATTGTTTTCCTGTGAGGGGAGGCCAGGACACTGATGCCCAGGTGTCCTAGGCCATGACTACGATTCTGGCCGACCCTTACATACGCCCGCCATTTTCTTCCCGGAGGAAGATGCCGAGGGCCGGAGGACACCGGAGGTATCGGATGTAGCTCGGGAGACCTCATTTCTTTCTCCACTGGTATGCTACATCATATAAGAGGAGAGAGAAATAAATGGGAAATCGGACTTTTTGTGCTGTCACCGTCATTCAGTGACCGCAACACTGGGGACGGTAAAAACCAACCCGAATCATGTTCTCCGGGGTCTCAGCTATCCCCGGTAGCCGAGACCATGGAGATTTTCCAACGCAGGGGGGCGCTATACCCTTAGTTTTCAGCGCCGTTAAAAAGTGGCGCTGAAGAATGAGTACCCTGAACTGCCGCCATTAAAAGGCATATCGGCGCTGTTAAGGGGTTAAAGGTTTAAGACTCTAGGATAGAATGACAGAGCTTATTACATTCCACACTGCATGACAACATACACTCACTGGCCACTTTATTAGGTACACCTGTCCAACTGTGTGTTAAGACTTAATTTCTAATCAGCCAATCACATGGCGGCAACTCAGTGCATTTAGGCATGTAGACATGGTCAAGACAATCTCCTGCAGTTCAAACCGAGCATCAGTATGGGGAAGAAAGGTGATTTGAGTGCCTTTGAACGTGGCATGATTGTTGGTGCCAGAAGGGCTGGTCTGAGTATTTCAGAAACTGCTGATCTACTGGGATTTTCACGCACAACCATCTCTAGGGTTTACAGAGAATGGTCCGAAAAAGAAAAAAAATCCAGTGAGCGGCAGTTCTGTGGCCGGAAATGCCTTGTTGATGCCAGAGGTCAGAGGAGAATGGGCAGACTGGTTCGAGCTGATAGAAAGGCAACAGTGACTCAAATTGCCACCCGTTACAACCAAGGTAGGCAGAAGAGCATCTCTGAACGCACAGTGCGTCGAACTTTGAGGCAGATGGGCTACAGCAGCAGAAGACCACACTGGGTACCACTCCTCTCAGCTAAGAACAGGAAACTGAGGCTACAATTTGCACAAGCTCATCGAAATTGGACAGTAGAAGATTGGAAAAACGTTGCCTGGTCTGATGAGTCTCGATTTCTGCTGCGACATTCGGATGGTAGGGTCAGAATTTGGCGTAAACAACATGAAAGCATGGATCCATCCTGCCTTGTATCAACGGTTCAGGCTGGTGGTGGTGGTGTCATGGTGTGGGGAATTTTTTCTTGGCACTCTTTGGGCCCCTTGGTACCAATTGAGCATCGTTGCAACGCCACAGCCTACCTGAGTATTGTTGCTGACCATGTCCATCCCTTTATGACCACAATGTACCCAACATCTGATGGCTACTTTCAGCAGGATAATGCGCCATGTCATAAAGCTCGAATCATCTCAGATTGGTTTCTTGAACATGACAATGAGTTCACTGTACTCAAATGGCCTCCTCAGTCACCAGATCTCAATCCAATAGAGCATCTTTGGGATGTGGTGGAACGGGAGATTCGCATCAGGGATGTGCAGCCGACAAATCTGCGCCAACTGTGTGATGCCATCATGTCAATATGGTCCAAAATCTCTGAGGAATGCTTCCAGCACCTTGTTGAATCTCTGCCACGAAGAATTGAGGCAGTTCTGAAGGCAAAAGGGGGTCCAAACCGTTACTAGCATGGTGTACCTAATAAAGTGGCCAGTGAGTGTATATATATATATATATATATATATATATATATATATATATATATATACACAGTACAGACCGAAAGTTTGGACACACCTCATTCAAAGAGTTTTCTTTATTTTCATGACTATGAAAATTTGTAGATTCACTCTGAAGGCATCAAAACTATGAATTAACACATGTGGAATTATATAATTAACAAAAAAGTGTGAAACAACTGAAAATATGTCTTAAACTCTAGGTTCTTCAAAGTAGCCACCTTTTGCTTTGATTACTGCTTTGCACACTATTGGCATTCTCTTGATGAGCTTCAAGAGGTAGTCACCGGAAATGGTCTTCCAACAGTCTTGAAGGAGTTCCCAGAGATGCTTAGCACTTGTTGGCCCTTTTGCCTTCACTCTGCGGTCCAGCTCACCCCAAACCATCTCGATTGGGTTCAGGTCAGGTGACTGTGGAGGCCAGGTCATCTGGCGTAGCACCCCATCACTCTCCTTCTTGGTCAAATAGCCCTAACACATCCTGGAGGTGTGTTTGGGGTCATTGTCCTGTTGAAAAATAAATGACGGTCCAACAAAACGCAAACCGGATGGAATAGCATGCCGCTGCAAGATGCTGTGGTAGCCATGCTGGTTCAATATGCCTTCAATTTTGAATAAATCCCCAACAGTGTCACCAGCAAAGCACCATCACACCTCCTCCTCCATGCTTCACGGTGGGAACCAGGCATGTAGAGTCCATCCGTTCACCTTTTCTGCGTCGTACAAATACAGTGGTTGGATCCAAAGAGCTCAAATTTGGACTCATCAGACCAAAACACAGATTTCCACTGGTCTAATATCCATTCCTTGTGTTCTTTAGCCCAAACAAGTCTCTTCTGCTTGTTGCCTGTCCTAAGCAGTGGTTTCCTAGCAGCTATTTTACCATGAAGGCCTGCTGCACAAAGTCTCCTCTTAACAGTTGTTGTAGAGATGTGTCTGCTGCTAGAACTCTGTGTAGCATTGACCTGGTCTCTAATCTGAGCTGCTGTTAACCTGCGATTTCTGAGGCTGTTGACCCGGATGAACTTATCCTCCGCAGCAGAGGTGACTCTTGGTCTTCCTATCCTGGGTCGGTCCTCATGAGAGCCAGTTTCTTTGTAGCGCTTGATGGTTTTTACCACTGCACTTGGGGACACTTTCAAAGTTTTCCCAATTTTTCGGACTGACTGACCTTCATTTCTTAAAGTAATGATGGCCACTCGTTTTTCTTTACATAGCTGCTTTTTTCCTTGCCATAATACAAATTCTAACAGTCTATTCAGTAGGACTATCAGCTGTGTATCCACCAGACTTCTGCACAACACAACTGATGGTCCCAACCCCATTTATAAGGTAAGAATCGCATTGTGGGCACACAGCCTTACACGCGTTTTTTGCACATTTTTTCCGGAGCATCCCCAGTCTCTTATAGTTGGAAATGCGTTTTTTACAGCAAAATTAATGAACATGCTGCATTTTTTACCGCGACGCGTTTTTTATGCAGAAAAAAAACGCATCATGTGCACAAAAATTGCAGAATGCATTATAAGAATGGGATGCTTAATATATGCGCTTTTTAAGCGTTTTTGCATGGACAAAACGCTTAAAAAAACACGAAAAAAGATGCTTAAATGGGCACACAGCCTCAAGCTTACATTCCACATGTCACGATCCAGGTTGGATCTGACAAATTAAATGCACAAAGTAACCTTTTTTTTTCCTTTGGCTGTGTGCCAAAGGTGGTTTTGCCCCTGGTGGCCATTAGGGTCATTGCACTGTGGTGATTTCAGTTGTAGTTTTGCCCCCCGGTGGCCATTAGGGTCATTGCACTTTGGTTACCTTAGTTTGTGCACATAATTATGTGACAGGTGTGGTAGCTCTATAAGAGAGTATCAGGTGTGTTAATCACTGTTGGTGATAAGGTCTTCATTTGCAAGCAAGCCTGGGTGAAGGATGGCGCTAAAGGAGAGTCACGGGCAGCTCAGTGAGATTCCTGGAGTAGCAGATATGATGTCTGCAAGGAGGGCTGGCATGGCATGGTGGAGTCGCAGCTATGGTGTCAGCAAGGTGTTCGTGCATGGATTGGTGGAGTGGCAGCTATGGTGTAGAGCTGCACTCAAAATGCTGGACGTTGTTGCTGAGAGCTGGATTCAAGCATGTTGGACTTTTTGGCAGAAAAGCTACTCATATGCGGGACTGTTTCGGGACAGCTGCACGCAGGTGTGGACTCTGTTTGCTCCAAGGCTGCACCATGGTGCTGAGAAGATCCATTTCTGGACAGTGCACCCAGATGTCGGACACGGTGGAGGAAAAGATGCATGCAGGTGTGGACTGTTTGCTCCAAGGCTGCACTATGGTGCTGAGAAGATCCATTTCTGGACAGTGCACCCAGATGTTGGACACGGTGGAGGAAAAGATGCACGCAGGTGGTGGGCTCTGTTGCTGGGAGCGTTAGCAACAGAGCAAAGCTAAGTGGTGTTCCCCTGTTTTGTTACTTTTCCTTATGTGTGTTTAGTGTAGTGGTGGGATTAGTTTCCGCACCGACCAATTCCCTAGTGAGGGTTTAGGTGCAGGGCGAGTCAGGGTTTTGAGGTTCCTGATCGGCGCCCGGTGCGGAATCGGCCTAAGGAACGCTAGGAGTGTAGCGACACTGACTTAGGGGAGTGCAGGAGAGCTCCACGTCCCCATTCCCTATCGCAGGGCCACCATTGTTATTGTTACCCAGGTTTTCCCTATTCCCTTTGTCTTATTGTATTAGTTACCGGCCTGCGGGCCGCGTCACATAGGACAATTACACATGCCGCGTCCTGTTTTATCAGTTACCTGCCTGCTGGCCGTGTCACTCAGGACGGGGCACGTGACACCACATCAAAAAAGACTGGTTCATTTATGTAGGTATTCATCACTCTGATACCTTCTCTTGAACAGCTATGAAAGAACATATTACATGGGATTTGCATGGATTGATTAACAGGGGCACTTTACAGCTATTATATGACCACCAGTGCAAGCGCCAACTGTATTTTAGATTAGTACACATGGTGCTCACTTACTGTGCTCTTGTTACTTACCATTCGTGACAACCATATCGACATGGCTGCTGTAGGATCCAGTGTCCTGATTCATTTCTGTCTTCTAGATTTTCCACGTTATGGGCCACAGAAATTGCTTTATATCCTTTAATACTCTGTCCAATGCATACCACCATGAAAGTCTATGATCCAGTTTGCATAAAGGAGTTGTCCCAGAGATAAATATAATTTTCAAAAGTAAACAAAGCTCACCAATCCCCCTCAACTCCTGTATTCCTTCACCATTGGTCTCTACCTCTTAGTCCATAAATGGCCCTTCAATAAGGCTCTTAAAATAGGAAAAAATGGTTAAAAATGCATTCAATACGGATGCCATATGAGAAAAAAAAATATTCGCATGACATGAGGAATACCACATGGATTTCACTCATCCTACTGTTCTGGATCAGAGTGGGGCCAATTATTTATATGCTAGTGTGAGTGAACCCTTAAAAGGGGGCCTATACACCTTACACAGATGTTAGCCAAATAGCCTGGACTGTGACATGTCCAGCATATAATATCACCAGCTGGGACCTCCGGCACAACCTTGGACGCACCACCCCCTTTTGGGCCTCGGCCCCCCTGTTGAGACCCCCAGTAAGGAGTTGGTTGCCTCCCTAAGGAACCCTCAACCCCCTGATATCTTTGGACCAGTCTGACCAGGTCATTGGCATTCTGGGGATCGTCCTGGGCAACCCAAGTCTGTATTGGCTTCGGAAGGGAGTTCACGAACTGGTCCACTACCATTCACTCTACCATATGTGCAGGGGTGGAGAACTCTTGCTGCAACCAGTTCTGGACCAGGTGCAGCATTTCAAACATTTGAGAGCGAGGGTGTTGTCAAGGTGATACGCCCAGCAGTTGACCTATTGTGCCCTGACAATCATTGTCACCCTCAAGCTTGTCAAAATTTCAGTTTTATATATTCCTTAGTGTTTTGTAATACTAAGTCATACTAGGCCTTCTGGAGCTCCCATTTAAGCATGGCGCAAGCACTTCTACCCATTGCTTTGACGAGAGTTTCTCACTCTTGGTGAAGCTTTTGAAAAACGTCAAAAAGGCCTCTATGTCATCATTCTCAGTCATTTTATGCAGGGCTCTCCTTATCGCCTTCTGGATGGAAAAATCATCAGCTAACCTTGGAGTCGCGGTGCCACTGAGCAACGAACCGTCTGTTAGGCTGGTTTCACATTTGCGGACGTGGGCTGCGGACTTCCTCCTCCTGGGCCATCTGGTCCAACCCCCTGCTCAAAGCAGGATTCGCTAAATCATCCCAGTCAGATGTCTGTCCAGCCTCTGTTTGAAGACTTCCATTGAAGGAGAACTCACCACTTCTCGTGGCAGCCTGTTCCACTCATTGATCACTCTGTCAAAAAGTTTTTTCTAATATCTAATCTGTGTCTCCTCCCATTCAGTTTCATCCCATTGCTTCTAGTCTTTCCTTGTGCAAATGAGAATAAAGTTGATCCTTCTACAATGTGACAGCCCTTTAGATATTTGTAGACAGCTATTAAGTCTCCTCTCAGTCTTCTCTTTTGCAAACTAAACATTCCCAAATCCTGCAACCTTTCCTCATTAACATTGGATATGCAGGCCATGCCGCAGTATACGGATGCCACCGCATGCGTCATTTTGACGGTGCGGCGACCCGCGTAGAACGCATCATGTTGGAATTTTATGCGGGCGCTGCATCGTCAAAACGACGCATGCGACGGCATTTGCATACTGCGGCACGGTCTGCGTACCGAATGTTAAAGATAGGGTACGCAGGCCGCAGGAAGCCGCATGCAGAAATAGGCGGAGCTAACCGGAGGAGGCGCGGCAGGGGCGGGGCTTCACAGAGTAAGTCCGCAGCCCTCCGTCCGCAAATGTGAAACTAGCCTTACCAATTCTATCAGCTGCTGCTGTTGTCGGTGCTGAACTTGTTGCTGCTGTTGCTGCTAAAGTAGAGCTGCTGTTGCTGTAACTACTGCAGTTGCTGGATCTGTTGCATAAGCAGCTTACTTGTCTCCTGTGACAGCTGTTGCTGCTGGGCTTGCACCAGGTGTTTAACCAGGTCCTCCATGATTTATGATGTTGCTTGCAGTCTTATAATAATAATAATAATAATAATAATATATTTTATTTCTATAGCGCCGACATATTCCGCAGCACTTTACATTTCAGAGGGGATTTGTACAGACAATAGACATTACAGCATAACAATAATAACAAAGATCATAAAAGATACCAAGAGGAATGAGGGCCCTGCTCGCAAGCTTACAATCTATGAGGAAAAAAAAGGTAGATACGAAAGGTGGGTGGTAACAATTGCCCTGATTGTTTGGATCAGCCATAATGTTAAGTGTGTAACAGTACAGACACAGAGGGATGATAGATGCATAAAGCATGTGGGAACATGATACAGGGAACCTGGTTATGGTAAAACTTTTGACTGTGCCACACAGGGATAGTTAGGTTAATGTGTTGAGGTGGTAGGCCAATCTGAATAAATGCGTTTTCAGGGCACGCTTAAAATTGTAGGGATTGGGGACTAATCGTATTGACTTGAGAAGTGCATTCCAAAGAATTGGCGCAGCACGTGTAAAGTCTTGGAGACGGGAGTGGGAGGTTCTGATTATTGAGGATGCTAACATCAGATCATCAGCAGAACGGAGGGCAAGGGTAGGGTGGTAGGCTGAAAAGAGGGAGGAGATGTAGGGTGGTGCTGAGCCATGGAGTGCTTTGTGGGTGAAGGTAATAAGTTTGCACTGGATTCTGGAGTGGATCGGTAACCAGTGTAAGGACTGGCACAAGGTAGAGGCATCGGTGTAACGATTGGCGAGGAATATGATCCTGGCTGCAGCATTCAAGAGAGTTTGGTGAGAGGGAGACCGATTAGAAGAGAGTTACAATAGTCCAGACGAGTAAGAGTTTTTGCAGAGTCAAAGGTAAGAAAAGGTCGAATTCTAGAAATGTATTTGAGATGCAGATAACAAGAGCAAGCCAGTGATCGGATGTGGGGGGCAAGGGAAAGCTCGGAATCAAGTATGACCCCAAGACAGCGGGCACGTTTCTGGGGAGTAATAGTGGAACCACACACAGAAATGGCAGTGTCGGGTATAGGTATATAAGTAGAGGGAGGAAACACAAGGAGTTCAGTCTTCGACAGGTTCAGTTTCAGATATAGTAAGGACATGATGCTAGACACAGCGTTTAGACAATCGCTGGTGTTTTCTAAGAAGGCAGGCGTGATATCAGGAGAAGTGTATAATTAGGTGTCATCAGCATAGAGATGGTACTGGAAACCAAATCTACTGATTGTTTGACCAATAGGGGCAGTGTACAAAGAGAAGAGGAGGGGGCCTAGGACTGATCCTTGAGGAACCCCAACAGTAAGTGGAAGATGAGAGGAGGAGGAGCCAGTAAAAGATACAGTAAAGGAGCGGTCAGAGAGATAGGAGGAAAACCAGGAGAGAACGGTGTCCTTGATGCCGATGGAGCGGAGCATAGCGAGGAGGAGCTGATGATCCACCGTGTCGAATGCTGCAGAGAGATCCAAGAGAATTAGCATGGAATAGTGACCATTAGATTTAGCGGTTAATAGATCATTAGAGACTTTGGTGAGGGTAGTTTCAGTAGAGTGAAAAGAGCGGAAACCGGATTGGAGAGGGTCGAAAAGAGAGTTATCAGAGACATAGCAGATCAGACGGGAATGGACCAGGCATTCCAGGAGTTTAGCGATAAAGGGAAGATTAGAGACAGGTCTATAGTTAGCGGCACAGTTTTGGTCGAGGGATGGTTTTTTAAGTAGTGGATGTATGATGGCATGCTTAAATGAGGAGGGAAAGATACCAGAAGAGAGAAAGGTTAAATATTTTATTTAGTTGAGTGGTGACAGCAGGGGAAAGGGACTGGAGGAGATATGACGGAAATGGGTCACTGGTGCAAGTGGTTGGGCGAGAAGATGCAAGGAGCCAGATTACTTCTTCTTCTGTGACTGGTTCAAAATCAGAGAGTGAGCTAGATGCAGTGGGGGAGGGAGGACAGTGCATGGTATGAGGTGATAGGGAGATAATTTCCTGTCGGATATGGTCAATTTTTTCTTTGAAGTAATTGGCCAGATCGTCAGCTCGAAGCTCCGTGGTTGGGGCCTGTACTCTTGGGTTGAGCAGGGAATGAAAAGTGTCGAAGAGACATTTAGGGTTATTGGACAGTGAGGTGATGAGGGTGTTGAAATAGGTTTGTTTGCAGAGGTGAAGGGCAGTGTTGTATGTTCTAAGCATAAACTTATAATGGCTTATGGCCTCCTTCACCCAGGACATGCACTACGTCTGTAGCAGTCACACGTATTTCTTGGCAATGCTGCCCTTAAGGGCCTGTCACACTAAGCGATATCGCTAGCAATATCGCTATAACATCACTGGTTTTTGTGAGGTTATAGCGATATTGCTAGCGATATCGCTATGTCTGATACTTACCTCCGACCGCTCCCCCGCTGGTTATCGCTGATCGCGCGAGAACGTCCTGGACTGTTTCTCGTCGTCAGCTTCCTGCTGTGGAGACGAGCGACGCATAGACGCGGGCGGGAGGACGTCTTCATCGCCTCGTCTGACACGTTAAGTAGCGACCCCCGACCCCTGCGATGTCGCTGGTGAGATCTGCCTGTGTGGCAGCTCACTAGCGACCACTTAGTGATGTACCAGCGATCCTGACCACTGGTACATCGCTAAGTGTGACAGTACCTTTACTTGTAAAACCAGTTGTGAGAATGCTACTCACTTTGGTGTGTGGTGAGGTAATACAGGAACAATTTCCATTTGAATGTCCATGCTGGTTTATTAGTGCTTCATAAACCATGCCAGAAGCAAAGGAAAATAAATGGCCTTTCATTGTTGGCGAAGCAAACAGTTCTTAACAAAGTCACTTTAGCGACACTCCAGGACACACAGGGTGGATAACATCCAGTATATTGGCTCAGTCTGGAGACATCACACATGAGATCTCAACTCCAGATACAGAACCATGTGTCAAACAAACAGACTCCAATTTACTTTGTGAACCACTCCCAGGAGTTGGGTATGGGGGCAGCCATACCCACCCATCTCTCAGGCTGCCCATAAAACCTGACTCAGATGCACCAAACAAGCCTCTAAGTACTATGTGCAATAAAGCATTATTCTGGGTTTACATCACAGATAACAACCACCTCTTCTACATACCTCCCATCAACTTTGTGTCCGGTAGCCACCTTACACCTTTGTTTCCATTGTGGGGACACATATCTATTTCAGTCTATGGGCAAAAAAAAGAAACATGTCTGAGTTTAGTTTTATATGTGGACCAAACATATTGAGCTTGGATGGTGGACACAGACCGCAAACAGCCTCTGAGCAACAAGAACAGTATAGTTCTGTCTATAAGAGAAGCTGCTTACTTTGGAGGCGCTAGCCTGACCCCTTACCTCTTGGGCCTCTGTGGGGCTGTACTGTTTATTTCAATTAAATGTCCGTACCTGTGTGGTCCCTAGCTTTAGCTATTTGCAGGAGTTTCTTTTCCCTATTGCACTTTAGTGCAATCCTATGCCTAGAAATGCCAAGATGCCAAGCTCTATCTCGTTACTGTGGTGGAACCACATTCTCCATTGTATATTAATAGTCACATTAATATAATTGTCTATGAACTGCAAATTACAAGCTAATCATCAGCCATGTGAGCATATCCGGTAACTACTATTATAATGCAGTTTTACAAGAACGCTCATAGACTCATTCATTCCTTACTGTTATACAGATTTATGGCTTCATCGGTTGCCATACTTTAACTACGATGTACAGTTGCCTGCGTGATAGAACATACTTTTTGGAATATAACTTAGAAGTCACTATTACAGAAGATTAGTATTGGTAGCCCAAATTGATAATTGTTAAATAGCATTATTATAAGGCTATAAGACTCAACCTGTGGTCACTTTCAGCATCGCACTGTAGATGATGCTCAATCAGCACAGTATTATTGCAAACAATCAAATCCAGATCATACAACCTGATCGAAACAGCACTATCTAGGCAATGTCAGGAACATCAATCCCCAGTATTCTGGCTGTATAACACTATGCCTAACATTATGAAAACCTCTAATGCATGATGGTGGCTACTAATATGTGAATATGGTGTTATGATACAGTGGTTGGAAAATGAAGTAGTGAGGTCTTAGGTCTTATAATAATAATAATAATAAATTTTATTTTTATAGCGCCGACATATTCCGCAGCACTTTACATTTCAGAGGGGATTTGTACAGACAATAGACATTACAGCATAACAATAATCACATACAGTAGATTATAACAAATACCAAGAGGAAAGAGGGCCCTGCTCGCAAGCTTACAGTCTATGAGGAAAGAGGGAGACACGAAAGGTGGGTGGTAACAGTTGCTCTGATTGTATGGACCAGCCATAATGTTAAGTGTGTAACAGTACAGACACAGAGGGCTAATGGATGCATAAAGCATGTGGGAACATGATGCTGGGAACCTGGTTATGGTAAAACTTTTGGCTCTGCCACACAGGGATAGGTTAGGTTAATGTGTTGAGGCGATAGGCCAGTCTGAATAAATGCGTTTTCAGGACACGCTTAAAATTGTGGGGATTGGGGACTAATCTTATCATAATCGTATGACAGAAGCTGACGTGTAGCATTATCATCATGAAAGTTGAATGTTCCCATGTTCCTCCAATACTCCAAAAACATACAGATACTCTGAATATGCCTTAAGGAACTTAGATTGCAAGTAATTTAGGAAATGGACACACATAGCAGCCACACCATGGCCAAAGACACATTACTGTTTCGCTGCAAATTTATGCGATTTTCAAATCGTCTGTCAAAGCGGCTGTCCAGCATTATCATTTTTACTCAAAGGCATGTGCTGGTGTAAGGAGGTTGACCGGACCGCGGGTACCTGCATGTCGGGTCCAGAACTAAAAAGACTGCATCCTCTGTTTCCGGGGGGAAGCCTGAGAGAGGAGGACCTTCCCCTGCTGCAGGAGGGAAGGAGGAGAGAGACGGAGCTTCCTGCTCACCTGTCATGATGTGACTTGGCCCTGTGTGATGCGACCCGACGATCGGTTGGACACTAAAACAACCAAGACAGACAAGGGGACACCGGGTACACAATTACAATGGTGGGCCCTGCAATAGGGAACGGGGAAAGGGACACCTCCTGCACTCTCCTGAGGCTGTGTCCCTGAACTAGCCTGACGTCCCTATATGGCTTCTTTCAAACCGTCATCGACCAGGATACCTCAGCCCTCACTCACCCTTCACCTATCCCTTAGTAGGGAATTGGAAAGTGCGGACATTGGTCCCACCGCTGCACTAATACAACACAAGGGAAAATAACGGACAGGGAAAAACAGACAACTTAGCTTTCTCTGCTGCCAATGCTCTGAGGCAGCAGAGTAAGGCACCCAAACTCAGCTTTTAGCAGAAACACCACTGCTCCAGATAGGCTGCAAAAAGCACTGCTCCAGATAGCTCCTCTCTTCAGAAAGGTTGGTTAGCAAATGACCTGTATTACCAACAGCTAGCTGGTGTATCAGGTGACCTTACATAGGAAGGTGGGAGTGGTCACCAGCAGACTAACTAAACATGCAGTAACACCAGCGGCCACCGGGGGCAAAAACTGATATTAACCCCCGATGGCCTGAAAGGAAGAAAGCTTATATCAGGGCAGCCCAAACTGACACAGATCCAAAAATGGATCGTGACAGACACAGATCCAAAAATGGATCGTGACAGACACAGATCCAAAAATGGATCGTGACATCACCCAGGAGAGCCGGGAAAGCGCACAAAGCAGCAGGGGGATAAAAGGGAAAAGCGTGCCAAAAAGGTCAGTCTGGCGCTGGTGCAGAGCAGTGCGGAGGACATCGCAGAGCGCAGCACGCAGAGCAGAGAACAGCGCGCTCTGCTTCCTCCACCAGAAAGTACCGGTGTGGCAATGGGCTGTATAGAAGGGACTCCCGTCGCCTGCAGTGTGGAGCCGTTTCGGCAGAGCAGAGCCATGCAGAGCCGTGCCAACAGAGCAGAGCTAAGCCGAGTGCCATACCCAGCGTGATAGTGAGTACCGCACACGCTCTGCCCAAGAGTGACCGCATACTTGACAGACGCCTGTATACAAGTCCACCATTTGTGGATGACCGACTGTCAGCTCTCTGCTACCCTCCATGCTAGGAGGTGACCCTAGTGAAGGCAGAGACTGCACTGTGAGTGCGACGCACAGAGAAAGAGATAGATGGCTAGGACAGAGCCTCGCTACCAAGGCCTTGTGTACACCACGAAGTGAAATCCCGTTACGGCGGTTCCCCACACTAGACTCAGTATCGTGCTAGATATGATTGAGCACGGGAAATCTTCCTGCCTCCCAGAGACTTCGCCAAGACATCCCGCGCCGCTATTGTCGGTGCCACCGTTGGATCCTCGCCTGTTACAGACCTCACCGAGACGGCATGTGCCGCTGTTGTCAGTGCCTCCGTTGGAACCCTGAGGAGCTGCATCCAAGAAGACTACAGACTGATAAGTTTCACCTCTTTATTACTGAACTTTCGTTTGTCCCTGACCTACCCTGCCACTCTCCCAGTTCTGCCCTATGCCTCATCATCACCCTACAATCCCTCACTCTCTGCGTGGAGCACATTTCCCTGTAAATAAACCTGTTTAATCCTTGTTCTGCCTCCCCGTGCGTGACTGCATCTCGCGTTACTGCTAGAACATTACACTGGTATAAAATAAAAAAATAACATCCAGTCACCCCCCCACCACCACCCTACAGCTGTCATGGTCACGTGTGTCAGGACGCAGATGTTTCCGCAAGGCGGACCCATAACACACGTGATTCTGGATACACCGCCTCCAGTGGGGCGCATTTAAATAATAAAACGTGCAGGTGGATACGCTGCCTCCACCTGGCGAATTTAGGTATTACACGTTATGCATACAATAATCAAATAATAAAGGGGGAACCTGGGAAACTATAACAATGGTGGGCCCTGCGAAAGGGGAATGGGGAAATGGAGACCTCCTAAGCTCCCCTGAGCCAGTGTCCAATGTCATGGTCACGTGTGTCAGGACGCAGATGTTTCCGCAAGGCGGACCCATAACACACGTGACCCTGGATACACCGCCTCCAGTGGGGCGCAGTTAAATAATAAAACGTGCAGGTGGATACGCCGCCTCCACCTGGCGAATTTAGGTATTACACGTTATACATACAATAATCAAATAATAAAGGGGGAACCTGGGAAACTATAACAATGGTGGGCCCTGCGATAGGGAATGGGGAAATGGAGACCTCCTAAGCTCCCCTGAGCCAGTGTCCCTGCACTCCTTACATTCCCTAAACAGGCTCCGCACCTGTCGCCGCACGCGTACCTTAACGCCCTTGCTCACCCTGACCCTAAACCCTCACTAGGGAATGGGTCGGTGCGGAGACTAATCCCACCACTGCACTAATAACACACATGAGGAAAGAGACAATACAGGGGAAACACCACTTAGCTTTGCTCTGTTGCGTGCGCTCCCAGCAACAGAGCCCTCCACCTGAGTGCATCTTCTCCTCCACCCGGATCCATCACCATAACAGGATCCTTCACCTTAGTGCAGCCTTGGAGCAGAGTCCACCACCAGTTGCAGCTGCTTAGAACCAGAGTCCCAAGGATGAGTTCAGCTGCTGACACGAAGTCGAGCATGCTTGAGTCCAGCTCAGCGGCCAAGTCCCACATGGTGAGTGCCACTCTCCATAGTCGCCACTCCACCAGCCCATGCAGACACTTCCCGCTGACACCATCACTGCGACTCCACCACGCCATGCCAGCCCTTCGTCCAGACACCATAGCTGAAACACATCCCCCCTGGCTAAGCTGCGCAGGACTCCTCACCAGCTCCATCCTTCATCCAGGCTCTCCAAAAACAGAGTGAACACAAACTCACAATATCACAGGCCGTGAGTGAACACCCTGAGCACACCTTTATAGGGTGTCACACCTGATCCATAATTAAGTGAACATTAACCTAAACCTAAGGTGCGATACCATTCCCCACCACTGGGCAACTTAGAATGAACGACACCACGTGTGATAATTCTAATGGCCACCGGGGGCTATCATGACACACTTTGGAACCAAAGGAAAAAAAGTTCACTTAATGCATTTAATACCGCCAGATCCAACACTGGATCATGACAGTACCCCCTCCTTAATGAGGGGCCTCTGGACCCTCAAGACCACCCCTCATTAGGGAAACACCCACAGCGGGGACGCCCAGACCCTGAGTTCACCCCACCATTACCTGACACTTCAGGTTTATGACAAACGCACCCCTGGTAATGGCAATAAAGTTCATTTTGGAGGCACCACTCATCTCCACAGCGCCGACCTGGGGAACGAGATTATGTATGTGTATGTATGCTAAGAGCTGATCAGACTCCACAACACATTTCCAAGATGTTTTTTGGTGGCACCCATACATGCTCGTTCACACACAGGTCCGGACCTGAACGTTTATTGCACACATACATTTGTCATAACTTGGTGAACTCACTCTGGACTTGACAACAGAGGCGTCCCCCTGTGTCACCACACTCACACCCCCACTATTCACCAAGGGACACCACCCTCCAACCCTTTCACCATGAGGACTGCGCCTCCTAGGGTTGGTTAATGGCGAGGGTAGAGATTTGTCCCTACTCCCCCGCAGCACACCTGCTGCACACACCAGGAGGAGAAGGGGACCGGGAAATGGAGGAAATATACTCTCGCTGGTCACCTCCACACGACCAGGAGGGGCGGCATCGAAGATTTGGCATGAGCCCCGCGGACTATTCACCAATCTGCTCACTACAGGGACGTACCCCTTCACCTCGGGGAATACCAGGCAGCTCCGTGGGGCACCATTCCTCCCACCTGCCTGGGTGCGTCCCCTGTAAGAGCAAGTCCCGCTCCCCAGCAGCGACCACACACCTAGTCTGCTCACCACAGGGATGTACCCCTTCACCTCGGGGAATACCAGGCAGCTCCGTGGGGCACCATTCCTCCCACCTGCCTGGGTACCTCCCCGTGCGAGAGCAAGTCCCGCTCCCCAGCAGCGACTCTAGGGGGCTTTAGCCAGACCGCAGCCGCCATTTTTTGATTTTCTGGTTACCTGAGCAAAGGCCCCAGACCGTGATAACTGCTGCTGCAGCGGCTCTAACACACCTTGCCGCTCCCCACTCACATCAGTGAGGCCCGGCAGCAATTACTCAGCGGTCTCCACATGGCCAAAGCTCACCAGAAAAAAAACTGATGGGCCTGTGATAATGTCATGGTCACGTGTGTCAGGACGCAGATGTTTCCGCAAGGCGGACCCATAACACACGTGACCCTGGATACACCGCCTCCAGTGGGGCGCATTTAAATAATAAAACGTGCAGGTGGATACGCCGCCTCCACCTGGCGAATTTAGGTATTACACGTTATACATACAATAATCAAATAATAAAGGGGGAACCTGGGAAACTATAACAATGGTGGGCCCTGCGATAGGGAATGGGGAAATGGAGACCTCCTAAGCTCCCCTGAGCCAGTGTCCCTGCACTCCTTACATTCCCTAAACAGGCTCCGCACCTGTCGCCGCACGCGTACCTTAACGCCCTTGCTCACCCTGACCCTAAACCCTCACTAGGGAATGGGTCGGTGCGGAGACTAATCCCACCACTGCACTAATAACACACGAGGAAAGAGACAATACAGGGGAAACACCACTTAGCTTTGCTCTGTTGCGTGCGCTCCCAGCAACAGAGCCCTCCACCTGAGTGCATCTTCTCCTCCACCCGGATCCATCACCATAACAGGATCCTTCACCTTAGTGCAGCCTTGGAGCAGAGTCCACCACCAGTTGCAGCTGCTTAGAACCAGAGTCCCAAGGATGAGTTCAGCTGCTGACACGAAGTCGAGCATGCTTGAGTCCAGCTCAGCGGACAAGTCCCACATGGTGAGTGCCACTCTCCATAGTCGCCACTCCACCAGCCCATGCAGACACTTCCCGCTGACACCATCACTGCGACTCCACCACGCCATGCCAGCCCTTCGTCCAGACACCATAGCTGAAACACATCCCCCCTGGCTAAGCTGCGCAGGACTCCTCACCAGCTCCATCCTTCATCCAGGCTCTCCAAAAACAGAGTGAACACAAACTCACAATATCACAGGCCGTGAGTGAACACCCTGAGCACACCTTTATAGGGTGTCACACCTGATCCATAATTAAGTGAACATTAACCTAAACCTAAGGTGCGATACCATTCCCCACCACCGGGCAACTTAGAATGAACGACACCACTTGTGATAATTCTAATGGCCACCGGGGGCTATCATGACACACTTTGGAACCAAAGGAAAAAAAGTTCACTTAATGCATTTAATACCGCCAGATCCAACACTGGATCATGACAACAGCGTGGATTCAGCGTAGACTGATCTGGTGGTCAACATCGGTCCCAGACAATCACAAAATTCACAGGCCTGTGATATTCAGATGGCACAGTTCTAAGGCTGTTGCCGACCACCAAGGCTGACTGCACTGGATGCTTGGGTATGCCAACAGATGAGTATGCAACCATTTGTTATTTACGCCAGCTCATGACTTATAACATTTTAAAAAGAACCTGTCAGAACAATAAGCACAGTTTCAATAGTCTTGTTGTTCTCTAAAAGATAATATATTCCATATCATCATTTATGTAATCTGTTGCTCTGTAACACCCCAAAAAAACAAAGATTGCATAATGTGAAATTCAGACCTTGCAGCACAATGACAATTCCAAAGAGCAGCCCACAGTCTGCGCCACAAGAGTGTACAAAGCAGAGATAGATTTAGTTGAAAAATATTGGAAACTAAGTATCCTATGTTAAGGCTGAAGGTATGCTATCATTTCACAAAATCAGTAGAATCCAAATAGTATGGCAGTAAGTGTGATGAACTTGCATGTGTGAGAGAACTCATTGATGTGTTCTGGTCATACATATAGATTACTGACTATGCATCAGGGGAAGAGGAGGAAGCCTAGGAAAAGCAGTAGATGATGATAATGATGATGATGATGATGATTGATGACGACAATGACCAGATGCTGTTTTAGGATCTGACCTGACTACCATAAAAATGAACCCGAGGACAGCTTAGGCCTTGCTTACGGTATATTGCTTTGTTAGTATGCTTTTCCCATGTGAGCAGGTGATATTGCTTAAAGTGCTCATGGAGAGCCAGGAAAGATGTATATCTTTGTACCGTGTTAGCCAGTAGATAGAAAAATATTCAGAATTGAGAGTCCTCAGTGGTTGATACCTTTTAATGGCTAACTGAAAAGATGGTAACACATTGCAAGCTTTGAAGACTACTCAGGTCTCTTCATCAGGCATAGAGCCATAGATTCTAGTCGATTTGTCAGGACTTCCGCAGTTTATAGTCAATGTGACAATACTTTCACTGCTTATTTTGAGGCTGCACAGCCTGCACACTGCAATACATTGGTCCTCCGGCAACATACAAAATAATTCCCACTGCTTAGATGCCCTACATAGTCACTACCATTACTACATCCACAGCTTTCAGGAGTTTTTGAGTCTACTCCACCAACATTAGATGTGGCTTCACTTGATTTCATGCTGATCAAAGTACAAGCAAATCTACTCCAGGAAGATCTTTTTGATGAACACCCTGGCTCTCCTCCTTATTGCTCATACCAACATCATCTTCTGATGATATCACCTCCTAGTCTTTCCATGTAGTTCCCAGGTCACATCTACCAAACAATCAACATTATAGTCATCATTATCAATCATGACCTGGCTGACATTTATCTTAGTGTAGGAAAAGTCCTGGACTTCTTGTCGCTCTCCCTTTTTCCACTCCGATTCCCATCTATAGATTTTCCCTGACTCTGAGTGCAACTACTATCTAGGCTGCCAGTGCACCTACCACTATGACTGACAGTGCCACTACCACTACCATCACCAACACAGTCATGTACTCCATCTCATACACTTCTGTTTCATCCAAGTCCAAATGGTGGCTGTTCGCATCCACTAGAAAAGTTAAATATGTTCCTTAGCACCCGAAGTGCTGTTATTTTAGGGGACTATGGGCCAGAGAAAACAGAGATGTCATTGACAGAATTGAAAGTCCACAAATGAAGAAACGATCAACTGCACATTCTGACTAAGGAGGATAATTCAGAACACTGACAGTGTCACTGTCAGAGTTAACATCATCTTGTTTTGACTAAGCTGAGTGATATGCCATATAGTCAATAATGTTCTCGACTTCCATCTTAGTTTTATGCTTGTTGGAGACAAAGGAGCTCCATTGTTGCTAGCATTTGGTAGTACTTCTGCTCAGGTGGCTGGTACCCAGTGGTGGTGATACTACTCCTTCTTGCGGCTCCCCCATTCTTTTTGCCAATTGCCAAATTATTTTTTTTTCTTTTATCTTATCCTGTCGTTCATTGCCATTGCAGCTTTTTATTTTCCCATAGATTTTTTATGGCATGTCGAGAGAAATTGTTTTGTTCCACATGCGATCCATATACACTTCCACCAATTCACATGAGCGATTTCCAGATGGATCATTGTCCACATGAAAAAAATTCTTCTAGCTTTATCTGTTTTGCACAAGAAAGTGCTAGTTTCAATTTTCTCAAGTGGCACATAGCAAGGGTGCCCATCTGTGACGCGCTCAAGCATATGGAGAGTCACACGGATTTTGTGGAAGTGACTAGCCTGTGAACTCAACCTTACGGATCTTTCCCTGCACATCTAGCCAATCACAGACCACAGTGCTTGCATTGAGAAACATGTGATGGTGTCTCCGCGGCTGTTGATTTACATGTTTTTGCATATTTCCCATAAGGGATGGGGGCATTGCTCTAGCATCACTGCGTTGAGAAACATGTGATGGTGTCTCCGCAGAGTTGGATGTTGATCTCCATGTCATTCATCCTCATTTTTCACAGTCTTTACTAGGCATTGCTCCTACTAGCCAGTTTCCTACTCCACACTGATGAGGGGCAATACCCCGAAACAGCTGTCTGTGGATGGATACCATGTTTTGGCATAGGTGGTTTCCTTCATTGGAGACTGTCCTTCCCGTGGTTGTTCCTTACCGGTGAAAGACCTGGCTAGTCATTAGTTGCGTTGAGAAACATGTGATGGTGTCTCTGCGGCTGTTGATTTACATGTTTTTGCATATTTCCCATAAGGGATGGGGGCATAGCTCTAGCATCACTGCGTTGAGAAACATTTGATGGTGTCTCCGCAGTGTTGGATGTTGATCTCCATGAGGTCATTCATCCTCATTTTTCACAGTGCACAGACTGACAGCAGCTCTCCCGATCCAAGCATGATAGTCTCATAGAAATACATGAAGTTGTCACGCTCTGGTCTGGAAAATTGCGGCCATTGCGTGCATTGCGTTCCGAGATCGGACCAATTTGCACGGATGTCTGCATGAGCCCTTAAACTGAGTTGACATTTCGCAAATGACTGCACTGACTAAATCTGCTTTTGATAATAAAGGCCTCTAAATAGAATAATGTTTAAACATTCTGCTATGCAAAAATCAGAAGTCTCATGGGTGGATTCATCAGTGTTTTCATCAGAAAACATGCTTAAAACACTTTGAAAAGTTGCAACATTTTTGCGCAAAGAGCGGATTTTGCTGTTTTCACGTAAGTTTAAAGCAGTGCTGCCAAAATGGGTGGAGTTGGGATGAAACGAGTTACGGCTACAACCGTCCATGACATGCAGCCAAGGTGCCAGCTATACTCCAGTCAAGGAGTAACATTTCTTGTAAATCATACGGATTCACATGTCACTAATAAGATATACCAAATTTGTTAAGTAACATGCGCTTGTTAATGAATTTGCCGCTTCTTATTTTTGTATGCTGCTCATTAAGACTGTTTTACAAAATGACTGTCTTAATGAATCAACCCGAGTGTAAGAAAAAATAGATTGCACAAATAGTTATAAGCAGACATGTAGAGTTGCTGCTAAACCCCTGATAATATCACAACATTTCACATTCCTTCAGGAACAGAAAATCCAAGCAAAATGACTGACACAAGTTACCCTGAAGTAACCTGGGAAATTTCATCAGCCAGACCCAATGAAATTTTGTTAGCTGCATACTCCCACTTCAATGTTCACTGTCCTCTCCTCCAAAACAACAAGTGTTGTTGTGACTTTCTGAGAAAATTATCTAAATATTGTTTCTAGCAAATTAACATTTTTTTTTACTTTTACCCCTTCAACCATGAGCTTGTTTTCACCTTCCTGACCAGGACAAATTTTACAATTTGTGTCACTTTGTGGTAATAAGTCCGGAACGCTTCAACGTATCCCAATGATTCTGAGGTTATTTTTTTCGTGACATGTTGTACTTCATGTTAGTTTTAAATTTTGGTCGAATTTTTTGCGTTTATTTATGAAAATATCGAAAATTTTACAAAAAGTGTGAACATTTTTCAAAATTTTCAAATTTTGAACTTTTAAGCCTTTAAACCAAATAATTATACCACACAAAATAGATAATAAATAACATTTACCACATGTCTACTTTATGTCAGCATCTTTGTGAAATATTATTTTTTTACTTCGGAATTTAGAAAGGTTAAAGGTTGATCAGCAATTTTAAAACATAATTTACAAAACCAATGTGTCAGGGACAACAGCAGGGAGAATCGCACAAATCTCACGGCTGCCACCAGTTTGTAATGGATAATAGCATGGGGAATTTTGCAATTTTTCTGCCACCGGTTTGTCAGGGGAATGCAATTCCACTGCGTCCAATTGTCAGGACAATTATGCAATTGACTGACAAGTGATGGACGAGACCACTGCTGTTTCCACTATTAGGGCTCATAATCACATGCAATAAAATTGGACGAGTCTCGCACGTCAATACCCGGCACTGACGCAGGCAATCGGATCGGAGCGTTTAGCTACATGTATTTCCGAGTGCAGGCGGCAGTGCCGGGTATTGATGTGCGAGACTCGTCCGAGTTTCTCGCATGTGTGTATGAGCCCTTAGGCTGGTTATTGGGGAACTCACAGTGAGCATATGGTATACACACCTCTGATTGCAACACATGAAATATATATACAGCCCTATACGATCACTGACAACTGCACAATAACAAAATAAACTACTAGTTGCCACCTCCAATCGTTTATACAGGCTGTTTGGACACCTGTTACAGGTAGCGTATGGCTTCAGGGGTGCGGTTTACAGAGCAAGAGGAACAGAGCTATTAGATTTTATATATTTAATCCAGAAAGGTAGGCAGTATTTATAAAAAATATACAAAGATGTTACAAAATGGTAACAAAACAATACATTATATACAATTACATAGGACAAAAAGGAATTACGAAAGAGAAGTACTAAACCTAATGTTGTAGGAATGGCTCTTATCTTTAGGAAAATCTCATCTTAGGAAATTGGAACACTCTCACAGAGAACTGGGTCTTTCAAAAATTAGCAATGACAGAAACTCAATCTCTGATTTTTATTAGATCAAGGTTACGCTCACGCCTCCCCTTGGTGAGCTCATATGAGGTCTGGTTGGGGGATGTGTTAGGCCTTTTAGAAGTTTATGAGATCCCCAACTTTCAGGATAAATTCAACACTGGAGGTCTGAGGCTGTAGATATTGTTGTCATGTTTCCTATCGTGATTGAGATGACACCTATATTGTCACTGTATGTGGAAGAGCATGTCACTGGCGCTGCCTAGGGGGCGCTATCAGGGGGCACGTGAACGAGCTTAGGGAGTGCAGGATCAAGGCATGCAGTGCGCAAGGACCTAAGACTAAGCAGAGAGCACTGGACTTGGCACTAAGCAGTCACGTGACCGCAGTCACCGCTCTTGAGTACAGGGAAGGAAACCGAGTGCACAGAGTGCAGGGCACAGACAGTAAACGTGGTCAAGGAGAGCCGAGTGTCAAAAGCCAGATGACAGCGTAGTTCCTAGGGATATGACAAAGAGTAAACGGAGACAAGCCAAAGGGTCAGATAACCAGGAGGGACAGCTCAGTACAAAGCAGGATACAGAGGCAAAAGCCAGGGGACAAACCCGGTCATACACAGCAAAGCACACAAGCACAACGTAAACAGACGAGTAACCTGGGTCAGCAGCCACAAAATGAGTATACGAAAGTATCATCGACACCAAATCCAGGAACATCCAACATTAAATAGCCGCCCCAGAACCAAAGAGAGGCAAACTAAAATTAGTTGGACTTTCCTCCTCTGCCAGACGCCTGTCATCCATCCTTCCTTTCAGACCTGGCGCCGCCTCCTTAGTTTGCTTTTGAAAGTCTGGCGCCTGCGCTCTACTCTTTTTTATGGGGCATGCGCAGTTATCGCTGCCCGACGTGCCTGTGCTGCTAGATCACATCAGGGCCTTTGATATTGCGCGGCCCTGAGATCCCGCCCCACAGTCGTTTATGAGTTATTCACACTGCGGGGCTGGGATCCTCGGGCATGCGCAGTGGTTATCAGCGGCGCTCCGCCTCCAGGATATCACTCCTCCTCCCCTTCTTACATTGCATCATCAGCGCTGTACTAGTCTGCTCCTCTATTATTCACGTGGCATCGCATCCTCCTCTGTCAAAGCTCCTAAAGCTGAACGCTGGTGTGTGGGTCTGCCTGTGTTTGTTCTTTCTTACTATGGCAATACTGTGGGTGATGATTGCATGGCACTGTAGTGCCAGGTGGCAATGTTGGGAGTGATGATTGCACGGCACTATAGTGCCAGGCGGCAATGCTGGGGGTTATTGGCTACAACAGCACAAAGTGAAGATTCTGGAGTGGCCATCTCAGTCTCCTGACCTCAATATCATTGAGCCACTCTGGGGAGATCTCAAGTGCGCTCTTCATGCTACACAGCCCAGGAATTTACAGGATCTGGAGGCTATTAGCCAAGAAGAGTGGGCAGCTTTACCATCTGTGAAAATAAAGAACCTCATCCACAACATCCACAAAAGACTTCAAGCTGTCATTGATGTTAGAGGGGCAATACATGGTATTACGAAATGGGGTATATGAACTTTTGATCAGGGTCATTTGGATGTTTTGGGGTGTCATTATGATTAAAAAAGAGAAAATACAGTAGTTTGACAATAAATGGCTTCACCCAACCACTAACCATGAGTGGAGAAAAAGTCAAGAAAGCAAAAATTCTGCCGGGGTATGTAAACATTTTTGAGCACAACTGTAATTGCTTCACATGATCTAGACTCTCTGCTTCTTGTAATACATCCTAGAACTGTGTGCCTGTTTTGCTGCTGCATCACACTGTCGAATCATGTGCAGACTGTGATCGATTAGTATACCAAGTATACTACACTTGCTGCTGCTTATTTCTATTCCTCCCATTCTGTAGATGTAATTTTAATTTTTCTTGCCCAAATATAGAATCTTGCATTTCTCCTTGTTAAATACCCTTCTATTAGTTGCTGCCCATCATTCAAGTTAACTAGATCCTTCTGAATCCTTTTTCTTTCCTCTCTAGTGTTAACTATGCCTCCTAGCTTTGCATTGTATGCAAATTTTATCAGTCTACATTCAGTTCCCTTATCTAGATTATTTATAAAAATGTTTAACAACACTGGGGCCAGGACAGAGACTTGTGGCATCCCACTTGAAACATTCTTCCTCGTGGATGAACAACCATTTATTACCACTCTTTGATTACCATCACTGATCCAGTTATGAATGCACCTAACCGTAGCCTTGTCAATCCCATACTGGTTCATTTTTTTCAGTAAGGATAGTATGAGATAATTCATCAAATGCTTTGCTGAAGTTGAGATATACTATATCTACCTCATTTCCCTGCTCCACCCAGTAAGTGATTCCATCAAAGAAGAAAATGAGATTAGTCTGGTATGATTTGTTTTCTACAAACCCATGCTGGCTCTGATTAATTTATTGCTACCCAAGTACTTATTTACATGTTTAATAATTTGATCAAAGACCTTTTCTGGTATAGAAGTAAGGCTCACTGACCTGTAATTTCCTGGTTCCATATTCTTTCTTTTTTGAAGATAGAGACAATATTTGTCGTTCTCCAATCTAAGGTGACTTCTCCTGTTCTCCAGGATTTTTCAAAGATTCTGGCTAGTGGTATTGCAATATACTTTGCCAACTCTTTCAGTACCCTAGGATGTAATTTATCTGGACTAGGAGATTAAATTCATGTAAATTAGCTAAGTGTTCCTTCACCATCTCTATGTTGATAGTGTGGATTCTTTTATTCCTTTGTTGACACTGCAAAGATAAGTTGATGTTACCATTGCTTTCAATGACAACACAGAAGCAAAATAGGAATTTAAAAGGTCTGCCATCTCAACATCATTTTTGACCACTTCACCCTTTTCATCCTGTAAAAATCCTATAGCAGTGATGGCGAACCTTCCTGAAACCAAGTGCCCAAACTACAACCTAAAACCCAATTACTTATGACGAAGTGCCAACAAGTGCCAAATGCCCCATCATGATCCCCTTCATGCAGAAATATGCCCCATCATGATCACCTTCATTCAGAAATATGCCCCATCATGATCCTCTTCATTAAGAAATATACCCCATCATGATCCCCTTCATGTATAATTGCCACATCATGATCCTCTTCACGCAGAAATATGCCCCATCATGATCCCCTTCATGTAGAAATATGCCCCATCACTGTCCCCTTCATGCAGAAATATGCCCAATTATGATCCCTTCATGCAGAAATATGCCCTATCATGATCCCCTTCATGTAGAAATATGCCCCATCATGATCCCCTTCATGCAGAAATATGCCCCATCATGATCCCCTTCATGTAGAATTGCCACATCATGATCCTCTTCACGCAGAAATATGCCCCATCATGATCCCCTTCATGTAGAAATATGCCCCATCATTGTCCCCTTCATGCAGAAATATGCCCAATTATGATCCCTTCATGCAGAAATATGCCCCATCATGATCCCCTTCATGTAGAAATATGCCCCATCATGATCCCCTTCATGTAGAAATGCCCCATCATGATCCCATTCATGTAGAAATATGCCCAATCATGATTCCCTTCATGTAGAAATGCCCCATCATGATCCCATTCATGCAGAAATATTCCCCATCATGATCCCCTTCATGTAGAAATATGCCCCATCATGAACCCCTTCATGCAGAAATATGCCCTATCATGATTCCCTTTATGCAGAAATATGCCCCATCATGATCCCCTTCATGCAGAAATATGCCCCATTATGATCCCCTCCATGCAGAAATATGCCCCATCATGATCCCCTTCATGCAAAACTATGCCCCATCATGATCCCTTTCATGTAGAAATTGCTCATTCCACCACCTCCATCATTTCCTCCTCCCCATCACCCCATCATTGTCCCTCTCCCCATCACTCCCATCATTGCATTCTCCATCACCCCCATCATTCCCATCTCCCCATCACTCTGATCATTGCCTTCTCAATCACCCCATCACTCCCCTCTCCCCATCACCCCATCATTCCCATCTCCCCATCACTCGCATCATTCCCCTCTCCCCATCACTCCCATCATTCCCCTCTACCCATCACTCCCATCATTAGCCCTCTTCCCATCACTCCCATCATTCCCCTCTCCCATCATTCCCCGCTCCCCATCACTCCCATCATTCCCCTCCCCATCACTCCCATCATTGGCCCTCTCCCCATCATTAGCCCTCTCCCCCATCACTCCCATCATTGGCCCTCTCCCCATCATTAGCCCTCTCCCCCATCACTCCCATCATTGGCCCTCTCCCCATCATTAGCCCTCTCCCCCATCACTCCCATCATTCCCCTCTCCCCATCACTCCCATCATTGGCCCTCTCCCCATCATTAGCCCTCTCCCCCATCATTCCCCTCTCCCCATCACTGCCTTCTCCATCACCCCATCATTCCCCTCTCCTCATCACTCCCCTCTCCCCATCATTCCCCTCTCCCCATCACTCCCATCATTCCCCTCTCCCCATCACTCCCATCATTCCCCTCCCCCATCACTCCCATCATTCCCCTCTGCCCCATCACTCCCATCATTCCCCTCTCCCCCATCATTCCCCTCTCCCCCATCACTCCCATCATTCCCCTCTCCCCCATCACTCTCATCATTGCCCCCTCCCCCATCACTCCCATCATTCCCCTCTCCCCCATCATTCCCCTCTCCCCATCTCTCCCATCATTGGCCCTCTCCCCATTACACACACACACCGGCGGCCACATTCAACACACACACCAGCGGCCACACACACACACACCATCGGCCACACACACACACCATCGGCCACACACACACGCCAGCGGCCACACACACACGCCAGCGGCCACACACACACGCCAGCGGCCACACACACACACACCAGCGGACACACACACACACCAGCGGACACACTCACACACCAGTGGCCACACACACACCAGCAGCCACACGCGCACACACACCAGCGGCCACACACACACACCAATGGTCACACACACCAGTGGCCACACACACCAGCGGCCACACACACCAGCTGCTACACTCACCTCTCCGCATGACGGCAGCTCCGTGGCCGCGCCGCTCAATAAGTGAGAGGAAGGAGGAAGCTGCAACTCCAGAGCAGTGAGGCGAGGCCGCGTGCCAGCTGAGAGGGTTCTGCGTGCCCTCTCTGGCACGCTTGCCATAGGTTCGCCATCACTGTCCTATAGCATCTTTGACTTTTCTTTTGCCTTTGACATACCCCCAATCCTTTTTTACTGCTTTTGATCTCCCTTGCAAGCCTCACTTCTTTACTGGCTTTAGTCTTCTAACGCTTGCCCTGCAAACAGCATTATATTCTTCTTTAGATATGCCCCCCTCTTTCCATTTGATATACATCTCTTTTTCCCTTTTTAACAAGTGATTAAGTCCTGTGTTCATCCTTCCTATAGGCTTTAAATGCTTCCAATTCTTCCTTCTTTTCTGGATTGTTGAGATACATTGATCAGAATGTAGCAAAATTTCCCTTCCTTCTTGGACAGTTCTGTCCTTTACAACATACCACCAGGGGACTTTACCTACCCTCTTTCTGAGTCCATTAAAATCTGCCTTTCTGAAATCCAACCTTAACCCTAGCTGGTCTTCTTCCTCTTGTAATCCAAAATTTGAGGATAGCATGATTGCTTCTAAATTCCCGGCCACCTTTACTTCATCAACCATTTCCTCCCTGTTGGTAAGAATTAGGTTCAAGATTGCAGATCCTCTTGTTCTCTCTTCTACCTTTTGAAAGATAAAGTTGTAAGCAAAACAAGATAAGAATTTTCTGGACCCATTACTTTTGCCTAAAGGTACTGTGACACTTAGCGATGCACCAGCGATCCCGACCAGCGATATGACGCGGTCAGGATCACTGGTGCATCGCTAAGTGGTCGTGGTCGCTGCCACACAAGCAGATCTCACCAGCGACATAGCAGCGGTCGGGGGTCGCTACTTACCTGTCAGACGAGGCGATGAAGACGTCCGCCCGCCCGTGTCTACGCGTCGCTTGACGGCGCCACAGGAAGCCCAGCAGGAAGCTGACGACGAGAAACGGTCCAGGACGTTCTTGCACGATCAGCGATAATCAGCGGGGGAGCCAGTCGGAGGTAAGTATCAGACATAGCGATATCGCTAGCAATATCGCTATAACGTCACAAAACTAGTGACGTTATAGCGATATTGCTAGCGATATCGCTTAGTGTGACAGGCCCTTAAGAGAGATTCCCAACAAATATCTGGATAGTTAAAATATCCCATGATCACTGTAATACTTTTGTGAGAACAGAAACATCTAATGTAGATCTGAAGTATGAATCTCTGTGGAGATATGTTTTCCTAATATACAATGCAACCCCTCCTCCGCTCTTGTTAATCCTGTTTCTAATAAATAAGTTGTAGCCTTCAGAGTATTCCAATCATGTGTATCATCCCACCAAGTTTCAGTGATGCCTATGACATCCATCCTATCTCTTTTCCTGTGTTAGCAGCTCCAATTCTCTTTGTTTGCTTCCCGTGCCCTGTGCTTTTGTATAGATACATTTTAGATTGTAGTTGGTTACTCTTGCTCCTCTATTTTCATTCAGAGTTTGTTGTTTTTGATCTTTATTTCCACTTCTAATAGCAGGGTTCTCAAAATGATTAATTAACTGCATATATTTTCCTAGCCATATATTTCCCATCCCATATTGCTCTAGTTTAAAGCTCTCGTGATGAGTGTAGCAAGGTGTTGACCAAATATGTGTTTTCTTGTTTTCGAAAGATGCATCTATATCAAGTAGTCTGTAACGGCCTGCGTGATGGAACCACTGTTCCATGGTTCTAGGAAAGCTTGGAGGGGCGTAACTAGATGCCTCACCAAGTCCTACCTATTATACACGGCGGCTTACGACACCATGACCTTTGGAGAGATGAAGGAGATGGAACCAGGTGCTACACCAGGACAGACCTTGGGTCGATGGCAGCTGACCCCCTAAGGTACTGGAGGCAGGGATGGCGGACTGGGCAAGTCCAGACAGGCACGGCTGATACAGTAGCTGGAACAGATGACGCACAGGCTGGTACTGGCGGACACAACAGATATCCTGGTAGGCGAGTTCTGAAGGGCTCAAATGATGGACAGGCAGGTAGGTGGGCATGGCTGATAGAGAGGCAGGCGGGCACAGCTGATAGCCATTCAGGCGGGTGTAAGGGGTGTACTGGGACCGCGTGATGCTCCATTCCCTTTCCTCATGTTATTATTGTTCATATATAATGTATCTGATGCTGCTATGTACATAAATATATATATTGTGTAGATAGGAAAAGTTCAGTTATAGGATTAGCTGCTAGAGGGGGGCACAGTAGGATAGGAATAGGAATTTAGTATAATAAATAGTTATCTTAGGAGGGGCCTACTGTGGGTAAGACAGGAGCATTTCCTGAACATAGTAAGGCCAGGGAGCCCAGGCAGCTCAGCAGGGCCTTAGAGCCCGAGCTACACAGTGGACCCCGTAACATTTGAAGCTAGGAGCCCAGTCATCCAGGGCTTGGGAGCTGAAGGAAACAGCAGCAGTGGAATGCCAGGCAGCACCAAAATGTGGCAGTTTACTATGTGGGCAGATGCCCTTTTGTCTGGGGCGAAACAAACAGGGGAACTACTGAAAGTAGTTAAGCTGGGCAGAAGGAATGATGCGGTATCAGATGAAACTGTACAACCCAGAAGCATTCTAGAAAAAGTAGGGAAAAGCACAGGAATGGACAAGGATGTGTAATTGGGTTGTTCCCTGTGAAGTTGCTGTAACTGAACTGGACATACTGCGAAAAGATTTGAGTAACGTTGCCTGCTACAAGTTGAAACTGGACTCTGTCTCTCTTTATGTGAAGTCCATAGGAGTGATCCCACAGCAGATAAGAGGGGACCCTGATGGCACCAAAGGCATAAAAGAAGGTACGCTGCAAAGGGGACAGTGCATATATGTGGTGGGAGACTGTTATGATTGGGTCACCGAGGAGGATAGCAGGCCCAGGCTAAGCCACAGAAAACCAGAGAGGTTGGTAACTAAGCGGATGCAGACCCCTGATCCTGTCCACACAACTAGCAGTAGCCGTGGAGCGTACCTACGATTATCCTAGATGCCTCGGCACAGCCGGAGAGCTAACTAAGCCTAAAGCAAGAAAGGGGAAATCTAAACTGCCCCGGAGCAGACCACAAAGGAATAGATAGCCCCCAAACATATATTGTTGGTGAGACAAGATGAAAACAAATGCAGGCAGAAAGATAGACTGAGCAAACGATGGGGCCCATACTGACTAGACAGGACAGGAAAGGAAAGACACTGTCTGCAATCACGCAAAAAACCCTGCAAAAAGTCCAACACGTCTGATGCACAAAAACACTGAAGTTGCACGACTTCGCCCCCACTATATCAGCACTCTGGTATATTCTGAAAGCAAAGCAAAAAGAGACCAATATAAAAGGGACAAAACAAACTGGCACATGCAGTAACATATGGGCGGTGATTCAGCACAGCCCCAGCCGGAGCTAGCTGACCCACACAAAGCAGAGATAAACAAAACCAGATCACATGCAAACGGAATAGCAAATGAACCACTTAGCTGAACATGAAGGGAAAGAGCAGGAGACATCAGACCTCAGGAGGCACAGGAAGAAAATCACCAGCAGGGATAGAGGGAGTCAGCGGTCTTAAATCCCAATCAGAAACCCCAGATCTCCAATCGTTTTCCTCATTATCAGGTGGCAAGCCTCTGTCAATCAGACCAGCTCCACTACCTCCAGTAACCACCAGAGGGAGCCCAGAAAGAGAACTCTCAATTTGACCAGCTCCACTATCTTCAGTAATCACCAGAGGGAAGCCAGAGAGAGAATTCACAACAGCAGTCAATGTCAACCATGACTACGGCCCTGGGGTCCCTCAAACAGGTACAGTTGATAGACAGGTAGGTTGACACGGCTGTAGTGCAGGACTGGTGTACAGGATACAAGTACTGAGACCTGAGAACTAGCAAGCGTGTTAGAACATACAAACATAATTGCTTAGGCACCTCCATGCTGGAGGAGGTGCCTTAAATAGTAAAAGTCCTTCAGCTATTGGTTGCAGACATTTTAGGGACATGCATGCAGCCCCTTTAAGAGAAGGGAAGCGAGTGCGCATGTGCCTAAGCACACTGCTTGGGCTTCTCTGTGCAGTGCACGCACCCTGGGTAGCCACTGAGGCGGGAGGAGAAGACAGAATGGGACGGGGGCCACAGTGGTGAGTAAGCCAACATCTCTGCTGGGGGAGAGGGTTAAAAGGCAGAGATGCCGGCGCTACATTACTCCCCCTTTTCGGCCCCCTCTTTTTCAAGCGAGCACGAAATCTCTCTAGGAAGGGAGAGGCATGGATGTTCTCCCTGGGCTCCCCAGACCTCTTCTCAGTGCTGAACCCCTTCCAATCCACAAGGAAAATGTCTTTCCTCTTACTCTCTTGGTGGCCAGAATGTCCTCTACCTCAAAAACATCTTCTGTGCTGACTGCAGCAAGAGTGGTACTAGGGTCCTTGAAAAAAAAGATCTAAGGATGGCATGTGTGAGGAGAGACACATGAAAAGGAATTTGGGGATTCGTAAGTAGGCCAGGAGTTTGTCTGTAGGCAACTGAATTAATTTTGGGGCTGATGCATTGAGGGCCCAGTTTATATGATGGCGAAGGCAGGAAGACCAGGCTGCGGGTACCTGTACCGAGCCGGGTCTGGAACTGTTGAAGCTGCCTCCCATATTGCCTGGGTGAAGAAATGAGGGACCGGACCAATCTCATAATCCGGGTAGGAGGGGTCAGATAAAAGAAAAAGCACGCACGGTGATGGGGGTTTTGGCGTGAACCAGCAGCATGCAGCAGGGTGAGCAGCGCGCACCGTCCCCTGAGCACCGTCGCTGCGACAGGCTGTGTTTGTCGGCTCCCGCCATCATCAGCGGGACCATTGGACAGAGAGGTGCCGTGTGCCCAGTGATTGTAAGAGAGAGAGGTGTCGTGCTCTCAGAGACCGTACGTACCGCGCACGTGTGGGAGAGAGGAAGCCGAGTACCGGACAGACGCTTGCGGCCTTCCCTACCCATTGCTGTATGCCAGACCACGTTTGACTCTGGGAGTGCTGCGGCCTTGTTTGCCTCAGTCACACGGGTTTATAGACTAGGGGCTCAGCAGAAGGAACCGGAGACCAACCGCTGCTGCCAGAAGACGGGCCATGGTTTAAAGGACCCCATCTGTGGACATCTTCCCGGCCGTTGCCAGTGCTACAACCCTGCGGGATCATCTGCAGAGGAGGAAAATAAAGGACATGATAAGTTTGACAATTGGACTGCTGCTCATGGGCGGACATACCACCGGTTCAACCTGTGCGTGTCACGTGCACCTGTCCTGTGTAGCACGACCCGCAGGTTGGTAACTGAAACAACAAAACTGTCACGTGTACCAGTCCTGTGTGACATGACCCGCAGGTCAGTAATTGAAACAAAAGACAAAAGGGGAACACCAGGGAAGCAGTTACAATGGTAGGCCCTGCAACAGAGAATGGGGACGTGGAGACCTCCTGCACTCCCCTGAGGCAGTGTCCCTGAACACTCCTAACATTCCCTAAATAGGGGCTTCACCTGTCGCCAACCAGGATACCTGAATGCCTCACTAGGGAACTGGATAGTGCGGACACTGGTCCCACCGCTGCACTAATACACACGACGGAAAATACACCAAAAGGGGAAACAACAAAAGACTTATCTTTCTCTGCTGCAGTCACCGGGCAGCAGAGTTCATCACCAGATTAGCTTTCAGCAGTGGCTCGACACCTAAGAGCCAGCTACTACCTTCACCATCTTCAGCAGTGGCTAAACATCTCAGAGCCAGCTGCTAACTTCACCGTGGTTGGAATCCACCAAGGACCTGCTATAACCAACACCAGCTGATACACCATGTGACCTTATATAGCAAAGGAGGAGTGGTCACATCAGCAGGGAAAACAGACATGTAATAACACCTCTGGCCACCGGGGGCAAAAAACCCATATTAATTCCCCAAAGGCCTGAAAGAAAAAAAAAGGTTTAAATGAGGGAATCCAGAATCTGATACAGATCCAAGAATTGAATTTAACAGTGCGGCTGCATCGGGGCCCAGAGCCTCTAGGGGCCCCCTGCAGGGCGGCTAATGTATACCTCCCAACCGTCGCAGGCGGGAGCTTATTTTTCCCGCATTGCACTGAGCCGCCACGCCTCCCCATGCACCGACCCCATCCTCACCCTCACAGAGAAGGCCACCAGTCACCGCAGCCCCTCACTGGTAAATCCCAACAATGACGACGCTGTGATTCTCTGTGTCTGTGCGCACAGGACCTGTGATGAGGTCACAGGACCTGTGATGAGGTCACAGGAGGGGAGGAGTCAGGGGTCTATCCTACGCCCCTGATCATGTGACCCCTGACTCCTCCCCCTCCTGTGACCTCATCACAGGTCCTGTGCGCACAACCCTCGATGTGTGCAAGACTCTGCTGTGCTGGTCATGATGCTGGATGAGGGAAGTTTATGTGTGGGGTCAGGAGGGGATGTAGCAGAGCCGTGTGTGTACAAGGTGTGCGGAGCAGAGCCATGTGTGTACGAGGTGTACGGAGAGGAGCCGTGGGTGTACGGGCAGAGCCGCGCGTGTATGAGGTGCGGAGCAGAGCCGTGTGTGTACGAGGTGTACGGAGCGGAGCCATGTGTGTATGAGGTGTATGGGCGGAGCCGCGTGTGTACGAGGTGTGCGGAGCAGAGCCGTGTGTGTATGAGGTGTACGGAGCAGAGCCGCGTATGTACAGGGTGTATGGAGCAGAGCCGCATGTGTACAGGGTATACGGAGTGGAGTCGTGTGTACGAGGTGTACGGAGCAGAGCCGCGTGTGTACAGGGTGTACGGAACAGAGCCACGTGTGTACAGGGTGTATGGAGCGGAGCCATGTGTACAAGGTGTATGGAGCGGAGCCGCGTGTGTACGAGGTGTATGGAGCGGAGCTGCATGTGTACGAGGTGTATGGAGCGGAGCCGCGTGTGTATGAGGTGTATGGAGCAGAGCTGCGTGTGTACAAGGTATACGGAGCGAAACTGCGTGTGTACGAGGTGTACGGAGCAGAGCCGCGTGTGTACGGAGCGGAGCGACGTGTGTGCGAGGTGTATGGAGCAGAGCCGCGTGTGTGCAAGGTGTATGAAGCAGAGCCATGTGTGTGCAAGGTGTATGAAGCAGAGCCATGTGTACGAGGTGTATGGAGCAGAGCCGCATATGTACGAGGTGTACGGAGCAGAGCCATGTGTACAGAGCAGAGCCGCGCGTGCACGAGGTGTACGGAGCAGAGCTGTGTGTGTACAGAGCAGAGACGCGCGTGTACAAGGTGTACGGAGCAGAGCCACGCGTGTACGAGGTGTACGGAGCAGAGCCACGTGTGTACGAGGTGTACGGAGTGGAGTCACACGTGTACGAGGTGTACGGAGCGAAGCCACGCATGTGCGAGGTGTACTGAGCGGAGCCGCGTGTGTACGAGGTGTACGGAGCAGAGCGTGTACGAGGTGTACGATCGGAGCTGCGCGTGTACGGAGTGGAGTCACGTGTGTACGAGGTGTAGGGAGCGGAGCCACGTGTGTATGACGTGTACAAACTGGAGCCACATGTGTATGAGGTGTTCGGAGCGGAGCCACATGTGTATGAGGTGTACAGAGCGGAGACGCGTGTGTATGAGGTGTACAGAGCGGAGACGCGTGTGTATGAGGTGTACAGTGCGGAGCCATGTGTGTATGAGATGTACAAAGCGGAGCCGCATGTGTATGAGGTGTACAGAGCTGAGCCCTGTGTGTACGGAGCGGAGCCACGTGTGTATGAGGTTACGGCGCAGAGCCACGAGTGTATGAGGTGTACGGCGCAGAACCATGTGTGTACGGAGCGGAGAGGAGTACAGAGCGGAGCCGTGTGTGTATGAGGTGTACTGAATGGAGCCGTGTGTGCGAGGTGTTCGGAGTGGAGCCGTGTGTGTGCGAGGCATACAAAGTAGTGATGGGAAGTCCGGCTCTTTTTGGTGAGCCGGCTCATTTGGCTTCACTAATCATAAAGAGCCGGCTCTTTAAACGACTCTTTTCTTAAATAGAAATCCGTTTTCCACAGTCCTCGTTCTAGGTCTTTGCCTGTAAAGTGAGGGCCTCATTATACACATGTATAAGGATCTAGTGATGCAGTACAGACTGTTATTCAGCATTGCTGCTTCCTCAGATTGTCAGCTCTTGTGAACAGGCCCCTGCTCCTCGGTTGTAGTCTTAACATGTATTGTGGCATTTTTTGTTCATGTGCTTTGTGAATTAGTAAGTGCTGTGATATGTGTTGGTGCACATGATGCATCCTGATCCTGACGCAAATGCAGGTCCGTGAGTGTTAAGTATAGAGATCTAATCTGCATCAGGATGCATCAGGATTGCTACACTTCACAACGCACCGTACCATAACGCTAGTGTGAAGACAGCCCCACTCGTGCAGCCCCTCACCAGGTGCCCCCATGTTATATACATGCTCCCAATACATTTTATTATCATTACCACACTGTAACATAGGGCACAAGCCCTTCTAGTGAGGCAGGAAAGTTCACTGTATGACAGAGCAGCATGCAGACATAGTCTATATTATGTCTGCATACTGGTCCCATACAGCACATCCCTCGCTTCTGAGCATGCTCAGTGCCGCAAAACGGATCCCTGCCCCTGGAAGCACATGGATCCGTGTTGTCCTGGATCCATGCTCCATAGAGCTCCATGTTAGTTCCAGACGTGTAGCCGCGGATCCGTGCGTCTACCTGTGCCTGCGTGTTTTTCAGATGACACAGAACTGCAACAAGTTGCGTTTTTGTGCATCTGATAAAATATGCAGACAGCGATCCGTGGGAAAATGGTGACATCTGGATGCACACACAAGTCCCATCCATCACCACTGAAAGTCAATGGAGACGAAAACGGATCCATGTGCAGCCATTTTCACACGGATTGCAAAATATGCAAGTGTGAAACCAGCTTAACCCTGTATAATGATTGGGGCTGGACCGAGATCTCGCCACAGGATTTGCCTAAAATCACTTTATATTACTTACCCTACCCTTAGGGCTCATACTCACTTGCGAGAAACTCGCGTGATTCTCGTGCGAGTCTCACGCATGGAAACCTGGCACTTCCACCGGCACTTGGACCGGAGGGGGCGGCTGCATAGAAGTACATGTAACCGCATGCTCTGGTCCCAGTGCCGGCGGCAGTGCCAGGTTTTCATGCGTGAGACTCGCACGAGAATCATGCGACTCTCTCGCACTTGAGTATGAGCCCTTAGCAGCAACAACTGACGTCGTCTATCCTCCTCCCTGTAGTGTTGTCCTGAATCCTCCTCAGTCCTGACTTAGGCCAGGTTCACATTGCGTTAATGGCCCTGCGTTCAACAGGATCTGTTACATAGCGGCACTAAAGCTATGTAACGGATGTGTTAACGCACCCTTTGGCCGCAATGTTACTAACACATCCAAAATCGGCATGATGCGTTACTTCATGACGTACCCTTGAACGCTTTCTGCAGCATTTGGGGGTGCGTCATGAAGTAATGCATCATGCCGATTTTGGCATGCGTTTGGATGTGTTAGTAGCATTGCGGCCAATGGGTGCGTTAACACATTCGTTACATAGCGTTAGTGCCACTGTGTAATGGATCCTGTTGAACGCAAGGAAATTAACACAATGTGAACCTGGCCTAATACTATGAGAAGATGATATACCAAACAATGTGCTGTGTTATGAATGAGTCACCGTAGGAGGCAAAAGCAGAAATACAAGCTAAGTCCAGAAAACCAGAGAAGTTGGCAACTATCAGATTGCAGACCCCTGAACCTATCAACACAACTAGCAGTAGCCGTGGGGGGTTCCTACGATGCCCTAGACCCCTCGATCACAGCCGGAGAATTACATAGGCCTAAAGAAAGAAAGGGGAAATCTAAACTGCCCCAGAGCAGACCCCAAAGCAATAGGCAGCCCCCAACATATAATGATGGTGAAGCAAGATGAAAATACTAACACAGACAGAAAGATAGACTGAGCAAAGACGGGGCCCAAAACTACCTAGATAGGAAAGGACAGGAAGGCTGCTGTCTGCAATCTGCCAAAACCCTATCAAAGACATAAGCCAACAAGCTGATATGAAAAAGGCCCTGAAGCAGCTAGGCTTCAAAAACTAAATCAGCACTCAGCAGGGAATGGCAGAAATCCAGAAAAACAAAGCAAAACAAAGTCAAAGCACCAAAGCAAAAGGCCGAGCAGCAAACTTAGCTTTAGAGGAGCAGGAATTCAGACTGGTCTCCAAGGATCCCACAGAGAAATCACCCGCAGGGCAGAATGGCGTCGGCAGCCTTATATCCAGTCAGTAACTCCACTCAGCCAGTCATCATCATCAGCCTCAGGTGTTTGATAATCAGGCTCACTACCTTTCTTTACCAGAAGAGGGCGATCCTCGGGCCTCAGTAATGAAGGGGAAAATGAACTCACAACACTACCTCCCCCTTGAGGAGGGGTCACCGAACCCTCAACTACGCCACCAGGGCGATCAGGGTGAGCCCGATGAAAGGCACGCACCAATCTTTTGGCATGAATATCAGAGGCAGAGACCCAGGAATTATCCTCCTGACCATAACCCTTCCACTTAACCAAATACTGGAGTCTCCGTCTAGCCAGACGGGAATCCAGTACTTTCTCTACCTCATATTCCATGTTACCTTCAACCAATACAGGGTCTGGAGGTGCCACCCCCGGAACAACAGGTTCAACAAACCTTTTCAACAAAGATTTATGGAACACATTATGGATTTTAAATGTGACAGGAAGAGCCAAATGAAAAGAGACCGGATTAATAATCTCCACAATCTTGTAAGGTCCAATAAATCTAGGCTTAAACTTAGGAGAAGCCACCTTCATAGCAATATTTTTTGATGATAACCACACCATATCACCAACCTTAAACTGGGGACCAATGGTCCTATGTCGGTTGGAAAACCGCTGGGCCTTTTCCTGGGAGAGAGATAACTTATCCACCACTTGGTCCCAGATCTGGTGCATTCTCTCCACCACAGTGTCAACACCTGGGCAGGCAGAGGGCTCCACCTGCCCTGAAGAAAATCGAGGATGAAACCCAAAGTTACAAAAAAAAGGTGACATCAAAGTGGCAGAACTAGCTCTATTATTTAAAGCAAATTCGGCCAAGGGCAAAAATGAAACCCAATCATCCTGATCAGCAGAAATAAAACATCTCAAATATGACTCCAAGGTCTGGTTTGTTCTCTCTGTCTGCCCATTGGTCTGAGGGTGAAAAGCAGAGGAGAAGGACAACTGAATTCCCAGCCTGGAACAGAAAGTTCTCCAAAATCTAGACACAAACTGGACTCCTCTGTCAGATACAATGTTCTCAGGAATCCCGTGCAAACGAACCACCTGTTGTAAAAACAGGGGCACCAACTCAGAGGAAGACGGCAACTTAGGGAGTGGTACAAGATAAACCATCTTAGAGAACCTATCACAAATCACCCAAATAACAATCATCCTCTGAGAGACAGGCATATCAGAGATGAAATCCATTGAAATATGGGTCCATGGCCTCTTGGGGACAGGCAAAGGCATCAACAACCCACTAGAGCGAGAACACGATTTAGACCGGGAGCACGTCCCACAGGACTGCACAAAATTCCTGACATCACGAGACAAGGAGGGCCACCAAAAAAACCGACTCACCAGATCTCTAGTACCAAAAATACCTGGATGACCAGCCAAAGCAGAGCCATGAACTTCAGACATCACTCTCTTCTTCCACTGGTCAGGAACATACAACTTTCCACTGGGACAACGCTCAGGTTTGTCCTCCTGGAACTCTTCCAGAGCACGTCTCAAATCGGGCGAGATGGCAGAAAGAACTACCCCTTCGCCTAAGATGGTAGCAGGCTTGGTCACCACAGGAGAATCAGCAAAGAAGTTCCTAGAGAGGGCGTCTGCCTTGACATTCTTTGTTCCAGGAAGAAAAGAAACCACAAAATCAAAACGTGTTAAAAACAAGGCCCACCTAGCCTGTCTAGGGTTCAAGCGCTTAGCCGACTCTAGGTAAATCAAATTCTTGTGGTCAGTGAGGACCACGACTTGATGCTTAGCTCCCTCCAACCAATGTCTCCACTCCTCAAATGCCCATTTCATGGCCAACAGTTCCCTATTCCCCACATCATAGTTACATTCAGATGGAGAGAACTTTCGGGAAAAGAAAGCACAGGGATTCATTTTAGATGTTACCGGATCCTTTTGGGACAAAACAGCTCCTGCACCAATCTCAGAAGCATCCACCTCTACCTGGAATGGAAGTGAGACATCAGGTTGCCGCAAAACCGGGGCGGAGGTGAATCTTCGCTTCAGCTCCTGAAAGGAAGAAACAGCCTCCGGAGACCAATTTAACACATCAGCACCCTTTTTAGTCAAATCAGTCAATGGCTTGGCAATACTAGAAAATTTTGCTATACATTTCCGATAAAAATTAGCAAAACCCAAAAACTTCTGGACGGCATTCAAAGAAGTGGGCTGAACCCAATCGTGAATGGCCTGTACCTTGGCCGGGTCCATTTCAATAGTTGATGGGGACAAAATAAATCCCAAAAAAGAAATCCTCTGTACTCCAAAAAGGCATTTAGATCCTTTGACATACAGGGAATTCTCCCTCAAGATCCGGAACACAGTCTGAATATGTTCCACATGAGAATCCCAATCCTTGGAGAAGATCAAAATATCATCCAGATAGATAATCAAAAATTTATCGACAAAATCTCGGAAAATATCGTTCATGAAGCACTGGAAGACAGAAGGGGCATTAGTGAGCCCAAAAGGCATCACCAGGTACTCAAAATGTCCCTCCGGAGTATTAAACGCCGTCTTCCATTCATCCCCATGCTTAATGCGGATAAGATTATACGCCCCCCTGAGGTCAAGCTTGGTAAACCAGCAAGCACCTTTAACTCTGGAGAATAGATCAGAAATCAGGGGTAACGGATACTGATATTTAACAGTAATTTTGTTGAGGGCACGATAATCAATACAAGGTCTTAATGATCCATCCTTTTTGGCTACACAAAAAAAACCGGCACCTAAGGGTGACGAGGATGGTCTAATATGACCCTTCTCCAACGCCTCCTTAATATAGGATCGCATAGCCTCGTGCTCGGGTACAGATAAATTGAAGAGCCGACCCTTGGGAAATTTACACCCCGGGCTCGGTTCAATTGCACAGTCATAACTCCTATGAGGAGGCAGAGACGCAGACTCATTCTCACTAAATACATCATAAAAGTCCGCCAAATAATCAGGAACATCATGCGACTGAGGAGAGGTGGAAAACACCGGAGCCTCACTAAAGGCACACCGACAACCCCAACTCACCACAGACACAGATTTCCAATCCAAAACTGGATTATGAATCTGTAACCAGGGAAACCCCAGAACAATAGTATCATGCAGATTATGCAACACCAAAAATCTGTAATTTTCTTGATGGTCTGGGGCGACCCGCATTACCACCTGGGTCCAAAACTGAGGTTTATTTTTAGCCAAAGGAGTAGCATCAATCCCCCTCAAAGGGATAGGCGTCTGCAGAGGTGTCATCGGAAATCCACAACGTTTAGCAAAATCCAAGTCCATTAGGTTTAGGGCTGCTCCTGAATCCACAAAAGCCTTGGCGGAAAATGTGGACAGGGAGCAGATCAGAGTAATAGCCAGATGAAACTTAGGTAGAACACCCCCAACAGAAAACGTGTGTGCAAAGCGTTTCTCTCGTTTAGGACAGACAGAAATAATATGCGAGGCATCTCCACAGAAAAAACACAACTTATTACGCCTTCTGAACTCCTGACGCTGCTCTCTGGAAAAAACTCTATCACATTGCATAGGTTCAGACATTTGTTCAACAGGTGGCAACACCTCTCGTGCAGCTTTGCGTTCGCGCAAACGCCGATCAACCTGAATGGCTAATGACATAGAATCGTCAAGACCAGAGGGAACAGGAAATCCCACCATAGTATCTTTTACGGCTTCTGACAACCCCTTCTGAAAGAGAGCAGCCAAGGCATTATCATTCCAGGTAGTAAGTACTGCCCACTTTCGGAATTTTTGACAGTACAATTCTGCAGAATCACGACCCTGGCTCAATGCCAGCAGGGTCTTTTCAGCCTGATCAATGGCATTAGGTTCGTCATACAACAACCCCAAAGCTTGAAAGAATGCGTTCACATTAGTCAGAATAGGATCATCTGGTTTCAAAGAAAACGCCCAATCCTGGGGATCGCCACGCAGCAAGGAGATGACAATTTTAACCTGCTGCGCGGAGCTCCCTGACGAGTTAGGCCTGTTTCACACTTCCGTTTTTGTGTCCGCCAAACGGATCCGTTTCCGTTTTTTTGACGGAAACTGATGCAAACGGATCCGTTTTTTTAAAAACGGATCCGTTTTTTTGACGGATCCGCGGTAACCGTAATGGAAGTCTATGGGACAAAAAAACGGATCCTGCAAAAAATGGCGGATCCGTTTTTTTACGGAAAACAACGGATTTTGACGGATTTGAAAAAACGGAAGTGTGAAACAGGCCTTAGGCTTCAAGGCAAAAAATAATTTACAATTATTTTTGAAATTCAAAAATTTAGACCGTTCCCCAAAAAATACATCAGGTGTAGGAATCTTTGGTTCAGCAGCATGTGAATGAGCAAGGTAGGCGGAAATTCCTCGCACTTCCGCAGCGAGCTGCTCCACACGATCAGACAATTGCTTTATCTCCATTGAGAGAAAAAAAAATTCCCCCTACGGCCTCAGAGATATAGAGGAAAAAATATACACACTTTTTTTTTTTTCTACAATTCTTTCCTGCTATTGAGTACCCTAGGATCTGCGGTATGGCGGGTGATTCTGTTATGAATGAGTCACCGTAGGAGGCAAAAGCAGAAATACAAGCTAAGTCCAGAAAACCAGAGAAGTTGGCAACTATCAGATTGCAGACCCCTGAACCTATCAACACAACTAGCAGTAGCCGTGGGGGGTTCCTACGATGCCCTAGACCCCTCGATCACAGCCGGAGAATTACATAGGCCTAAAGAAAGAAAGGGGAAATCTAAACTGCCCCAGAGCAGACCCCAAAGCAATAGGCAGCCCCCAACATATAATGACGGTGAAGCAAGATGAAAATACTAACACAGACAGAAAGATAGACTGAGCAAAGACGGGGCCCAAAACTACCTAGATAGGAAAGGACAGGAAGGCTGCTGTCTGCAATCTGCCAAAACCCTATCAAAGACATAAGCCAACAAGCTGATATGAAAAAGGCCCTGAAGCAGCTAGGCTTCAAAAACTAAATCAGCACTCAGGTATTTTCAGAAGACAGAGCTAAATGAATTAGTCAAAGCACCAAAGCAAAAGGCCGAGCACCAAACTTAGCTTTAGAGGAGCAGGAATTCAGACTGGTCTCCAAGGATCCCACAGAGAAATCACCCGCAGGGCAGAAGGGCGTCGGCAGCCTTATATCCAGTCAGTAACTCCACTCAGCCAGTCATCATCATCAGCCTCAGGTGTTTGATAATCAGGCTCACTACCTTTCTTTACCAAAAGAGGGAGTTCCTCGGGCCTCAGTAATGAAGGGGAAAATGAACTCACAACAGCGCTGAGTCTCTCCTCCTGCACATACCATATACTGTATGTATATGCCATGGATGAGGGGCCAGTAAAGTAGATCTTTATTTGGGACTAAAGGTAACGCACAGGTCATTGCAGATGATGATGATGACAAACACATTCTCCTACACATAGTCACATGCCATATATGCCATGGATGAACTGGCAGGATATATTTGGGACTGAAGGGTTAACTCACGTGCATTTATTCACAGTCCACAATTCCACATCTCCCTCTCTCCTGACTGCTCCTCCCCCCAGATGACTGACAGTCAGGTTTCACTAAGCTGAAGCTGAAAAGCTGCCAGGCGCCAGAAAAAAAAAAAGACTCGGCTCGTTCACCCTGCAGAGCCGGCTCATTTCGTTCGCAGCAGGGAGCCGGCTCTTTGAATCGGATCGTTCACGAACGACACATCACTAATACAAAGCGGAACAGTGTGTGTATGAGGTGTGCGGAGCCATGCGTGTATAAGGTGTATGGTGGGGAGTCCCACAGTCCCAGATCCAGTGGGACAGTCCCCAATTTAAGAGTCTGCCCCACTGCTCCGGCCGGGAACTTACTTTTCCCGCGGACACTGGAGTACATGATGGAGCACCGAGGAGCACTTAAAAATTCGCACGTGACGTTCCACCGGAAGTGACATGCTAGAAGCTGACCGGAAATGTGGTAATTTCAGAAGGAGATTGTGACAGAACCATGGAGGAACTTCAGGGAATGCTTCAGATCCATCACCGTGTCCTCCTCCGACAGTGCGGACAGCGGGATCGCCTTGGACTCGAGGATGTCGGCCATGTGAGCAGATCATGATATGTCCTGCATAGGGAGGCTCAGGTGGGCACTACAATGGGAGCCGGGCTGCTATAGTATCTTTATAGAATCTTTCTTTCTCTTTGTTCTATCTTTCCCCTCTTTCTTTTTTTCTCTCTCACTGTTCTTTTTTTCTGTCCCCTCTTTCTCTCTCTGTTCTTTCTTTCTCTGTTTCTTTCTTTCTTTCTTCTTTCTCTATGTTCTTTTTTTTTTTCTTTCCCCTCTTTCTTTTTCTTTTTCTCTCTGTTCTTTCTTTCTCTCTCCTTTCTTTCTCTCTCTGTTTTCTTTTTTCTCTCTCTCTGTTCTTTCTTTCTTTTCCTCAGTAACAGCCACTGTGCCCTCAGTACTAGTCAGTGGGATCAGCAGTGCTAAATGGGTGTGGTTGGGGCGTGGACATGGGTGTAAATAGTTGTGAAATGGGGGTGGTTGGGGGCGTGGTGGCGCCAGCGCTTCCTGTCTCTGACACAGAGAGCAGTGCCGCTGGATGGCATCATCATTCAGTGCCCAGCTATTCTCTGTGTAAGAGCGAGAAAGCGCGGGCGCCGGTGATGCTGCGGACAGGTGAGAGGTGCTGTGTGTGTATATATGTGTGTGTGTGTATGTATGTGTGTGTATAGGTAGAGGAGAAGGCAATGATGGGGTGATGGGGAGAAGGCCATGATGGAGTGATGGGGAGAAGGCCATGACGGAGTGATGGGGAGAAGGCCATAATGGGGAGAAGGCCATGATGGGGGTGATGGGGAGAAGGTCATGATGGGGTGGTAGGGGACAACGCAATGATGGAGGTGGTGGAAAGGGCAATAATGAGGGTGGTGGAGGAGGAGGAAATGATGTAGGTGGTGGAATGGGCAATGATGGGGTGGGGGAGAGGACAATAATGGAATGCGGGGGAGAAGGACAATGAGGGGTTTGGGGGATTGGGATGGGAGCAAGGGGAACTTATAAAGGCCTTAGGAACAGGGGAAGGTGGAGGAAGACATTATCGCTTATTATGTCTAACAAAGTCCCTTAGTATATAGTGTACTCACTATGTCTAACACAGTCCCTTAGTATATAGTGTACTCACTTACTATGTCTAACACAGTCCCTTAGTATATAGTGTACGTACTTATTATGTATAACACAGTCCTTTAGCATATAGTATACATACTTATTATGTATAACACAGTCCCTTAGCATATAGCGTACTTACTAATTCTGTATAACACCATCCTTAGTTACATAGTTTCCTCTTTTATTATGTATAACACCGTCTCTTATTACGTACCATCCTCTCTAGTTATATATTGTGTCGTCCCTTATTATATAGCTTCCTCTACTGTTATGTATAGTGCTGTCTCTTACATAGTTTATTCTTGTTAGTTTTGTTAAATCACAGCGCCCTCTTATATTACATAGTCCCCTCTCTTATTAGATATAAAATGACTGCTGATCGAGGAGCCGGTGACCAGACTACCAGTCCATCAGCTCCTCCATTAGAAAGGATGCTTTCTCATGCTTCATAAGCCATCATTGCATTATACAGCTGACAAGACAGAACAGTATGTAATAAAAAACAGGGCTCTATATAATCCAATATGTAAGGGATGGTACTGTACATGACAAGAAAGGGCACTGTATAATAAGGGACAGCAATATACATAATAAAGAAGACTATGTAATATATATACATGTATGTGTGTGGCTATATATATTGTGGTGTAGTTACCACTATGTCAGCTAGGGGGCGCTGCGTGGGTGTCCCAGGACGGGTGTACAGGCACATTCAGTGTGGTAACAGGAGCAGGGTCCTAAATGACCATTATGGGTCTCAAGGTGGGTGGCCTTGGGATGCAGGCTCCAGGGTGTATTGATCAGCAGAGGTACTGCTGATCTTTCTGTTACACTGTGTCAGGGAAGCCTGTGTGTGTCTATACAACGTTTAGTGATGTCATAGTCATGTGATCACCTGTGGGTGTGGTTACAGGGCTATGTAATTGAGGTGTTTGGCACATGTGAGAGAGTGTGGAGGGAGTCTGTCTGAGTGTGGACAGACTTCCATGTGTCCAGGTGGGACACTACAGAGAGTGTATATGGGGAGGACTACAGCTCCCAGCATGTGCTGAGACTCTCAGTCCGAGTCTGAAGCCACGGACATTTCTGTTCCTTTGCCTGAAGTGAAGGTTACATTTCAGTGTTATGCTGTCTATGGTTTATGGAGTAATAAACCTGGTGAAATTTTAAAGGAACGTGCCTCATGTTTGTCTCCCGCTGCACCTAAGCGAGTCAAATCCCTACTATATATATATATATATATATATATGTAGCTTTGTCGCTATAAAAGGAAGGGGGCCCAGAGACATTTCTTGCACAGGGGCCCCAAGCTGTCAGTGTCTGCCCCTGCTGCTGCTATTCTGCATTTTGTGCTCTTGTTGTTGTTTCTTGCATTAACATGTTTTTAAATGTATGTTAACTTCATTCACCAGGTGTTTTATGGATATTTTGATGTCTCGATTTGTTTGTATCATGTCTTCAGAGGGGAGGTGTATCACCTGTATATCAGGCTTGCTATTTCCTCCCCACCCAGGACCTGTAGAAGAGCAGTACTGCGCGAAACGGCCTTCGTCCAGTGCAGCTCCACTGAGAGCTCTCCTGCTTTGTATATGTAATCCACAGTAAAAGGACATATAATGGGACGGTGAGTGCCTTGCATCTTTTTGCACTTTTGGATTTGGACATTTCCTTGTAATTCATTTGGCATGGCACCCGTGATTCCTAGGAGTCGGAGGTAATCAATTATCCCAAAAAAGTGCAGCTGTGCTGGTCATTTGTGCTCTTTCACGGCATTCATTCACGTAATTATTTTGGAGGGCTCAGTAATGTGTTGAGGGTCCTTCTCTTGATCGGAAGCAATTATGAGAAAAGTCCTGTGTCACGCCGCTGCCGCCGTCCGTGTCGCCGCTGCCTCCCGACCCCTGGCATACTTACCCATCCTCGATGTCCCGGCGCGCTCCCGCTCATCCTCCAGTTCCTGCTTCTGCTCCTGCTTCCCGTCGGGCGCGCGCCTGCGCTTTATGTTTAGAAGTGCACGCGCACTCGGTACTCCCTGATGTCTGCAGCTCCTGCCACTCTGCTCTTTGCCCCTGGAGGACACTGTCCCGGAAGTTCCCTGCGCACTCTGCTTATCAGGCAGCCTCTTCCTCTTGGTGGTGCCTGTCTGTCATTTGTGCCTCACAAGTGATCCTGGCCCCACGTCCCTCTGCGCTCTTCCCTCCCTCTAGCTCCTGTTGCCTGTTCCTAAGTCTCACCTACCCTCTCTGTTTTCCTCTCTCCTAGTGCCTGCCTGCCCATGGTCCCGTCTCGTCCTGTTGCTGTCATGCCTGCCTGCATCCTGGTCCTGCCCGTTTTCCGTGTTCCTGTCCTGTTGGTCCTCCCGCCAGCCTCTCCGGTCTCCTGCTGTGACTCCTGAGTCCGCCCCTGGGTAGCAGCTGCCGTGGTGAAAGTCTCTCCTGGGCCTGCCCCTAACGCTCCCTGAATAGGGGATGGTCCACCAGGTCAGCTCGCCCGAGGGAGGTTCGTTGCCACGGTCCAACAGGTCCACCCTAGGAGTTCCTCCAAAGTTCTCACAGTACAGACAGGCCATGGACCCCGCTGGTACCTCTGCCGCCGAACAAAAGGAACTAGCATTCCTGCGGGAAAATCAGACCAGGATCATGGCCTTTTTGAAGACCATGGAGTCCCGTCTCTTGGCTATACAGCCCTCTGATCCGGGGAGCGCGTCCCAACTGTTCAGTCTCCAGCAGGAACTTGCCCAGCAGTGAGACACCCAAGCCCACATTCTTAATTATATGGCCTCAGTGGATAATCGATTGCTCTCTTCAATCCGCCACCTCGGCTCCGGCTCCAGCCCCACATCCATCACCCCATTTGGCTAAACCTCCGCGGTATAGCAGAGATCCCAAATTGTGTCAGGGGTTCCTAAACCAATGCCAGTTGCATTTCGACTTATTGCCACAACAATACCCCACCGACCGAGCTAAGGTGGCCTTTGTGGTATCCCACTTGGAGGGCAAGACGCTGGCCTGGGTGAACCCTCTCTGGGAGCGAGACAATCCTCTGGTCTCCCAGCTTGCTACTTTTCTGGAGACTTTTCGCAAAGTCTTCAACGAGCCCGGACGCCTGGCCTCTACCACAGAGTCCCTATTTAATCTCCACCAGGGCACTCTCTGTGTGGGCCAGTATGCCATCCAGTTCTGTACGTTGTCCTCCGAGCTGGGATGGAACAACGAGACCCTGGTGGGAGTTTTTGGCGAGGTTTGTCTGCTCGAATTAAAGACGAGTTGGCGGGGCAAGACACACCAACGTCTTTGGAGGATCTCATTTCCCTGGCGACGTGTATCGACCTACGCTTCCAGGAGCGTTCCCGTGAAACTGCCAGGGAGAGGAGGCTTTCTCGTCCATCTCCAGCTACACGCAGTCCTCCCCGCTCGCGGTTTTCCACCGCGGCCTCAGCACCAGAGCCCATGCAGGTGGACCGTCTCAAGCCGGCGGAGCAGCGTCGCCAAGAGAGACTCATACAAGGTCTCTGCCTCTATTGTGGCAGCGCCGCCCATCTTCTGTGTTCCTGTCTGGTGAGGTCGGGAAACGCCTCCGCCTAGAACAGGTAAGAGAGGCCTCCCTAGGTGTCAGCGATACCTCTCTACCCTTGACTCTCTCTGTGTTGTTAAATCTGGGTTCTAATCGCTTTTCGGAGGTGGCCTATATAGATTCTGGGGCAGCAGGGAACTTCATCCAGCTCGAGGTGGTTAGAAAATTTCGGATTCCTGTCAGGTCCCTGGAGACTCCTCGGCAGATAGCTTCGGTCAACGGCGTGCCTTTGCGGGAGACCGTTACCCTGGTCACGGAGGAGGTGGAGCTACAGATCGGAGCCCTAGACCGTGAGAAAATAGCCTTCTTTGTGCTGCCCTCATTGTCCCATACCTTCCTCTTAGGTCTTCCTTGGTTAAGGATACATGAACCTATCCTAGATTGGCGGTCTGGAGACATTCTACATTGGGGTCAGTCCTGCCAGACTAAGTGCCTCCTTCCCGTTCAGCCTGTGAAGACTTCGCGGCCAACCACGGTGCCTGCAGACTTGCCTTCAGCCTATTGGGCCTTCGCCGACGTCTTCAATAAGAAGGCAGAGAACCTTCCCCCGCATCGTCCATATGATTGCCCGATCGACCTTGTTCCAGGCTCTACTCCGCCCAGGGGCCAAATCTAGCCTCTGAATCCTCTTGAGTCCCAAGCCATGACTGAGTATGTCCAGGAAAATCTGGCCAGATGCTTTATTCGGAAGTCGTCTTCACCCGCTGGCGCAGGTTTCTTTGTCATGAGAAGGACGGATCTCTTCGTCCCTGTATCGACTACCATCCGTATTCGCTCCGGAAATGAATGGAAGACCGCTTTCAACACCAGGGACGGGCACTATGAGTATCTGGTCATGCCCTTCGGTTTGTGCAATGCCCCCGCAGTTTTCCAGGAATTTGTAAATGATATTTTCCGAGACCTTCTGTACTCCTGTGTGGTGGTATACCTGGACGATATTCTCGTCTTCTCTCCAGGTCTGTCCACCCATAGAAAGAAGTTCCGTCAAGTACTGCTGCGTCTGAGGGAGAATTGCCTTTATGCTAAGCTGGAGAAGTGCGCCTTTGAGCAGTCGTCCCTCCTGTTCCTGGGTTACATCATCTCAGACTCAGGCTTACACATGGTTCCAGAGAAAGTGTCCGCTGTGCTCAAATGGTATCAAGGCAATACAACGATTTCTTGGTTTCGCAAATTACTACCGGCAGTTTATTCCTTACTTCTCCTCTTTGACCGGTCTCATCTCCTCTTTGATCCGCAAGGGGGCCAACCGTCACGTCTGGTCATCTGAGGCCGAGAACGCCTTCCTGTCTCTGAAACAAGCCTTCGCCACCGCACCCGTGCTCCATCGCCCAGAGGCTAACATACTTTTCATCCTCGAGGTAGATGCCTCGGTAACCGGGGCCGGAGCAGTGCTTTCTCAGAGATCTTTCTGCGGGCGGCTTGTCACCTGCGGTTTCTTTTCCAAAATGTTCTCCACCTCGGAATGGAACTATTCCATCGGTGACAGCGAGCTGCTGGCCATCAAGTAGGCGCTGGAAGAGTGGAGGTATTGGAGGGAGCCGTACATCCTTTTAAAAACTACACGGACCATAAAAACTTAGCATACATCTGATCGGCACAGAAACTTAACCCCCGGCAAGCCAGGTGGTCCCTGTTCTTTGGCCGTTTCGATTTTGAGCTTCACTTCCGTCCAGGCAACAAAAACCTCAAGGCTGATACTTTGTCCAGGTTCTTCTTGTCTGTAGATACTGAGGAAGAACCCACGCACATCATGGACCCTTCCAGGCTCATCAGGGTGGCACCTGTCTCTCTGACTTCACTACCTCCTTGTAAAACCTTCGTGCCAGAGAAAAACCGGAGGCGAGTCTTGCGCTGGGGGCATGCCTCCAAACTTGCGGGCCATGTATGTCTTAAAAAGACTCTCGTCCTCGTGTCCCGCTACTACTGTTGGCCTACCCTCCTCCATGATGTCCGAAGTTTTGTTGCCTCTTGTCCATCCTGTGCCAGGAACAAGGTTCCCAGGCAGCTGCCCTCTGGTCTCCTACACCCGCTCCCAGTCCTTTCGGCTCCATGGCAGCACGTTGGAATGGACTTTATTACCGATCTACCTCGGTCCTAGGGCAGCACCGTCATCCTTGTGGTTGTGAACAGATTCTCCAAAATGGCTCATTTCAGTTCTCTCCCTGGTTTACCCTCAGCACCTGACTTGGCGAAAGTTTTCATCCACCATATTTTTCGTCTCCACGGCCTACCTCAACATATCATTTCGGACAGGGGAGTCCAGTTCACCTCTCGATTTTGGAGAGCTCTACGCCAATCTATGAACGTCACACTTGACTTCTCCTCAGCATACCACCCACAGTCCAACGGCCAAGTGAAGCAGACTAACCAGAGCCTGGTGAATTATCTCTGCCATTTCTCTAGTGCCCACCAGAATGACTGGTCTGACTTACTCCCGTGGGCTGAATTCGCATATAACAATCACACCAGCGAATCTTCTGCCAAGTCACCTTTCTTTGTCGTCTACGGGCAACATCCAGGCGTACCTCTACCGGTCCCTCCTGTCTCGGGTGTACCGGCGGCTGATCTTCTGTCCGGGGAGTTCTCCAAGATCTGGCAGGAGGACAAGACCGCTCTCGAGCTAGCGCATAACAGGATGAAAAGACACGCAGACAAGAGGCGCTTGGACCCCCCACTATATCATCCGGGCGATAAGGTGTGGTTATCCTCTAAGTTCATTTGCCTAAAAATCCCTTCGCATAAACTGGGTCCCCAGTATATTGGACCCTTCGAGGTCTTGGCTCACATCAATGATGCCTCCTACAAGTTGCGGCTTCCCGTCTCGCTCCGCATCCCCAATTCCTTTCACCTGTCCCTTCTGAAACCTGTTATCCTCAACCAGTTCCATGCCTTTGCTACCCATTCACCTCCACCTGTCTCCGCTGATGATGTCTTTGAAGATAAAGACATTCTTGCCATGAAAAAGCAAAGAGGGAGGACCTTTTTCCTAGTTGATTGGAAAGGTTTTGGTCCTGAGGAGAGATCCTGGGAGCCTCGGGAGAACATTCAGGCTCCTCGAATCTTGGCTAGGTTTCTTTCCAGCCTTCGAAGGGGGGTGCGTAAGGAGGGGGGTACTGTCACGCCGCTGCCGCCACCTGTCTCGCCGCTGCCTCCTGACCCCTGGCATATTTACCCATCCTCGGCATCCCGGCGCGCTCCCGCTCATCCTCCAGTTCCTGCTTCTGCTCCTGCTTCCCGTCGGGCGCGCGCCTGCGCTGTGTTTAGCAGCGCACGCGCACTCCGTGCTCCCTGATGTCTGCCGCTCCTGCCACTCTGCTCTTTGCCCCTGGAGGACTCTGACCCGGAAGTTCCCTGCGCACTCTACTTATCAGGCAGCCTCTTCCTCCTGGCGGTGCCTGTCTGTCATTTGTGCCTCACAAGTGATCCTGGCCCCACGTCCCTCTGTGCTCTTTCCTGCCTCTAGCTCCTCTTGCCTGTTCCTGAGTCTCACCTTCCCTCTCCGTTTTCCTCTCTCCTAGTGCCTGCCTGCCTGTGGTCCGGTCTTGTCCTGTTTTTCCCATGTTGCTGTCATGCCTGCATCCCAGTCCTGCCCGTTTTCCGTGTTCCTGTCCTGTTGGTCCTCCCGCCAGCCTCTCCGGTCTCCTGCTGTGACTCCTGAGTCTGCCCCTGGGTATCAGCTGCTGTGGTGATAGTCTCTCCTGGGCCTGCCCCTAACGCTCCCTGTGTAGGGGGTGGTGCACCAGGTCAGCTCGCCCGAGGGAGGTTCGTTGCGACGGTCCAGCGGGTCCACCCCAGGAGTTCCTCCAAAGTTCTCACATCCTGGAGCAGAGAAGATTTTAGAAAAGAATCCGCAAGCTGCCATGAGACAGGAACAGGACCTCAGGGTAAGAGCGGCTCTGTTCCCTGAGGAAGAGGCATCCACCTCCAGGAAAAACTGTTTGTTATTGTCCTGATGATGCAGCACAGGTGCGGAGGAGAAGGCCTGCTTTAAAGATACAAAGGCCTCTTTCACCTCTTGGGTCCATAATTTAGGATTAGCCCCTTACAGGGCTGGGCGGTGATAGGAGTAGTCCGGAAAGAGAAATGGGGAATGAATTGGCGGTAGTAAAAACGATAAACCGCTGGATAGCTTTCTGACTGTCTGGATGAGACCACTTCAGAAAGGCAGAAACTTTTTCAGGATTCATTTTCAGACCGGTGTCAGAGATCATGTATCTTAGGCTTTCTTAGCCTCTGCACAACCTGGCAAACATCTCTACATTGTGAAGGCAGGTTGGGGGAGAACACCAAGATATCATTCAAGTAAACTACTAGTCACGTATACAGCAAAACATCAGGAAAAAATGAGATTTTGTTATTATTCCAAAGAAATGTATTATAAAAAATACACTATAAAAAGTAGTAATAATACATCCTGTTAAATGTAAAAAGTTCATTTTATTAATTTAATCAAAAAGAGATTAACAACAGGACACAAACAAAATGTTTACAAAGAACAGTGAAAGTCACAGTATATAAGTGGCAAAAAGAGGCGAACAATGATGCAGCCATGGCAGCAGAGCAGGAACTTAAGTAAACAAATAAGAACCAGAGACTCCCGTGCAGTTATGTATAGAAGGTGGGTACACTATCAAAGACATAAAGGCACTGCCTAAATAATGTTAGTGGACAAGCTCCCACAGAAAGTAAAAGGCTCCATATATAAGGAAACCCAGGGCATAAAGGTCCAGCCTATATAAACTAAAGTACCCGCCACATAAGTAAAAACAAACAAGAGTCCCCTTATCCATAGTGAAAGCGTCCCCGTGCCACACAGACACCCCGACGCACGTTTCGCACCTCACTTCCTCGGGGGGGGGGGGCGATGATATAATCCTTTTGACTAGCATTCTTAAAAAGGCCGCTGTATTGGGTGGTATCCAATCAGTCATACCGTGTATGAGGAGCGCACGGAGGCGGGACTTCCGGTGCCGCATCGTCACTTCCGGTGTCGCGGACGCGATGCGTTCCAGGAGTAAATCTCCCAATGATGTCATTGGAACGCATCGCACTGTACCGACACCTTCCGGGGCGAGGGTCAGCCAGAAAGCACCGACAACGCGCGCAACACAGGCTGAAAGGAAAGTTTACTATATAGAGCTATGCAGCATCATAACATCCAAGGCATATATATGATAAAATTAGCAAAAATAAGGCCATAAATATGCTATTCCGGTACAAATACATAATATATGCTAACCTTAATATGTCAATCATTTTAGTCCCAGGCTAACCCAATTAGTACAAATATCCCCAAAGGGGTTAATGATAATAAAAAATAATAATAATAACAAAAAATATATAAATGATAAATGGACAAAAAAATGAACAAAAAAGTAATAATATAATAATAAATAAAAATAAAAAAAAGAACAAATAAATAATTACAAATATTTATAATTTATAATCACAAAATAATAAATGCAAAAAAATAATAAATACCAAAAAAAAAAAAAATAATAAGAACAACAAATAGGACGGCCCGGAGTGCAGGAACGGCAAGCTCTACGATACGAAGATAGCATCCATCCAAAACAGCAATGGCACAGTTCAAAGTGAGCAAATCATCAGCTACAGTACTAAAAACATAAAATGCAAAAAATATATGCAATTAAAATCAAAAAGGATAAAAAGACTCCAAGAAGAAATCGACAAGATGCAAGGCTATAGGTAGCATAAAAAATACATATATATTTTTTATATCATATATATGTATACTTTTTATTCACATATATGTTAGGAAAAAGTACCGCACACAAAGGGGGGGATTTTTTACATTATACGGTGGATCACAAAAAAGATGAGAAACTAAGTTTCTCATTTAGTCCAAAAGGGGTCATGACACCCAATTTTACAATCCACTTACATTCGAGCTGAGATAATCTTTGTTTAAGATTACCACCTTTACTGCCCCCATGGATGCGGTCAATACCCCGTACCTTAAATAAGTCGGGGTTACATGCATGTTTTAGCTTAGAATGGCATGGAACAGTTTTCATGGAGGCCACGTCATCAATGGTTGAAGCTGCCATGATGTCCCTCACATGCTCTCTCACACGTACTCGTGATTCATGAGACGTCAAACCCACATATATCAACTTGTACGGGCAAGTTGCATAATAGACAACATAGTCACTTGTGCAAGAGATATATTCTCAAATTTTATAGGTATGTGTCCCATCCGAGGAGCAAAAAGTAAAAGCTCTCTCAATGTTCCTGCAAGAAAGACAGGAACCGCAAGGGAATCAACCCACATGTGGTCTCCCCGTGTAAAAGGGTAAAGATGGACGAGAGATGTAATGACTTTTGACCAGCAAATCTTTAAAGTTATTACTTTTTCTAGCTGTCAAAAGAGGTTTTTCAGGTAGTGCTCAGCTCAAAACAGAGTCAGTCTTTAAGACTGACCAGTGTTTCATTAAGATATGTCTAATGGAGTTCTACCTATTGTTATAGGTGGAAATAAACCTTATATTATGAATGTCATCAGGTCTACCCCTGTTTCCAGACAGGAGATGACCACGGTCAGATGCTTTGGTACGCTGGTACCCATGCTTTATGCAACGCCGACTATACTCCCGTGCAAGGAACCTGGACCGAAGGTCAGCAGCCTGAGTCTCAAAACGCTCCATGGTGGAACATAGGCGTCTGATCCACACGAACTGACCAATCGGTATGGCCTGTACCGTAGAGCGGGGATGAGCCGATGTCGCATGCAAAAGCGAGTTAACAGATGTCTCTTTTCTGTAAACATCAGTCTGGACATCAAGGTCACTAGAAACCTCAATCTGGATATCTAAAAAATCAATTCTCTGTCTGTGGAACTTGTGAGTAAGTCTAATATTATACATATTGTTATTTAAATTCAACATAAATGCATCAAGATCACTCTCAGTACCCTGCCAGATGATCAGCAGGTCATCAATGTAGCGGTACCAACACTGCACATGGAGAGCGGCCTGAGAACCATCACCGAACAACTCTCTCTCCCAGAAACCGAGAAAGAGGTTGACGTAAGATGGCGCATAGGCCGCCCCCATGGCAGTGCCCCGCCTCTGTAAAAAGAAGTGGTCCTTGAAAGTAAAAAAGTTATGTCGAAGGACAAACTCTAAAAGTCCCAGAATCAGAGAATGAAGTAATACATCCAGATTGCTGGTGCTTAAGAAAAATTCAGTGGCCCTGAATCCATGTTCGTGCCCAATACAGGTGTAAAGTGACTCCACATCAGCCGTGACCAATATCATGTCCGGTTCCAGGGAGAGACAGTTAAGACGCCGCAGGACATCCATCGTGTCTCTGACGTGGGAGGGCAGCATCTCCACAAGAAGATGTTGTTCACCAGTTCTTGAAAAACAGCCGGTGCATTGCAGAGTCCAAACAGCATAACATGATACTCGTAGTGGCCACATGAGTATTAAAGGCAGTTTTCCATTCATCTCACTGGCGAATTCGGATCATGAAGACTCTAGAACCTTTAAGGCAATCGAACAGCTCGGAGATGAGATGCAGAGGATATTTATTTTTTATCATAAATTGATTTAGGCCCCTATAATTGATACAGGGTCGAAGTGAACCGCTCTTCCGTCTGGGGAAGAAACCTATTCCGTCTGGGGAAGAAGATTTCTAGACAAATTCCCCAGCAATATTCTCTTCAATATATTCTGACATGGCCCGGGTTTTGGCCTTCAACACGGGTTAGATTCGACCTTGAGGAGGGGATGCACCTGTCAGGTATGATAGTGCGACCTATGAGGTGGTAGTGTCTCATCCTACTTTTTGTCAAAGACTTCGGCATACATCCAATAAGGTCCAGACATGCCAGGTAGGTTAGATAGAGAGACCGTAGGTCGAGCCTGATGAATGGGAACCAAGCAAATTTCTTGGCATCCCTGTCACCAACGGAGGACTTCCCCAGAACTCCAGTCCAAGACAGGCTCGTGTCACCTCAGCCAAAATAAACCTGAAAGAGGATGAGATAGCCCTGACAGGACACAGAGTAATCTTCTCTGAGTGTAGCATCCTTACTTGAATTCCATGGGCTCAGTGACAAATTGGATTGTCTCAAAAAGTGGCTTTCCATCCACCATTGAAACCACCAACGGATCCTGAAGACGTTGCTTCGGGATTTTATACCACTCAACCATGGTCTGTTGAACTAAATTGCCTGCAGAACTGGAGTCCAGGCAGGTCAACTTGACAAAAGAACTGTAGCAGCAGGAGACTGATACTGTCATAGTCATCAATGGAGAGGAGTGATTCTTGCCCAAGGTAGCCTCTCCTACAGACCCTAGGCACTGGCGTTTCCCAGTCTCTTGGGACAGGATCTGCTAAAGTGTTCAGAAATGCCACAATAGAAGCACATTCCTTCTGCACGACGAACCTCTAGATGACACTTAGTCAGCTTCACCTGATCAATCTACATAGGCTCAAGGAGTGGTGTCAGCAGGGGCTTACTGGGTGATTGGACTTTGGAAGGGAGAAGTTAAGTGCACAAATCTTCTTTCGAAGTGCAACTCTTTGGTTCGCTCCTGGAACCTGATGTCTATTCGGGTTGCCAGTGACACCAGGTCATCCAATGAGGTAACATAGTAACATAGTAATTAAGGTTGAAGGGAGACTTTAAGTCCATCTAGTTCAACCCATATCCTATCCTAACTTGCCCTAACATGTTGATCCAGAGGAAGGCAAAAAAAACCCATGTGGCAAACAGTAAGCTTCACATTGGGGAAAAAAATTCCTTCCCGACTCCACATACGGCAATCAGACTAGCTCCCTGGATCAACGCAACACTAAGGAAACTAGTGTATATACCCTGTAATATTATACTTTTCAAGAAAGGCATCCAGTCCCCTCTTAAATTTTAGTAGGGAATCACTCATTACAACATCATATGGCAGAGAGTTCCTTAGTCTCACTGCTCGTACAGTAAAGAATCCGCGTCTGTTATTATGCTTAAACCTTCTTTCCTCCAGACGTAGAGGATGCCCCCTTGTCCCCGTCACAGGTCTAAGAGTAAAAAGATCATTAGAAAGGTCTTGGTATTGTCCCCGCATATATTTATACATTGTAATAAGATCACCCCTAAGCCTTCGATTCTCCAAACTAAATAACCCCAAGTGTAATAACCTGTCTTGGTATTGCAGACCCCCAGTTCCCTAATAACCTTGGTCGCTCTTCTCTGCACCCGCTCCAGTTCAGCTATGTCTTTCTTATACACCGGAGACCAGAACTGTACACAGTATTCTAAGTGTGGTCACACTAGTGACTTATATAGAGGTAAAATTATGTTCTCCTCCTGAGCATCTATGCCTCTTTTAATGCATCCCATTATTTTATTTGCCTTTGCAGCAGCTGCCTGACACTGGCCACTAAATGTGAGTTTGCCGTCCACCCATACACCCAGGTCTTTTTCAGTGACAGTTTTGCCCAGTGTTTTACAATTAAGCACATAATTATACATCTTGTTCGTTCTACCCAAGTGCATGACCTTACATTTATCCCCATTAACCCCTTAACGACCGCCGATACGCCTTTTAACGGCGGTAGTTAAGGGTACTAAAACCACAGCGCCATTAATTCACGGCACTGTGATTTAAGTGAATAGCGCCCCCCAGTGTCGGATTTTCTCCGGGGTCTCGGCTGCCAGGGGTAGCCGAGACCCCAGAGAACATGAATCGGTCGGTTTTTACGGACCCCGCTTTTGCGATCGCCATTATTAACCCTATAACGGCGACCGCAAAAAAAAAAAAAGCCGCGATTTTACATTTAATTTCTCTCTCCTCTGATGTGATCGCACATCAGAGGAGAGAGAAATAGGGTCCCCGATCCTCCCCCCAGTACCTCTCCGTGGCCCTCCGTCCTCTCCCGGTGGTCCCACGTCCCGCCGGCATCCTCCGATGGGCGCCGCCATCTTGAAAATGGCGGGCGCATGCGCAGTACGCCCGCCGGGAATCTGCCGGCTCCGGCTGGCAGATTCCATTCATTATTTTGATCACTATGATAAACGATCATAGTGATCAAAATAAAAAAAATAGTACATAACCCCCCACGTTTATCACTCCATTATATAGGCCAATATAATGAAATAAAGAAAATATTTTTTTTTCAGTTTTCCATTAGGGTTAGGGTTGGGCTAGGGTTAGGGTTAGGGTAGGGTTAGAGCTAGGGTTAGGGCTAGGGTTAGGGTTAGGGTTGGGCTAGGGTTAGGGTTGGGCTAGGGTTGGGCTAGGGTTAGGGTTGGGCTAGGGTTAGGGTTGGGCTAGGGTTAGGGTTGGGCTAGGGCTAGGGTTAGGCTAGGGTTAGGGTTGGGCTAGGATTAGGGTTGTGCTAGGGCTAGGGTTGGGCTAGGGTTAGGGCTCGGGTCACGGCTAGGGTTAGAATTAGGGTTAGGTCGAACTAGGATTAGGGTTAGAATTAGGATTAGGGATTAGGGTTGGGATTAGGGTTAGGTTTGGGATTAGGGTTAGGGGTGTGTTGGGGTTAGGGTTGAAGCAAGAATTGAGGGGTTTCCACTATTTACCAACCTTGGGGGTCTAAAAATTGGGGTCTAAAAAATCACTTTTGTGGAAATAAAAAAGACTTTTTATTTTCACGGCTCTGCGTTTATAAACTTTTGTGAAGCGCTTGGGGGTTCAAAGTGCTCACCACACATCTAGATAAGTTCCTTAGGGGGTCTAATTTCCAAAATGGGGTCACTTGTGGGGGGTTTCCACTGTTTAGGCCCATCAGGGGCTCTGCAAGCGCAACATGATGCCCGCAGACCATTCCATCAAAGTCTGCATTCCAAAATGGCACGCCTTCCCTTCCGAGCTCTCCCATGCGCCCAAACAGTGGTTCCCCCTCACATATGGGGTATCGGCGTACTCAGGACAAATCGCATAACAACTGTGCGGGTATGATTTCTCCTGTTACCCTTGTAAAAATAAAAATTTGGGGGCGAAAAGATCATTTTTGTGGAAAAAAAATGGATTTTTTATTTTCACGGCTCTACGTTATAAACTTCTGTGAAGCAATTGAAGGTTCAAAGTGCTCACCACGGGGGGCGGAGCCTGAACGTTGGTGGAGCAAGAAGCAGGAAACCTGAGCTCCCGGACAAATGCACCAAAAGGGGCTCTAATATCACCAGAGCCTTCTTTTTATACCATCCCCGCATTACAACCCAAACCAGGACCCCACTGGATCGCATAGACCCTGGGTGGTGAGTCACGTTCGGGATAAAGAAGGGATTCATCTAACTGAGGCCCTGCAGGCGGGAGATTGCCGGAGTGGCGGAAGGATATACTGCTAACAGCACCATCGCCTCGGGCAGAAGACTTCACCCCTGACCTAAGGCTGTCAGATAAGAGAGACCCCGGAGCTGACCCTCCCCTGCAGATAAGGTACCATTGCGAAATCCCCAGACCAGGACACACAAAATCGCTACTGTTCTCATAGCTGGGGGACGGCTACAGAGAGTGTGTATCACGCCGCAGCATTGAAAATAGTCCCGTCGGGCTTGCAGAAGACACGCGGCCCGGGACCTAGAATAGACGTGCAGCGGCACGCTTCAGCCTCCTCCCCTCTCTGCAATCAGTGAGAGAGATCTGAGGGAATCAAGCGTCTCCGGGAGCTGAGGTAACGCTGAAATAACAGAAGCAAGGTGACGGAGTGTCTTGAGCAGGGGGGTCTGATTCAGGGGACAGAGGATCAGGAGAGCATGGTCATTCTCCCTAACTCCGTAGCAATAAAGGAGATAATCAATTAATCAAGTGGGGGCCTGAGACTGTCTGACCCGAGGGGTGCGAGGAGAGAAGGGAGTAATATAAGGAGCCTTAGATCTGTATTAAGCGCTCCCCCCCCACCAGTGCTGTCCCTACACCTTTCCTCCCCCCCTTATCTGCTTTCTAATTAACCCATGTTATACCTAGCTGAACGGATATAAGAGAGGATTTTCTGGAAAACCAGCAGAAAGTGGTTATAGACTGCCATCTAGTGACCAGAGCCAGAACGACATCTCTTTCCATTGTTTATCACTTATAAGATTGGGCATAAAATGGAACATTAGCTAAATTCATAGCCAGCGAGAGGAATTCTAATCTTCAAACTGCTCTATTCTTCTCTGCTTTAGATAACTGCAAAAATGGGGAGATCTAGCGTAAAAACGCAAAAGAGCATGCCCAAACCTACAAAATCCACTACGCAAACAGACATGGATGACTTTCTTAAAAAACAAACGGTTCCGTCAGATTCTCTTAAACCACCCAAGCTTCGTGATTTGACCTCATTAGAAGATTCAGATTCTGAACCGGAGAGTGACTCTGACACAGGCAGCACAGCGAGAGAGGCCTTAGTCACTCGTTCGTTCATCAAACGTATATTGTCTAAAGCTCTTGAGCCAATAGGACAAGAACTTGCAGAGATAAAACACAACCTAAAACTTCAAGGCCACAGACTTGAGACATTGGAAAATTCGCAAGTTGCCATGACACAAAGTTCGAACGCTGTACTAGACTCTTTAAAAGTCCATGAACTCCAACTACATACAATTCACACGGTGCTAGAAGATCATGAAAACAGAGAACGTCGTAACAACATAAGAGTTAAAGGCCTTTCTGAAACGGTGGCCTTTGAGGCGTTATGGAAAGCAACACAAGAGATATTCAAAGATCTACTTAATGAATCAGATCCACAGGAAATCGAACTGGTGAGAGTACACAGAGCATTGCGTCCGAGGCCTTCTCAAGGGGAAACTCCACGAGATGTGATCTGTCGCTTCCTCGATTATCGAGCAAAAGACTTAGTTCTTCGCAGAGCGCGGGAGGCGCAGGAGATCTCGTATGAAGGCTCACAAATTAAACTTTTCCAGGATTTATCGGCTAGCACTCTCAGGAAGCGGAGGATCTTGAAACCGTTCACTGAAGCATTGATAAAAAAAGGCATCCGTTTTAGATGGTTGTTCCCGTTTGGAGTACATATCACAAATGGAGACAAAGGTATCTCAGCAAGAACATCACAAGACATCAAAGAGGCATGTGAATCCTTGGGGATTGAGCTGGAGGCCTACCCGGACCTGGAGTCCTTCCATTCGGCGACCCTATTGCACCCGCTACCAGATGACCCGGCGTGGCAGATAGCCCTGACGCCAAAATCACAAAGGCTGAAAAGGAAGCTGACAAAGACCTCGCTTCCTAAGGACTCCAGAGACAATACTTGATCTTTGGGTTAGACCCAGATTTTGCAGTTAAGTTTTCTTGGTGTCTACCCCAGTTGGGGTATTGAGTATGGTTGAAGCAAATCTGATGGGGTTGGCGTGCTTTTCCAAATATGGGTAAGCACTGCTGCCACATCTATCCAATAATTCGTTGTAAGGTTTCAACCTAGATCTAGTTACAGCCCAAACTGGGCATTCTCCTAGAATGGAGCATTTCATATTTCATATTTAGTTTATAAGGTTGATTGGAATTTTCCTCAAGCTGGCACTCTATGAAACAATGTCAGTAGGTAACTATGGTACGTTGGCATATTGGTCAATGATATTGTGCAACATAATAACATGGATAATGTTAATATTGTGTTCTCCCCCTCTTCACCTTTTTGTTTTCTCTACCCTTTTCTTTCTTTCGTCTGGTCTACTTGTCCTAGACCCCCTCCCCACTCCCATAGGCACAGGGATTCGTCTCCGTCGTGAGCTGCAAGGATGCTGCTGTGTACAGAAACATGATGGATTCGGATAAGGTACACACATTCATCTCTTTTAACGCACATGGGCTGAATTCTCCAAACACTAGACGCCACACATTACAACTATTCAAAAAACAGCAGGCAGCAGTATTGCTTATTCAGGAAACGCACTTCAAACCGGATAAATTGCCCTCCTTTGAAAGCTCGATATATGATAAATGGTTTCATGCGACAACCACCCAATCCGGTTCCAGAGGAGTGTCAATAGCAGTGGCAAGGGGAGTGCCCTTCCAGCTAAGAGAAACTATGGCGGACCCTCAGGGTCGTTACATCTTTGTTAAAGGTCTACTAAACGGTGCCCTTGTAACATTGTGCAGTTTATACGCACCAAATAAAAAACTATTGAGATGGGTACTCTCAACACTGAGAAAAATTGATGGCTTTAGAGAGGGTGCATTGATAGTGGGTGGGGACTTGAATGTTGCATTAGAGCCTTTGCTAGACACGACCAAACAGAAAAGTTCTCTCTCACCTAAAGATCTTTACAGAATAAAGTCACAATTGGGATCTCTACAATTGATTGACACATGGAGATATCTAAACCCCTCTGACCGAGACTACACCTTCTACTCCCACCCTCATAAATCTCACCACCGTTTAGACTATATTTTTATATCCAGTAAAATGCTTGCCAATATACAACAGGCGAAAATAATCCCGAATATTTATTCCGATCACTCTTCTGTTTTGTTAAAATTCTCATTATCTAAAGCCTTTCCCCGACATAGAGTATGGCGGCTCAATGAGTCAGTACTTGGAAGTACCGAGGTACAGACACGTATAAACAAAGTGCTTTCCCAATATTTTGAGCAAAATGCTTCACCAGAAATTTCCTCACAGATACTATGGGAAGCACATAAGTCAGTTGTCAGAGGGGAGTTGATATCTATCACTTCCTTTCTAAATAAACTTCAACAAAAAGAAATCCAGGATCTTTATGATAGTATATCACAGCTGGAGCTTACACATAAACATAAAATAGATCAACATAGCTTAGAGAAGCTGCAACAAAAAAGACAGAAACTTAAAGACATATTAAACTCGAGATCTGCTAAGCTCTATGCAACATGGAAAAACAGAATGTACGTCCATGGAGACAAAGCATCCAAATTAATGTTATCACAACTAAGGAAGCGGCAGTCAGGTACGCTGATTAACTCAATCAAGAATGAACAAGGGTTAAGCTCGCAAACTCCTGAGCACATGGAGCGGGCATTCCTTGACTACTATAAGAAATTATATAATCTCCGTCCGGAAGATAACGCCGATTCCGCACTTAAAAGAAGCATGGACACTAGGTCCTTCCTAAGCACTTTAGATCTGCCTGTCTTGTCTGATTCCCAAAAACAATATCTCACTAGACCTTTTTCACTAGGGGAGTTACAGTCCGCCCTGTCAAAGTGCCCGAAGGGGAAAGCGCCCGGTCCAGATGGATTCTCAGCACTTTACTATAAATCCTTCTCTGGCCTCCTACTCCCACATTTATTGAACGTTTGCAACGCAGTTTTACAAGGCCACCCATTGCCAAACCAAATGCTTACAGCCAGAATATCCCTAATACACAAAGAGGGGAAGGATCCTGAGCAATGTAGTAGCTATAGGCCAATCTCTCTCCTTAATGTGGACCTAAAAATCCTAGCAGGGCTGATGGCAAAAAGAATGGCCAAGTCATTGCCAAATTTGATTTCCTTAAATCAGACCGGGTTTGTGGGTGGAAGGGAGGGAAGGGATAATGTCCACAAAGTATTACACCTTCTTCAATACGCAAAAAATCGTAAACTCCCATTGATGCTTCTTGGAACAGATGCAGAGAAGGCCTTTGACAGGGTGGACTGGGTATACCTACGGGAAGTGCTGATCAAGTTTGAGATACCTGAAGCGTTTATAGCAGCCGTAATGGCAATGTACGATAAGCCCAAGGCACATATTAGGATTAACGATTTTACAACAGATGCATTTACTATAAAGAACGGAACAAGACAGGGCTGTCCCCTATCCCCGTTGTTATTTGTGCTAGCAATGGAACCTCTCTTAAAGGCCATACAAATACATGAGGGAATAGAGGGTATTCGTATCAATAAGACACACTATAAAATAGCGGCATTTGCGGACGATCTCTTAGTCTTGATGACTAATCCTTTGCTGGGACTCCCAACATTGATGGATCTCATAGATCAATATAGCAAAATTTCCAATTTTAAAGTAAATATGTCTAAGTCGGAAGCGCTAGACATACATATGTCCCCGAATACCTTAGCTAAACTAAAAAGTACATACCCATTCACCTGGCCAAAACAATATATCAAATATTTAGGTGTAAAGATAGGAAGATCGGATAGAGACCTTTTTCAACAGAATATTCCCCCCCTAATTGCCTCAGTAGAAACCATCATGAAATCATGGAGGGACTCGTATGTGTCGTGGATGGGAAGGAAAAATTTACTGAAGAGCCTAATCTTACCCAAGTTCATATATATCTTCCAAATGCTCCCTATAACCATCCCCAAATCGTATCTTCTTAAAATTAATACATTATTCCGCAGATATGTTTGGAAAAAGCAGAAGCCCCGATTAGCATACAGGACATTAACATTAAACAAATCGAGGGGTGGGATGGGTGCACCAGACATAGTAAGGTACTACCAAGCGACAATGCTTACCAGAGTGGTAGACCTCTTGCGGTCTCCTAACAATAAGCAGTGGATTGAGGTGGAGGAAGCACTAGCACCTTATCCCCTGAGATCCATCCTTTTGGCATATCCTTGTAAAAACATAAACAAAAATTTACCTAATATACACACCAAAGCTACCTTAAAATTATGGAAGGGATTGGTGAAAACTCTAGTTCCCCCTTTGTCCCCCTTACTCAAGTTGGCAGATATAATGCCACACGCATCTTATTCCCGAGACAATGATCTAATCAAACCCGGTTCCCTGGCAAATGTAGCGGTTGATGAACTCTTAACGGACGGGGCACTCCCCTCCTTTCAGGAACTGAAGAAGCAACCAGGGCTTTCCAACTTGACCTTTATACAATTCGGCTCTATAAGAGACTCCTTGGCACAGTATCTTTTAGGAGCAGACGTTACCCGCCCACTGACTGCATTTGAGACTCTCTGTGCAACAAAGGATAAACCCAAAAAGATAATGTCGTCTATTTACCAGATTTTAAATATAACTGACTGTTGCCTCAAAAGAGCCTATATAACACATTGGGAAAAGGATTTGGGATACAAGTTTACCCCAAATCAAATATCACACATTTATAATTCTTCTCATGGCCCATCACAATGCGTTAGAACACAAGAGAATTCTTTTAAAATTGTCGCCAGATGGTATATTACACCACAGCAGAACACTTATTGGCAGACGGGGTCTTCTACTAGATGCTGGAGATGCTGTGACTCGGAGGGAACATACTTACATATGTGGTGGTCCTGTCCACCCCTGCTGCAGTTCTGGCGACTAGTAGAGGATTATATCGGGGAAATTGTGGGCAAAAAGCTTACATTGACACCGGAGATAGTGCTCTTAAATTTTTTGTCACCGACTGGACATAAGAATACTGCTCTGTTGACTCAACACATTCTTTCAGCAGCGAAACTTTTGATACCTATGAACTGGAAGACAACTACCACTCCATCTATATCCCAATTGCAAGAGAAGGTAGATATGCTATATCAAGTAGCCAAACTGGCTGCCTTGGTGAATGGCTCACTTTCAGCTTTTGAAAGAGTATGGCACCCATGGACCCGATTCAGATCCATTAGTAGAAGTTGATAAGGCTATAGTGGCCTCCTTGCTCGGCTTTATCAGAGTGGACGAAACCCTTGTTGCCTAGTGTTCCCCTCTCCCCCCCCCCTCCCCTTACTTCCCCTATATTCCACCCCTATCTCCCAACTTCTCCCTTTCATTACTTGACCTCCTGTCCCTTTACTCCCTATACTGTTTTTTTTTTTCTTTTCTTCTTTTTTGTTCTTCTTCATCTTTGTTTGAAATCATGGCATATGTGATGTAGCAGGGGCGTGTGGATGGGAAGAACCCAGATTTGAACCCAGATAATCTTGCTACTGGAAGTTCCTTTAAGGCTGTTGTTGTCCTTAAACCTCTATATATCAATAGTTTTTGCCATGAATTGATATTTCAAACCATCTGTTTAACTCCCGAAAAGTGGAATTTGTAGGTTACCGTATATAATAATTTTGTAAGCTACTTTGTTGATTGCTTTCTTTCGGATGTAACTTGCAGATTTCAATAAATAAAACATTAAAACAAACAAAGTGCTCACCACACATCTAGATAAGTTCCTTAATGGGTCTAGTTTCCAAAATGGGGTCACTTGTTGGGGGTTTCCACTGTTTAGGCCCATCAAGGGCTCTGCAAGCGCAACATGATGCCCGCAGACCATTCCATCAAAGTCTGCATTCCAAAATGGCACTCCTTCCCTTCCGAGCTCTCCCATGCGCCCAAACAGTGGTTCCCCCCCACATATGGGGTATCGGCGTACTCAGGACAAATCGCATAACAACTGTGCGGGTATGATTTCTCCTGTTACCCTTGTAAAAATACAAATTTGGGGGCGAAAAGATCATTTTTGTGGGAAAAAAAATGGATTTTTTATTTTCACGGCTCTACGTTATAAACTTCTGTGAAGCCCTTGGGGGTTCAAAGTGCTCACCACACATCTAGATAAGTTCCTTAATGGCTCTAGTTTCCAAAATGGGGTCACTTGTTGGAGGTTTCCACTGTTTAGGCACATTAAGGGCTCTCCGAACGCAACATGGCATCCGATCTCAATTCCAGCCAATTCTGCGTTGAAAAAGTCAAACGGCGCTCCATCCCTTGCGAGCTCTGCCGTGTGCTGAAAAAGTGGTTTACCCCCACATATAGGGTATCGGCGTATTCAGGATAAATTGTACAACAAATTTTGTGGTTGATTTTCTCTTTTAACACTTGTGAAAATAAAAAAAATTGGTTCTGAAGTAATTTTTTTGCAAAAAAAAGTTAAATGTTAATTTTTTCCTTCCACATTGCTTTAGTTCCTGTGAAGCACTTAAAGGGTTAATAAACTTCTTGAATGTGGTTTTGAGCACCTTGAGGGGTCCAGTGTTTAGAATGGTGCCACTTTTGGGTATTTTCTGTCACGTACACCCCTCAAAATGACTTTAAATATGATGTGGTCCCTAAAAAAAATGGTTTTGTAAATTTTGTTGTAAAAATGAGAAATCGCTGGTCAACTTTTAACCCTTATAACTTCCTAACAAAAAAAAAATTTGCTTCCAAAATTGTGCTGATGTAAAGTAGACATGTGGGAAATGTTATTTATTAAGAAATTTGTGTGACACATCTTTCTGATTTAAGGGCATAAAAATTTAAAGTTTTAAAATTGCAAAATTTTCAAAATTTTTGCCATATTTCCGTTTTTTTCATAAATAAACACAAGACTTATCGAAGAAATTTTACCACTAACATGAAGTACAATATGTCACGAAAAAACAGTCTTAGAATCAGCGGGATCCATCAAAGCGTTCCAGAGTTATAACCTCATAAAGGGACAGTGGTCAGAATTGTAAAAATTGGCCTGGTCATTAAGCTGCAAACTGGCTCTGTCGCTAAGGGGTTAAAGCTCATTTGCCATTTATCAGCCCAAGCTTCTAGTTTACATAAATCCTCCTGTAATATAAAATTGTCCTCCTCTGTATTGATTACCCTGCAGAGTTTAGTGTCATCTGCAAATATTGAAATTCTACTCTCTATGCCCCTTACAAGGTCATTAATAAATATGTTAAAAAGGAGCGGGCCCAAAACTGACCCCTGTGGTACCCCACTGCTAACCGTGACCCAGTCCGAGTGTGCTCCATTAATAACCACCCTTTGTTTCCTATCCCTGAGCCAGCTCTTAACCCACCTACACATATTTTCCCCTATCCCTATTGTTCTCATTTTATGTATCAACCTTTTGTGTGGCACCATATCAAAAGCTTTTGAAAAGTCCATGTACACCACGTCCACTGCATTCCCTTGGTCCAGTCCAGAACTTACCTCTTCATAAAAGCTTATCAGATTAGTCTGACAGGAACGGTCCCTTGTAAACCCATGTTGATATTGGGTCATAAGTTTATTCTTCTCCAGATACTCCAGTATAGTATCTCTTAGAAAATCCTCCAGGATTTTACCCACAGTTGAAGTTAAACTCACAGGCCTATAATTTCCAAGTTCAGTTTTTGTCCCCTTTTTGAATATTGGCACCACATTTGCTATACGCCAGTCCTGTGGTACAGACCCTGTTATTATGGAATCTTTAAAAATTAAAAATAGTGGTCTATCTATGACTGTGCTTATGTGACGCCTCTGGCTAATACGTCCAAGAGTGGACCCTCTGGATCGCGGATCCGGAGCCCCTGGGCCGAGCACACCTGGTGAAGACCGACCCCTGTACAGGGATCGTTAGGGGCAGGACCGCAGGGGGCGGAACCGCGACAGCCGGAGCCAGCAGGGACGACTCGGAGGACTGGCAGACAGAGCAGGAGTAGCGAGGTGGAGGGCAGAAGGAAAATGGCTGGAAGCCTACGGGAAAGGTACAGCGAGGTCCACAGGAAGGGAACAGGCAGACAGACACGGAGCAGGAACAGGGCAGACAAAGGAACAGTAAGGATAGGCAGGGTACACAGAAGCAGGTAGGGCCGATGGGTGCTGCTAGTCACAAACAATCATCAGGCGCCCTCAGAATAGAGCGGACGCCTGATATATGCGGAGACCGGAAGTGCGCCCTACAGACCCTCCCCTAGCGACGCCCCCTGCCAACGGAAGAGGCCGGGGGAACGCGCGTGCGCGGCCTAAGGCCGTCGCGGTTACCCGCAGCAGAGCGGCAAGCAGCGCGGAGGAAGGCGCGAACCGGGGGGCGCAGGTGAGGGGAAGCTGCGGCGGGCACCGCCGCTAAAGGGGCATCGGCGGGCACGACCGCCGATGTCACAGTACCCCCTCCCATATGCCCTCTCCTTCTGAGGTTGGTTAGAAATCTTTTCATGATAAGGGGGGCATCGACATTCTCTCGGGGCTCCCAGGACCTCTCCTCTGGGCCAAAACCCTTCCAGTCGATAAGAAAAAGAGTCTTACCTTTGACCCTTTTCATAGCCAGGATGTCCTTTACTTCAAAGACATTGTCAGAACAAATTGGCGAGGGAGGGGACATGGAGGTTGGTTGGAACCGATTCAAGACCACAGGTTTAAGGAGCGAGATATGGAAGGCGTTAGGGACCCGGAGTGACGCCGGCAACCTCAATTTGTAGGCTACCCTGTTAATGCGCCCAAGTACTTCAAAAGGCCCGATGTACCGAGGACTTAATTTGTAAGCAGGGACTTTCAGGCGGATATGTTTGGTAGAAAGCCAGACTTTGTCCCCGGGCTGGTACGGGGGTAGATCCCTTCGTCTTTTGTCCGCGTGTTTCTTAATTCGGACGTTGGCTAGCTCGAGCGCCTCTCTGGTCTCCTTCCAGATTTGCGAAAACTCCTTGGCGAGAGTGTCTGCTGCAGGAACTCCAGACGATGCGGAAAAGGGCAACGGAACCCCAGGATTTAGCCCAGTTACCACAAAGAACGGTGTCTTGGACGTTGATTCGCTGGAATGATTATTATGAGCGAATTCCGCCCAAGGTAAAAGAGAGACCCAATTATCCTGATGAGCGTTAGAAAAGTGGCGCAGGTAGGTGGTCAGAATTTGGTTAATCCGTTCCACTTGGCCGTTGGTTTGAGGATGATACGCTGAAGAGAAGTCGAGAGACGTGCCCAGGAGCCGACAGAGGGCCCTCCAGAATCGGGAAGTAAACTGGACCCCTCGATCGGTCACGATTCGCAGAGGGAGACCATGTAGCCTGAACACGTGGTGGATAAAGATTTCGGCCAACTTTGGGGCAGATGGCAGTCCGACCAAGGGAATAAAGTGGGCCATCTTGGAAAAGCGGTCAGCGACGACTAAGATGGTAGTACACCCAGCTGAGCGAGGCAGATCAGTCACGAAATCCATGGCGATTTGCTGCCAAGGAGCCTCTGGGACAGGCAACGGATGAAGGAGGCCGGAGGGGAGAGTCCTTGGAACCTTGTTCTGAGCACAAGACCTGCAGGAGGCTACAAAGTCCTTTGCATCCTGGTGGAGAGAGGGCCACCAGTAATACCGGGAAAGAAGCAAAAGAGTCTTCTTAATCCCAACGTGCCCAGCAACCTTGGAAGAATGTCCCCAGCGCAGTACTTCCAGGCGTTTGTTTGGAGGGACGAAGGTCTTGCCAGGCGGAGGGTTAGAGAAACTCACGGGGGCCACGGAGATAACCTTAGCCGGCTCGATGATATATGATGGATCCTCCTCCCTCTCTGGAGGCTGCAAAGACCTGGAAAGCGCATCGGCTTTGATGTTCTTACTGCCGGGCCGGAAGTGGAGCTTAAACTCAAAACGGGAAAAATACAGAGCCCACCTGGCTTGTCTGGAGTTGAGTCTCTGGGCAGATTGCAGGTAGGCCAGGTTCTTGTGGTCCGTGAAGATAGTAAAGGGGTGCACTGCCCCCTCGAGCAGATATCGCCATTCCTCCAGCGCCATTTTAATGGCCAATAATTCCCGGTCCCCAATGGAGTAGTTGCACTCCGCCGGAGAAAAGGATTTGGAGAAGAACCCGCAGGGGACAAGACGTCCAGATGGAGCCTGTTGGGAGAGAACTGCCCCAGCTCCAGTGGAGGAGGCATCAACCTCCAGAATGAAGGGCCTACTGGCCACTGGACGGTGTAAAATCGGAGCGGAAGCAAACGAGCGTTTCAGGGCAAGAAAGGCGTCCTCGGCTTCAGAGGGCCAGACGTTAGGCTTCGTCCCCTTACGGGTCAGGACCGTAATAGGCTTGGTGACTGTAGAGAAGTGGGGTATAAACTGCCGGTAATAATTAGCGAAGCCGAGGAAACGCTGGATGGCCTTTATGCCAACCGGACGAGGCCACTGGAGTACCGCGGACAGCTTGTCCGGATCCATCTTAAGACCGGAATCCGTGATGATATACCCCAAGAAGGGTAACGCTGTTTGCTCGAAGAGGCACTTCTCGATCTTGGCGTAAAGACGATTTTCTCGAAGGCGCTGCAGGACCATGCGTACACTTCTCCGATGGGAGGAGAGGTCGGTCGAGAAAATGAGGATATCGTCCAAATACACCACCACGCAGGAATAGAGTAGGTCTCGGAACACCTCATTTACGAATTCCTGAAACACCGCTGGGGCATTGCAGAGACCGAACGGCATGACCAAGTATTCATAATGGCCGTCCCGGGTATTGAAGGCCGTCTTCCACTCGTCCCCCGCTCGGATTCGGATTAAGTTGTAAGCTCCCCGCAGATCCAACTTCGTGAAGATTCTGGCCCCCCTCAGCCGGTCGAAGAGTTCAGGAATCAGCGGGAGCGGGTACCGGTTTTTAACCGTGATGTTGTTCAGGCCCCGGTAGTCAATACAGGGTCGCAGGGACCCATCTTTCTTCCGGACGAAGAAGAAACCTGCGCCCGCAGGGGACGAGGACTTCCGGATGAACCCCTTGGCCAGATTTTCCTGTATATATTCCGACATAGCCGAGGTCTCTGCTGGGGACAAAGGATAAGTTCTCCCTCTGGGAGGAGTGGCACCAGGAACTAGGTCGATGGGGCAGTCATAGGAGCGATGAGGGGGTAAGGAATCCGCCTCCTTCTTGCTGAACACGTCGGCAAACGTGTGATAGGGTGCGGGTAAGCCCGGGAGGTCGGCAGGCTTCAAGCATGGACGAGGACGCGTGAGGGCCCGTAGGCAGTGCTCCTGGCAGGAGTGCCCCCAACGGAGAACTTCCCCAGAGCGCCAGTCAATCACAGGCTCGTGCCGTCTGAGCCAGGGCAGTCCTAGGAGAACAGCATGGGCTAGTTGTGGCAGGACATAAAAGGCTATCTTTTCGAGGTGGAGAGCTCCGATTTGAAGATCTACTTCGACGGTAATCATGGTGATGAGTCCGGGTAAAGGTTTACCATCAACGGAGGAAATAGCGCGAGGGTTCTTCAATACCAACACCGGAATCTGGAGTTTGTCAACCTCCTCCTGGCGGATGAAATTACCGGCAGCACCCGAGTCCACATACGCCTCCACAGACCCACGCCCCCGACCTGTAATTAGCAAAGCTGAAAGAGTAAGGGGAAGAGAGGAATTTTGATCACCTAGGGGGTCCTCTCTTACCTGACCTAGGTGGAGGCATTTCCCGACCTCTCTGGCTTCTCTGGACAGGAACGCACAAAATGGTTGGCCCCTCCACAGTACAGGCAGAGGCCCTTGGTCATCCTCTCCCTGCGGCGTTGCTCGGACAATCTGACCCGATCAACCTGCATAGGCTCAGGAGCGGCGCTAACAGGAGATACAGGAAAACGGGGGACAGGGGCCTGATACAGCCTAAAGGACCTTCTCTCTCCGACTGCCTCTCGAGCGCGCTCCTGAAAGCGTAGGTCTATGCGAGTGGCCAGCGAAATAAGGTCCTCCAGAGTGGTGGGGGTGTCTCGCCCGGCAAGCTCATCCTTGATCTTACTGGAGAGGCCTCTCCAAAAGGCTCCCACAGGAGCCTCATTGTTCCACCCTAACTCAGAAGAGAGGGTCCGGAAGCGGATGGCGTATTGCCCCACTGTGAGGGAACCCTGGCGGAGGTTAAAAAGGGCCTCAGTGGAGGATGCTAAGCGACCCGGTTCATCGAATACCTTGCGAAAGGTTTCTAAGAAGGTCTGTAAATTTAGCACTACGGGGTCATCTCTCTCCCACAAGGGGTTCACCCAGGACAGGGCCTCACCCTCAAGATGGGACACAACGAACGCCACCTTGGCGCGGTCAGTAGGGTACTGAAGGGGGGCAAGCTCAAAATGTAGCCTGCATTGATTTAAAAAACCCCGGCATAACTTGGGATCTCCGCTGTACCTGGGGGGTTTACCCAGACGGGGGGCCGGAGTAGAGGCTACATCCGGGGAGGAAGTTGCAGCGGCAGCAGAGGATTGCAGGGCCAGCAATCGGTCATCCACGGATGCCATGTAACCCAAGATGTGGGATTGGGCGTCGCGCTGCTGCGCGAGCTCCTGTTGAAGGCTGACTAAGAGAGGAGCGTGCCCGGGGTCAGAGGTCTGCAGGGCGGACAACCGGGAGTCCATAGACTTCATGAAGGACATTAACCGGTTCTGATTTTCACGAAGGAAAAGCAATTCCTTTTGTGTGGCGGCTGCGGCACCGGCGGGATCCATGGCCTGATGATACTGTGACGCCTCTGGCTAATACAGCCAAGAGTGGACCCTCTGGATCGCGGATCCGGAGCCCCTGGGCCGAGCACACCTGGTGAAGACCGACCCCTGTACAGGGATCGTTAGGGGCAGGACCGCAGGGGGCGGAACCGCGACAGCCGGAGCCAGCAGGGACGACTCGGAGGACTGGCAGACAGAGCAGGAGTAGCGAGGTGGAGGGCAGAAGGAAAATGGCTGGAAGCCTACGGGAAAGGTACAGCGAGGTCCACAGGAAGGGAACAGGCAGACAGACACGGAGCAGGAACAGGGCAGACAAAGGAACAGTAAGGATAGGCAGGGTACACAGAAGCAGGTAGGGCCGATGGGTGCTGCTAGTCACAAACAATCATCAGGCGCCCTCAGAATAGAGCGGACGCCTGATATATGCGGAGACCGGAAGTGCGCCCTACAGACCCTCCCCTAGCGACGCCCCCTGCCAACGGAAGAGGCCGGGGGAACGCGCGTGCGCGGCCTAAGGCCGTCGCGGTTACCCGCAGCAGAGCGGCAAGCAGCGCGGAGGAAGGCGCGAACCGGGGGGCGCAGGTGAGGGGAAGCTGCGGCGGGCACCGCCGCTAAAGGGGCATCAGCGGGCACGACCGCCGATGTCACAGCTTAATTCCTGCAGTACTCGGGGGTGTATCCCATCCGGGCTCGGGGATTTGTCAATTTTATTGATTTTTAGACGCCGCCGTACTTCCTGCTGGGTTAAGCAGGTGACATTTAATGGACAATTTTTATCCCTGATCATGTTATCCGTCATGGGATTTTCTTGTGTAAACACTGTCGAAAAAAAGTCTTTTAGCATATTGGCTTTTTCCTCATCCTCCTCCACCATTTCACCCAGACTATTTTTAAGGGGGCCAACATTATCATTTTTTAGCTTCTTACTATTTCTCCTGACGAGCCAACTCATCCTTGATTCGCCTGGAGAGGTCCTCGCAGAAGGTTGCCACCACAACTGTTGTGAGCTCATTTTTGGGTTTGCCTCTGGCTTCTGGTGAGGGTTATGGAGCTGGCTGTGCTGACAGAGGAGTAGTGAGTTCTCTATCTGGACTCCCTCTGTTGGTGAAGGGAGGTAATGAAGCTGATCTAAATGGCAGAGACCGGCCACCTGAGGAAGAGGACTGCGATTGGACATCAGGAGTTTCTGATTGGATTTAAGGCAGCCGACTCGCTAGTTTCTTGCTGGTGATTTTTCCTGACTCTGGCTCCTGGTTTCCAGTTTGGTACCTCCCTCCCTGAAGCTAAGTTTTCTCTGCTATTGTTCATATGAGTTTTTGTCTGGTTTACTTAGTTTTTGTGTTCAGCCAGCCCTGGCTGGGACTGGGCTGAATCCCCATTTTGTCTCTGATCAGTTGATCTCTTTTGCTCTGTCTTCAGAATATACCTGAGTGCTGATATAGTGTTCGGGGCCTTTTTCTATCAGACGTGTTGGACTTTCTTTTTGGCAGGGTTTTTTGCATGATTGGAGAAAGCAGCTTTTCTTTCCTGTCCTTTTTAGTTAGCGAGGGCCCCATCGTTTGCTCAGCCTATCTTTCTACCTGTGTCTGTGTTTTCATCTTGTTTCACCGACAATACATGTTGGGGGCTGTCTATTGCTTTGGGGTTTGCTCTGGGGCAGTTTAGATTTTCCCTTTCTTTCTTTAGGCTTATTTAGTTCTCCGACCGTGACGAGGTGTCTAGGACCACCGTAGGCATGCTCCACAGCTACTGCTAGTTGTTGTGGATAGGATCAGGGGTCTGCAATCCGCTAGTTACCAACCTCTATGGTTTTCTGGGCTTAGCTTGCTTTTTGTTTTTTCCTCCTCGGTGACTCATTCATAACAGAATCACCAGCCATACCGCAGATTCTAGGGTACTCAAAAGCAGGAGAGAATTGTAGAAGAAAAAAAAAAAAGTGTCAGAATTTTTTATTTTTATTTTATATGTATATTTTCTCCTCTTTTTCTCTGGGGCCGTAGGAGGATTTTTTTTTTTCTTGTTATCCTTGATGGAGATTAAGCAATTGTCTGATCGTGTGGAGCAGCTCACTACTGAAGTGCGGGGAATTTCCACCTATCTCACTCATTCACATGCTGTTGAACCAAGGATCCCTGCTCCTGATGTGTTTTCTGGGGATCGGTCTAAATTTTTGAATTTTAAGAATAATTGTAAATTATTTCTTGCTTTGAAGCCTAACTCATCGGGGAACTCTGCGCAGCAGGTTAAAATTGTCATCTCCTTGCTGCGCGGCGATCCCCAGGATTGGGCGTTTTCTTTGACACCTGAAGATCCTATTTTGACTAATGTGGATACATTTTTTCAAGCCTTGGGGTTGTTATATGATGAACCTAATGCTATTGATCAAGCTGAGAGAGCCCTATTGGCATTGAACCAGGGTCAGGATCCTGCAGAGTTATACTGTCAGAAATTCCGAAAGTGGGCAGTCCTTACTACATGGAATGATAGTGCATTGCAGCTCTCTTTCGGAAGGGTTTGTCTGAGACTTTAAAAGATACTATGGCGGTATTTCCTGTTCCCTCTGGTCTTGACGATTCTATGTCATTAGCCATTCAAGTTGATCGGCGTTTACGTGAACGCAAGACTACACGGGAGGCGCTGCCATATTTTGAACAAATGTCTGAACCTATGCAATGTGATGGGGTTTTGTCTAGGGCGCAACGTCAGGAGTTTAGAAGGCGTAATAAGCTGTGTTTTTCCTGTGGAGATGCCTCTCATGTTATTTCTGTCTGCCCTAAACGACAGAAACGTTTTGCACACACATTTGCTGTGAGTGGTGTACAACCTAAGTTTCTTTTGGCAATTACTCTGATCTGCTCCTTATCGACATTTTCCGCGAAGGCTTTTGTGGATTCAGGAGCGGCCTTGAATCTAATGGACTTGGATTTTGCTAAACGTTGTGGTTTTCCTATGACACCTCTGCAGATGCCTATTCCTTTGAGAGGTATTGATGCTACTCCTTTGGCGAAGAATAAACCTCAGTTTTGGATCCAGGTGATAATGCGGGTCACCCCAGACCACCAAGAAAATTGGAGATTTTTGGTGTTGCATAATTTACATGATACCATTGTTCTGGGTTTTCCCTGGTTGCAAATCCATAATCCGGTTTTGGATTGGAAATCTGTGTCTGTGGTGAGTTGGGGTTGTCGGTGTGCTCTTGGTGACACTCCCGTTTTCTCCACCTCTCCCCAGTCGCATGATGTTCCTGACTATTTGGCTGATTTTTATGATATACAGTGGGGAAAAAAAGTATTTAGTCAGTCAGCAATAGTGCAAGTTCCACCACTTAAAAAGATGAGAGGCGTCTGTAATTTACATCATAGGTAGACCTCAACTATGGGAGACAAACTGAGAAAAAAAAATCCAGAAAATCACATTGTCTGTTTTTTTTTCCGTTTTATTTGCATATTATGGTGGAAAATAAGTATTTGGTCAGAAACAAGCAATCAAGATTTCTGGCTCTCACAGACCTGTAACTTCTTCTTTAAGAGTCTCCTCTTTCCTCCACTCATTACCTGTAGTAATGGCACCTGTTTAAACTTGCTATCAGTATAAAAAGACACCTGTGCACACCCTCAAACAGTCTGACTCCAAACTCCACTATGGTGAAGACCAAAGAGCTGTCAAAGGACACCAGAAACAAAATTGTAGCCCTGCACCAGGCTGGGAAGACTGAATCTGCAATAGCCAACCAGCTTGGAGTGAAGAAATCAACTGTGGGAGCAATAATTAGAAAATGGAAGACATACAAGACCACTGATAATCTCCCTCGATCTGGTGCTCCACGCAAAATCCCACCCCGTGGGGTCAGAATGATCACAAGAACGGTGAGCAAAAATCCCAGAACCACGCGGGGGGACCTAGTGAATGAACTGCAGAGAGCTGGGACCAATGTAACAAGGCCTACCATAAGTAACACACTACGCCACCATGGACTCAGATCCTGCAGTGCCAGACGTGTCCCACTGCTTAAGCCTGTACATGTCCGGGCCCGTCTGAAGTTTGCTAGAGAGCATTTGGATGATCCAGAGGAGTTTTGGGAGAATGTCCTATGGTCTGATGAAACCAAACTGGAACTGTTTGGTAGAAACACAACTTGTCGTGTTTGGAGGAAAAAGAATACTGAGTTGCATCCATCAAACACCATACCTACTGTAAAGCATGGTGGTGGAAACATCATGCTTTGGGGCTGTTTCTCTGCAAAGGGGCCAGGACGACTGATCCGGGTACATGAAAGAATGAATGGGGCCATGTATCGTGAGATTTTGAGTGCAAACCTCCTTCCATCAGCAAGGGCATTGCAGATGAAACGTGGCTGGGTCTTTCAACATGACAATGATCCAAAGCACACCGCCAGGGCAACAAAGGAGTGGCTTCGTAAGAAGCATTTCAAGGTCCTGGAGTGGCCTAGCCAGTCTCCAGATCTCAACCCTATAGAAAACCTTTGGAGGGAGTTGAAAGTCCGTGTTGCCAAGCGAAAAGCCAAAAACATCACTGCTCTAGAGGAGATCTGCATGGAGGAATGGGCCAACATACCAACAACAGTGTGTGGCAACCTTGTGAAGACTTACAGAAAACGTTTGACCTCTGTCATTGCCAACAAAGGATATATCACAAAGTATTGAGATGAAATTTTGTTTCTGACCAAATACTTATTTTCCACCATAATATGCAAATAAAATGAAAAAAAAGCAGACAATGTGATTTTCTGGATTTTTTTTTCTCAGTTTGTCTCCCATAGTTGAGGTCTACCTATGATGTAAATTACAGACGCCTCTCATCTTTTTAAGTGGTGGAACTTGCACTATTGCTGACTGACTAAATACTTTTTTTCCCCACTGTATTTAGTGAGAGCAAGTCTGCGTCTTTGCCTCCTCATAAGAGTTATGACTGTGCAATTGAGTTGAGACCTGTGTGTAAATTTCCCAAGGGTCGACTTTTCAATTTATCTGTATCCGAACACGAGGCTATGCGATCTTATATTAAGGAGTCGTTGGAGAAGGGTCATATTAGACCATCCTCTTCGCCCTTAGGTGCTGGGGTTTTTTTCGTGGCCAAGAAGGATGGTTCATTAAGGCCTTGTATTGACTATCGTAACCTCAACAAAATTACGGTTAAATATCAGTATCCGTTATCCCTGATTTCTGATTTATTCTCCAGAGTTAAAGGTGCTTGCTGGTTTACTAAGCTTGACCTCAGGGGGGCGTATAATCTTATTCGCATCAAGCATGGGGATGAATGGAAGACGTCGTTTAATACTCCGGAGGGACATTTTGAGTACCTGGTGATGCCTTTTGGGCTCACTAATGCCCCTTCTGTCTTCCAATCCTTCATGAATGATATTTTCCGGGACTTTGTGGATAAGTTTTTGATCATCTATCTGGATGATATTTTGATCTTTTCCAGGGATTGGGATTCTCATGTGGAACATGTTCGGACTGTGTTCCGGATTTTGAGGGAGACTTCCTTGTATGTTATGGGATCGAAGTGCTTTTTTAGTGTACAGAGGATTTCATTTTTGGGATTTATTTTGTCTCCGTCAACTATTGAAATGGACCCGGCCAAGGTACAGGCCATTTATGATTGGGTTCAACCCACTTCTTTGAAGGCTCTCCAGAAGTTTTTGGGTTTTGCTAATTTTTATCGTAAATTTATAGCTAATTTTTCTGGCATTGCTAAACCACTGACTGATTTAACTAAGAAGGGTGCTGATGTGCTGAATTGGTCTTCAGAGGCTGTTTCGGCCTTTCAGTAGCTGAAGCGGAGGTTCACTTCTGCTCCGGTTTTGCGGCAACCTGATGTCTCACTTCCTTTTCAGGTGGAGGTAGACGCTTCAGAGATTGATGCAGGAGCTGTTTTGTCCCAAAAAGATCCGGTTACGTCTAAAATGAATCCCTGTGCCTTCTTTTCCCGAAAGTTCTCCCCATCTGAACGCAACTATGATGTGGGGAATCGGGAATTGTTAGCCATGAAATGGGCATTTGAGGAGTGGAGACATTGGTTAAAGGGAGCTAGACATCAAGTTGTGGTCCTCACTGACCACAAGAATTTGATTTACCTTGAGTCGGCCAAACTCTTGAATCCTAGACAGGCTAGGTGGGCCTTGTTTTTTACGCGTTTTGATTTTGTGGTCTCCTTTCTTCCAGGCACTAAGAATGTTAAGGCAGACGCCCTTTCTAGGCGTTTCTTTGCTGATTCTCCTATTGTGACCAAGCCTACTACCATCCTAGGTGAGGGGGTAGTTCTTTCTGCCATCTCGCCCGATTTGAGACGTGCTCTGGAAGAATTCCAGGAGGACAAACCTGAGCGTTGTCCTATGGGAAAATTGTATGTTCCTGACCAGTGGAGGAAGAGAGTGATGTTTGAAGTTCATTGCTCCGCATTGGCTGGTCATCCAGGTATTTTTGGTACCAGAGATTTGGTGAGTCGGTCTTTTTGGTGGCCCACCTTATTTCGTGATGTCAGGAATTTTGTGCAGTCCTGTGGGACTTGTTCCTGGTCTAAACCATGTTCTCGCTCTAGTGGGTTGTTGATGCCCTTGCCGGTACCTAAGAGGCCATGGACCCATATTTCAATGGATTTTATTTCTGATCTTCCTGTCTCTCAGACAATGACTGTTATCTGGGTGATTTGTGATAGATTCTCTAAGATGGTCCATCTTGTACCACTCCCAAAGTTGCCATCTTCCTCAGAGTTGGTACCCTTGTTTTTACAACAGGTGGTTTGGTTGCATGGGATTCCTGAGAACTTTGTATCGGACAGAGGAGTTCAGTTTGTTTCCAGATTCTGGAAAGCCTTTTGTTCCAAGCTGGGAATTCAGTTGTCCTTCTCCTCTGCGCTTCACCCTCAGACCAATGGGCAGACAGAGAGAACAAACCAGACTTTGGAGTCCTATTTGAGATGTTTTATATCTGCTGATCAGGATGGGTTTCATTTTTGCCCTTGGCCGAATTCGCTTTAAATAATAGAGCTAGTTCTGCCAGCTTGATGTCGCCCTTTTTCTGTAACTTTGGGTTTCACCCTCGATTTTCTTCAGGGCAAGTAGAATCTTCAGCCTGCCCAGGTGTTGACACTGTGGTAGAGAGAATGCAGCAGATTTGGGACCAAGTAGTGGATAAGTTGTCTCTCTCCCAGGAAAAGGCCCAGCGGTTTTCTAACCGGCATAGGACCATTGGTCCCCGGTTTAAAGTGGGTGATATGGTTTGGTTGTCATCAAAGAATATCTCTATGAAGGTGGCTTCTCCAAAGTTCAAGCCAAGATTTATTGGACCTTACAAGATTTTGGAGATTCTTAATCCGGTTTATTTTCGATTGGCTCTTCCTGTTACATTTAAGATCCATAACGTGTTTCATAAGTCGCTGTTGAAGAGATATGTTGAGCCAGTAGTTCCTATGGCTGCACCTCTTGACCCTGTATTGGTTGAAGGTAATGTGGAATATGAGGTAGAGAAAATACTGGATTCTCATCTGGCTAGACGGAGACTCCAGTATTTGGTCAAGTGGAAGGGTTATGGCCAGGAGGACAATTCTTGGGTCTCTGCCTCTGATATTCATGCCGATAGATTGGTTCGTGCTTTTCATCGGGCCCATCCTGATCGGCCCGGTGGCGTGGATGAGGGTTCGGTGACCCCTCCTCAAGGGGGGGGTACTGTTGTGAGCTCATTTTCGGGTTTGCCTCTGGCTTCTGGTGAGGGTTATGGAGCTGGCTGTGCTGACAGAGGAGTAGTGAGTTCTCTATCTGGACTCACTCTGTTGGTGAAGGGAGGTAATGAAGCTGATCTAAATGGCAGAGACCGGCCACCTGAGGAAGAGGACTGCGATTGGACATCATTAGTTTCTGATTGGATTTAAGGCAGCCGACTCGCTAGTTTCTTGCTGGTGATTTTTCCTGACTCTGGCTCCTGGTTTCCAGTTTGGTTCCTGCCTTCCTAAAGCTAAGTTTTCTCTGCTATTGTTTATATGAGTTTTTGTCTGGTTTACTTAGTTTTTGTGTTCAGCCAGCCCTGGCTGGGACTGGGCTGAATCCCCATTTTGTCTCTGATCAGTTGATCTCTTTTGCTCTGTCTTCAGAATATACCTGAGTGCTGATATAGTGTTTTGAAGTCTAGCGACTTCAGGGCCTTTTTCTATCAGACGTGTTGGACTTTCTTTTTGGCAGGGTTTTTTGCGTGATTGCAGACAGCAGCTTTTCTTTCCTGTCCTTTTTAGTTAGCGAGGGCCCCATCGTTTGCTCAGCCTATCTTTCTACCTGTGTCTGTGTTTTCATCTTGTTTCACCGACAATACATGTTGGGGCTGTCTATTGCTTTGAGGTCTGCTCTGGGGCAGTTTAGATTTTCCCTTTCTTTCTTTAGGCTTATTTAGTTCTCCGGCCGTGACGAGGCGTCTAGGACCACCATAGGCACGCTCCACGGCTACTGCTAGTTGTTGTGGATAGGATCAGGGGTCTGCAATCCGCTAGTTACCAACCTCTCCGGTTTTCTGGGCTTAGCTTGCTTTTTGTTTTTTCCTCCTCGGTGACTCATTCATAATACACAGCCTCACTATTTCACGCGAGTTCAGATGACAGGTTACGTAATCGAACCACATACTGGCCCACAGTGAGGTTACCCTGGTGTAACCTGAGTATAGAAGATGCTAAAGAAGAAACACGGCCCGGCTCAACAAAGGTTTTACGGAAGGCTTCTAAGAAGGACTGTAGGTTCGACACCAAAGTTTCCTCTCTCTCCCCCAGAGGATTGAGCTATGCTAGGGCTTCATCAGAGAGACAGGAAATGGTGAAAGCAGCTTTGACCTGGTCTGAAACTAACTGATGAATCAGGAGTTCAAAGTGTAGCATGCACTGGTTGATGAATCCCTGACACAGGGAAGGATCTCTGCCCAAGCATGGATGAGCTGACAGACAAGGTCCGGAACCAGGTACATAATTGCCAGCCTGATGAGTCACCGTCGTAGTAGCTGTAGCCGGGAAATGTAGATGCAGCTGGAACTGCCAAAGTGTCTAGATGGGTATTCACTGTCCGTAGGTAGGATAGGATCTTATTCTGTTGGTCCTTCTGGTGGGAGACCTCCTGATACAGTATAGATCAGAGATGGAGGATGTCTGAGAGCCAGCAAATTCCATATCCTGAGCAAACTGTAATGGGCTGGGTGGTGGAACCATTGTGATGTGATCCAAGGAAAGCCTGGAGGGGCATAACTAGGTGTCTCACCAAGTCTGACCTAAGATATACCACGGCTGATAACACTGTGATCCAATGAGAGACGAAGGAGATGGAACCTTGGTGATATACCAAGACAGACCTCAGGTGGATGGCAGCTCACCCCCAAGGGACTGAAGGCAGAGATGGCAGCCTGAGCTAGTCTAGACAGGCACGGCTGATACAGTAGCTGGCACAACTGATGCACAGGCTGGTACTGATCGACACAACAGATATTCTGGTAGGTGAGTGCCGACTGGTACAGATGACGGACACGCAGGTAGGTGGGCATGGCTGATAGAGGCAGATGGGCACGGTTGATAGACAGGCAGGCTGACATGGCTGTAGTGCAGGAAAGGCATACAAGATACAAATACTGGGACCTAAGACCTAGCAAACGTATTAGAACATACAAACAACGTTACTCAGGAACCTCCATGCTGGAGGAGGTGCCTCTAAATAGTAAGAGCCTTACAGTTATTGGCTGAAGACATTTTAGGGAAAATGTGCGTGGCCCCTTTAAGAGAAGAGCCCCTTTGTGCGTGAGAGCCTGGTAGCGGTTCTTCAGCGGTATGGGTGTTGAGTGCCTCCTAATCCTCCTGGTTCTTTGGGTCACATGCTTCCATTTCTTTTCTTCCGTAAATACATTCATAGGTGCTTCTTTGTCAGAGTTTGATCCAAGTGTAAGTGTATTGTGCTTCGATTCTCTCGCAGGAGATAATCACAGCACAGGTGCGGACACGGAGAAAGAAATGTCTCCATCTCATCCATTGCCGATGTCTGCGGTAATCGAACTTCACTCGTGTAAGAGCAGGTGACGATACTCCTGAAGAACTCTGGCATGATGTAACATTAGTGTGAGAAGGCTGCCACCTACTTTCCAGATGAGACCATGCGGAACCAACCGGAACAGGAAGAGCTGCAGAGGGGACAAGTTCAAAAGGGACGATGACCTATCTGACGGTATCGTGTGTGTGAGAACTTTCTCACGCTTGCGACGACATCTGTGAGGTGAAAGGAGTTCACCACGAGGAACTGAGCTGAGCAAGCATACACAGCTCAGTGTCTCTGCTGGATGGCAGGCTGTATAGCCACATTATGCAACAATGCAACCTACCATCTAGATGTAGCACATGAAGACGCTTTGCGGGACAATTGGATTATTATCTTCTCAGCAGACAGGTGAGGAATATGGTTGTTTGTTATGTAAATTCTACTACAAGGGACATTGACTTCAATGGATTGGGTGTAAGGTAAGTTTTTGTTCAAATAAAGGACTTTATTTTGGATGTTATTTTTTTCCCAATTTGACTATGAGGTTAGTAACGGGGGCATCTTATAGACGCCTCTCCGTTACTAAGACCTGGGCTTAATGTCACCAGACAATACAAAGGTGACAACAACCCCAGTACTATCACCTCACTTGCCACCGCACCAGGGCAAGTGGGAAGAGCGAGGCTAAGCGACAGAATTGGCTGTATAGCCACATTATGCAACAATGCAACCTACCATCTAGATGTAGCACATCTAGACGCTTTGCGGGACAATTGGATTATTATCTTCTCAGCAGACAGGTGAGGAATATGGTTGTTTGTTATGTAAATTCTACTACAAGGGACATTGACTTCAATGGATTGGGTGTAAGGTAAATTTTTGTTCAAATAAAGGACTTTATTTTGGATGTTATTTTTTTCCCAATTTGACTATGAGGTTAGTAATGGGGGCATCTCATAGACGCCTCTCCGTTACTAAGACCTGGGCTTAATGTCACCTGACAATACAAAGGCGACAACAACCCCAATACTATCACCTCACTTGCCACCGCACCAGGGCAAGTGGGATGAGCGAGGCTAAGTGACAGAATTGGCGCATCTTATGGATGTGCCATTTCTGGGGCAGCTGAGAGCTGATGATTTTAGTCTTGGAGGGGGTCAATATCCATTGCCCATTCCTAGGCTATTAATATCAGCCCGCAGCTGTCTGCCTAGCCTTTACCTGGTTTTTAAATATAGGGAGACCTTATGCCATTTTTTTGGGATGGTCCCCCATTTTAACAACTAGTAAAGACTAAGTATACGTGAACTGATATTAATAGCCTGGGAAGCTCCATGGGTATTACCGCCTTCCCAGGCTAGAAACATCTGCCCCCAGCTGTTCATTTTCCCCCTGCTGGTTAATAAAATGTGGGGGATCCCACACCATTTTTTTTTTTTTCCAGAAATTTATTTACTAAAAAAAACATAGAAATATCTAAAATTAAATTAAATGAGGGATGTAATTGGATTCGTAGACCACCAAATTTTAGTCTTCTTTAGCAGCATATTTTTTATTGGCGTATAAGTTCTTTACTAGAAGCCGTAGTATCATTAAAACCATTAGCGGCACCTTGTTTAAACAAATCAGAAGCTTTAGTACGCCAGGCCATTTCCCTGGCCTTCAAATCCATAGTTATATTCAAAGAAAACGGACGTCTGTTCCTAAACAGAAAACAACATAGAAATATCAACGTTATAGAGTCCAAAATAAATTGTGGTTCAAATGCAGATCAGAAAAATCAACCAGGGTGAACTAGAGAAGTTAGTTTAATCCAGAACACACATAAAAGGACCCCTTATACAATTGAGTTCGTTAAAAAATTTATCTTTTTATTGATTAACATTAAAATTAAATGAACCAATTAAAACATGTCATGGACAAAATGCCTCTAATTGAGGGAACGACAAGCCAGTGCACCCCAAGCAATAATTGCAAAGTGCAAATATTGACAAAAAATATAACAAAAGGAACCAAAGGTCAAAAATCAATTTCACCTGAGGCCAAAATACACATAACAACAATTGGAAAAAGTAATATGTCTATATGTAAGTCTTCCAGATACCATTAAGCGTACTTAAATATGAAAAAGGTACAAGTGCCTAGTCGTATGGGCTCATGGGTTTGAATACTAGAATATAACATACATAGATGAATTAGTTCAAAAGTATTATAATTTACCTATATAGGTGAAGATTCCATAGGGGTCCAATTTAATAATGCAGGCACTGGCAAGGTGTCCCTCCACTCCAACGTACGTTTTGTTGCTTCTTCTTCAAGGGGGCATGTATGGGGAAGGGAGACCACATGGTCTTTTATAGAGGTAACTAGCCAATAGCATAACTGTAGTATCAAGGAGCGGCGATTCAGCTGTGTCAAGATCCTCATTTGGCCGGGCGCACTGAATGCCGTGCGCATGACCGTGATGGGGTCCTCGACACCCAGTAGATGGAGCGCAAGCTAGCAGTGCAGTCAAGGATTTGACAGTAGTGCTTTCCAGCGCATCGCTGAAACAGGAAGTCATCAGATCTAGGTCACCGCCCAGAGAGAAGAGCGCACCACCAGAACAAATGCTTGAAAGGTAATGCAGAGAAGACTATAAGGAAATACAAAACCAGGATATAACACTAAATGCTGAAATTTCTTATTATAACAAGTTATAAAAGTACACATATAGATAAATATGATGCAAAAAGGAAACAATGTGTGAGGCAATATGCAAAGAGGAAAATGTCAAATGTGAGAACAAGTCAATACAGTACCTGATCAGAATCAGTGTATAATAATATAATATATTAAGCCCTTCCTGACATATGACATACTATCCCATCCATGTGCCCTGGTCTTTAATGATCATGGACGGGATAGTACGTCAAAGCGATCAGCTGCGCTCACGGGGGGGCTCCCGACACATTAACCCCTGGCACACTGTGATTAAACATGATTGCAGTGTTCTGGGGGCATAGGGAAGCATCATGCAGGGAGGGGGCTCCCTGCATGCTTCCCTGAGACCCACGGAACAACGCGATGGCCCTCCAAGATGGCCACAGGGCCATCTGGGTCCTGCAGGGAGGTGGCTTCTCAGTGCCTGCTGAGAGCAGGCGTTGAGAAGCCGTCTGCAGTGCCTGTCAGATCGCTGATCTGACACAGTGCATTGCAAAGTGTCAGATCAGCAATCTGACTTTATATAGTAATGTCCCACACTGGGACAATATAATAAAGTAAAAAAAAAAAATCGTGTAAAAATAATGTTTAAAAAATTCCTGAATACGGTAAATAAAAAAAATATTCCGTAATAAATTCTTTTTTTGGAAAATAAAAAAACAATAAATATACACATATTTAGTATCGCTGCGTCCGTAACGACCCGCCCTATAAAATTGTCCCACTAGTTAACCCCCTTTTGTGAACCCCTTACAAAAAGGCAAAAAACAATGCTTTATCATCATACCGCGAAACAAAAAGTGCAATAACACCTCAATCAAAAAGACGGATATAAATAAACATGGTACCGCTGAAAACGCAATCTTGTCCCTCAAAAAACAAGCCACCATACAGCGTCATCAGTGAAAAAATAAAAAAAAGTTATAGCTCGCAGAATAAAGCAATGCAAAAAAAAATGGTTTTATTGTATAAAGCGTAAAAACATAATAAAATGATATAAATGAGGTATCGCTGTCATCGTACAGACCCGAAGAATAAAACTGCTTTATCAATTTTACCACATGTGGAACGGTGTAAACGCCCCCCCCCCAAAAAAAAAGAAATTCATGAATTGCTGGTTTTTGTTCATTCTGCATCCCAAAAATCGGAATAAAAGGTGATTAAAAACTGTCATGTGCCCGAAAATGGTACCAAAAAAAATCAACTCGTCCCGCAAAAAATAAGACCTCACATGACTCTGTGGGTCAACATATGGAAAAATTATAGCTCTCAAAATGTGGTGATGCAAAAGCTATTTTTTGCAATTAAAAGCGTCTTTTAGTGTGTGACAGCTGTCAAACATAAAAACCCGCTATAAATAGTAAATCAAACCCCCCTTTATCACCATCTTAGTTAGGGAAAAATAATAAAATTAAAAAAAAAGTATTTATTTCCATTTTCCCATTAGGGTTAGGACTAGGGTTAGGGCTAGGGTTAGAGCTACGGTTAGGGCTAGGGTTAGGGTTGGGATTAAGGTTAGGGGTGTGTTGGGGTTAGGGTTGGAGTTAGAATTGGGGGGTTTCCACTGTGCAGGCAGATCAGGGGCTCTCCAAATGGCGTCTGATCTCAATTCCAGTCAATTCTGCGTTGAAAAAGTCAAACGTTGCAGCTTCCCTTCCAAGCTCTGCCATGCGCCCAACCAGTGGTTTACCCCCACATATAGGGTATCAGCCAGACAAATTGCACAACAACTTTTGTGGTCTAATTTCTCCTGTTACCCTTGGGAAAATAAAAAATTGGGGGCAAAAAGATCATTTCTGTGGAAAAAAAAATGATTTTTTTATTTTTATGGCTCTACATTATAAACTTCTGTGAAGCACTTGGGGGTTCAAAGTGCTCACCACACATCTAGATAAGTTTCTTGGGGGCCTAGTGTAATGAATAGGTCACCGAGGAGGATGGCAGGAATAGGCTAGGCCACCAGGAAGCCAGAAAGGTTGGTAACTTAGCAGATTGCAGACCCCTAATCCTAACAACACAACTAACAGTAGCCGTGGGGCGTACATACGATGCCCTAGATGCCTCTGCACAGCCGGAGAACTAACTAAACTTAAAGCAAGAAAGGTGAAATCTAAACTGCCCCGGAGTAGAACCCCAAAGAAATAGATAGCCCCCAAACATATATTGTCGGTGAGACAAGATGAGGCACAAACACAGGCAGAAAATAGAGCAAATGGTGAGGCCCAAACTGTCTAGATAGGACAGGAACGGAAAGACACTGTCTGCAGTCACGCAAAAAACCCTAAAAAACCCAACACGACTGATGTACAAAAAACACTGAGGTTTCACGACCTCTCCCCCACTATATCAGCATTCTGGTGTGAACTGGCAGAAAAGAAAAAGAGACTAATATACAGTGCCTTGCGAAAGTATTCGGCCCCCTGGAACTTTTCAACCTTTTCCCACATATCATGCTTCAAACATAAAGAAACTAAATGTACATTTTTGGTGAAGAATCAACAACAAGTGGGAAATAATTGTGAAGTTGAACGAAATTTATTGGTTATTTAAATTTTTTGTGGAAAGTCAAAAACCGAAAATTGGGGCGTGCAATATTATTCAGCCCCTTTACTTTCAATGCAGCAAACTCACTCCAGAAGTTCATTGTGGATCTCTGAATGATCCAATGTTGTCCTAAACGACTAATGATGATAAATATAATCCACCTGTGTGTAATCAAGTCTCGATATAAATGCACCTGCTCTATGATAGTCTCAGGGTTCTGTTTGATGCACACCAACAAGGAACACAACAGGCAGGTCCGTAATACTGTTGTGGAGAAGTTTAAAGCCGGATTTGGATACAAAATGATTTCCAAAACTTTAAACATCCCAAGGAGCACTGTGTAAGCGATCACATTGAAATGGAAGGAGTATCATACCACTGTAAATCTACCAAGACCCGTCCGTCCCTCTAAACCTTCATCTCAAACAAGTAGAAGACTGATCAGAGATGTAGCCAAGAGGCCTATGATCACTCTGGATGAACTGCAGAAATCTACAGCTGAGGAGGGACAGTCTGTCCATAGGACAACAATCAGTCGTACACTGCACAAATCTGGCCTTTATGGAAGAGTGGCAAGAAGAAAGACATTTCTCAAAGATATGCATAAAAAGTGTCTTTTAAAGTTTGCAACAAGCCACCTAGGAGACACACCAAACATGTGGAAGAAGGTGCTCTGTTCAGATGAAACCAAAATCGAACTTTTCGGCAACAATGCCAAACGATATGTTTGGCATAAAGGCAACACAGCTCATCACCCTGAACACACCATTCCCACTATCAGACATGGTGGTGGCAGCATCATGATGTGGGCCTGCTTTTCTTCAGCAGGGACAGGGAAGATGGATAAAATTGATGGGAGAATGGATGGAGCCAAATACAGGACCATTCTTGAAGAAAACCTGTTGGAGTCTGCAAAAGACCTGAGACTGGGATGGAGATTTATCTTCCAACAAGACAATGATCCCAAACATAAAGCAAAATCTACAATGGAATGGTTCACAAATAAACGTATCCAGGTGTTAGAATGGCCAAGTCAAAGTCCAGACCTGAATCCAATCGAGAATCTGTGGAAAGAGCTGAAAACTGCTGTTCAAAAACGATCTCCATTAAACCTCACTGAGCTCGAGCTGTTTGCCAAGGAAGAATGGGCAAGAATTTCAGTCTCTCGATGTACAAAACTGATAGAGACATACCCCAAGCGACTTGCAGCTGAAATCACAGCAAAAAGGTGGCGCAACAAAGTATTAAGTTATAGGGGCCGAATAATATTGCACGCCCCACTTTTCAGTTTTTTAATTTCCACAAAAATTTAAAACAACCAATAAATTTCGTTCAACTTCACAATTGTGTCCCACTTGTTGATTCTTCACCAAAAATTTACATTTGGTATCTGTCACGTGCCTCGTCCTGAGTGACACGGCCAGCCGGCCGGTAATTAATACAACAGGACGCGGCATGTGTAATTGTCCTATGTGACGCGGCCCGCAGGCCGGTAACTAATACAATAAGACAAGGGAATAGGGAAAACCTGGGTAACAATAACAATGGTGGCCCTGCGATAGGGAATGGGGAAATGGAGACCTCCTGCACTCCCCTGAGTCAGTGTCTCTACACTCCTAACGTTCCCTAAGCCGGTTCCGCATCGGGCGCCGATCAGGAACCTAAAAACCCTGACTGACCCTGCACCTAAACCCTCACTAGGGAATTGGTCGGTGCGGAAACTAATCCCACCACTGCACTAAACACACATAAGGAAAAGTGACAAAACAGGGGAACACCACTTAGCTTTGCTCTGTTGCTTACGCTCCCAGCATCTTTTCCTCCACCGTGTCCAACATCTGGGTGCACTGTCCAGCAACGGAGTCCAGCACCTGAGTGCAGCTGTCCAGCAACAGGGTCCCGCACCTGAGTGCAGCTTCAGCAAAAGAGTCCAGCAACTGAGTGCAGCTCTACACCATAGCTGCCACTCCACCAAGCTTTGCAAGAATTCTTCACTGACACCATAGCTGCCACTCCACCATGCTTTCCACGAACTCCTCGCAGACACCATAGCTGCCACTCCAGGACTCTGACTGAGTTTTCCTGGACTCTTCTCAGCACCATAGTGCAGCCTTGGAGCAAACAGAGTCCACACCTGCGTGCAGCTGTCCAAAAACAGTCCAGCAAATGAGTCCAGCTTTTCTTCCAAAGAGTCCAACATTTTGAGTCCAGCTTTCAGCAAGCGAGTCCAGCATCCTGAGTGCAGCTCTACACCATAGCTGCCACTCCACCAAGCAATGCCAGCCCTCCTTGCAGACACCACAGATGACACTCCACCAATCCATGTCAGCCCTCCTTGTAGACACCATAGCTGCTACTCCAGCACTTCGACTCGGCTGCCCGGGGCTCTCGTTCAGCTCCATCCTTTACCCAGGCTTTCTTGCAAATGAGGAACTATCACCAGCCGTGATTAACACACCTGATACTCTTTTATCGAGCAATCACATCTGTTACATAATCACGTGCACAAACTAAGATAACCAGAGTGCAATGACCCTATTGGCCACCGGGGGGAAAACTACAACTGAAATCACCACAGTGCAATGACCCTAATGACCACCGGGGGCAAAACCACCTTTGGCACACAGTCAAAGGAAAAAAAAAGGTTACTTTGTGCATTTAAACTGTCAGATCCGACCTGGATCATGACAGTATCTTTATGTTTGAAGCATGATAAGTGGGAAAAGGTTGAAAAGTTCCAGGGGGCCAAATACTTTCACAAGGCACTGTAACAGGGGACTGAACAAACTGACACAAGCTGTAACATATGGAGCGGGGTCCAGCACAGCAAAGCAGAAAGAGGCAAAACCAGATCAGATGCAAAGGATTAGCAAATGAACAACTTAACTGAAAAATGCAGGATCAAGCAGGAGACAGCAGACCTCAAAATGCACAGGAAGAAACTAATCACCAGCAGCAACTGAGGGAAGCCTGCTCACTTATATCCTCCCAGTCAGTAACCCATGATTTCCAATCACTGTCGTCAGGTGGCAGACTTCTGTCAACCAGGGCAGCTCTACTACCCGCAGTAACCACCAGAGGGAGCCCCAACTCAGAAGTCAGATCAAGAGAATTCACAACAGTACCCCCCCTTGAGGAGGGGTCACCGAACCCTCATGCACGCCACCAGGCCGATCAGAATGGGCCCGGTGAAAAGCACGAACCAATCTCTCGGCATGAATGTCAGAAGCAGAGATCCAAGAATTATCCTCCTGGCCATAATCTTTTCACTTGACCAAGTACTGGAGTCTCCGTCTAGCCAGACGATCCAATATCTTCTCTACCTCATGCTCCAAATTACCCTTAACCAATACAGGGTCAGGGGGTACCGCCATGGGAACTACTGGCTCCACAAACCTTTTCAGCAAAGATTTATGAAAAACGTTATGAATCTTAAACATAACTGGAAGAGCCAAACGGAAAGAAACGGGGTTAGGGATTTCCAAAATCTTATAAGGTCCAATGAACCTTGGCTTGAATTTTGGAGACGCAACCTTCATAGGAATATTTTTTGAGGACAACCAAACCATATCTCCCACTTTAAACCGGGGACCAATTGTCCTATGCCGGTTGGAAAACCGTTGGGCCTTTTCCTGAGAGTGGGACAACTTATACACTACTTGGTCCCAAATCTGCTGCATTCTCTCTACCACAGAATCCACACTTGGGCAGGCCGAAGCTTCCACCTGCCCTGAAGAAAATCGAGGATGAAACCCAAAGTTACAGAAAAAAGGAGACATCAAAGTGGCAGAACTAGCCCTATTGTTTAGCGCGAATTCAGCCAAGGGCAAAAATGAGACCCAGTCATCTTGATCAGCAGATATGAAACATCTCAAATAGGATTCCAAAGTCTGGTTTGTTCTCTCCCGGTCTGAGGATGAAATGCAGAGGAGAAAGATAACTGATTAACCAGTTTGGAACAAAAGGCTCTCCAAAATCTGGAAACAAACTGGACTCCTCTGTCCGACACAATGTTCTCAGGAATCCCGTGCAAACGAACCACCTGTTGTAAAAACAAGGGCACCAACTCAGAAGAAGATGGCAACTTTGGGAGTGGTACAAGATGGACCATCTTAGAAAATCTATCACAGATCACCCAGATAACAGTCATTCTCTGAGAGACAGGGAGATCAAAAAAAAAATTCATTGAGATATGGGTCCATGGCCTCCTGGGCACCGGCAGGGACTTCAACAAACCACTAGAACGAGAACATGGCTTGGACCGAGAACAAGTCCCACAGGACTGCACAAAATTCCTGACATCACGAGATAAGGCAGGCCACCAAAAAGACCAACTCACCAAATCTCTGGTACCAAAAATACCTGGATGACCAGCTAACGCGGAGCAATGAATTCAAGACATTACTCTTCTCCTCCACTGGTCAGGGTCATACAATTTTCCCATAGGGCATTGTTCAGGTTTGTCCTCCTGAAATTCCTCCAAGGCACGTCTCAAATCGGGTGAGAGGGAGGAAAGAACTACACCCTTATTTAGAATGGTAGTAGGCTCAGTCACATCAAGAGAATCCGCAAAGAAACTCCTAGAAAGGGCGTTTGCCTTAATATTCTTAGTGCCCGGACGAAAGGAGACCGCAAAATTAAAACGCATGAAAAACAAGGCCCACCTAGCCTGTCTAGGAGTCAAGCGCTTAACTGATTCAAGATAAATCAAATTCTTGTGGTCGGTGAGGACCATAACTTGATGTCTAGCTCCCTCTCACCAATGTCTCCACTCTTCAAATGCCCACTTCATAGCCAACAATTCCCGATTCCCCATGTCATAATTATGTTGAGATGAGGAAAATTTTTGAGAAAAGAAGACACAGGGATTCATCTTAGAGGTTAAGGGATCTCTTTGAGACAAAACGGCTCCTGCACCAATCTCAGAAGCATCTATCTCCACCTGAAATGGGAGTGAAACATCAGATTGCCGTAGAACCGGAGCAGAACTGAATCTCCGCTTAAGCTCTTGAAATGCCGAGACAGCCTCTGGAGACCAATTCACCACATCAGTGCCCTTTTTGGTCAAATCCGTCAGTGGTTTAACAATACCAGAAAAATTACTTAGAAATTTACGGTAGAAATTAGCAAAACCCAAAAACTTCTGGAGAGCCTTGAGAAGTGGGCTGAACCCAATCATAAGTGGCCTGTACCTTGGCCAGGTCCTTTTCAATAGCAGATGGGGACAAAATGAATCCCAAAATGAAATCCTCTGTACACCAAAGAGACATTTCGATCCCTAAACATACAGATTATTTTCCCTCAAAATCCAGAACACAGTCTGGACATGTTCCACATGAGAATCCCAATCACTGGAAAAGATCAAAATATCATCCAGATAAATTATCAAAAATTTATCCACAAAGTCCCGCAAAATATTGTTCATAAAAGATTGTAAGACGGAAGGGGCATTACTGAGCCCAAAAGGCATCACCAGGTACTCAAAATGTCAATCCGGAGTATTAAACGCCGTCTTCCATTCATCCCTATGCTTGATGCGAATAAGATTATACGCCCCGCCCCTCTGAGGTCAAGTTTGGTAAACAAACAAGTACTTTTAACTCTGGAAAATAAATCAGAAATCAGGGGTAACGGGTACTGATATTTAACAGTGATTTTGTTAAGGGAACGATAGTCAATACATGGCCTTAATGAGCCATCTTTCTTGGCCACAAAAAAAACCAGCACCTAAGGGTGAAGAGGGTGGTCTGATATGACCCTTCTCCAATGACTCCTGGACACGGTAAGAGCAGTGAGGCTCTGGAATTCTCTTCCTGAGGAAGTGGTGATGGCCAACTCACTGAATGAATTTAAGAAAGGAATGGATGCTTTTCTTGTGAGTAACAGTATAGAAGGTTACGAATAACATAATATTATAGATGGTTGACCCAGCTTAGGGGAAGGAATTTTTTTCCCTATGGAGAAAATTGGCTTCTACTCTGTGGGTTTTTTGCCTTCCCCAGGATCAACAATGCAGAACAGCTGCACTAAAAAATAGGCTGAACTAGATGGACATAAGGTCTTCCTTCAGCCTTCAAAACTATGTTATATGTTACTATGATATAAGATCGCATAGCATCATGTTCAGGTACAGATAAGTTGAAAAGCCGACCCTTGGGAAATTTACAACCGGGCATTAACTCAATTGTGCTGTCATAACTCCTATGAGGAGGCAAAGATGCAGACTTACTCTCACTAAATACATCAGAAAAATCAGCCAAATAGTCAGGAACATCATGAGACTGGGGAGAGATGGAGAAAACAGGAGTGTCACTAAGAACACATTGATAACCCCAACTCACCATAGACACAGATTTCCAATCCAAATCAGGATTATGGGTTTGCAACCAAGGAAAACCCAGTACAATAATATCATGTAAATTGTGCAACACCAAAAATTTACAATTCTCATGGTGGTCCGGGTCGACCTGCATTATCACCTGGGTCCAAAACTGGGGTTTATTCTCCACCAAAGGGGTAGCATCAATACCTCTCAAAGGAATAGGGGTCCGCAGGGGCACCATGGGAAAACCACAACGTTTGGCAAAGTCAAAATCCATCAGATTCAAAGCTGCTCCTGAATCAACAAACGCCTTAGCAGAAAATGTAGACAAGGAGCAGATCTTGACAGATTTTGACAGCTGGCGGGTGTAAACTCGAGTAAAAAAGAAGGCTATTCCGGTCCGTGGTCTTGGTGTATAGGTCAGAACTCAGATTACCCTGCTCATCTTTAATGATCATTGTGTCTAAAAAACTGACCTGTGACACACTACTTGTGACGGTAAACGAGAGGCCGGGCCAGGATGTATTAAGGACATTAAAAAATATGTCTAGTGACTCAGAGGTCCCAGTCCAGATGCAGAATATGTCATCGATGTAACGTTTCCACACTAAGCAATGTAATTGAAATAATGTGTTGGTATACACTATTTCTTCCTCAAAAGTTGCCATGTAGCTATTTGCATAGGGGGTGCCATGTTGGATCCCATGGCAGTACCCCTAGTTTGAAGGTAGAAGTTTTCCTCAAACATGAAATAATTTCGTGTCAGTACTATCCTCAGGAGACGTAATAGTAGGTCAGTTATGTCCCTGTGTACGTTAGCTCGAGTCAGTGATAACCGTAATTGGATGTTCTGCCCCCTCCAAAAAATGCCTCCATTCTTCAAACGCTAGTTTTATAGCCAAGAGCTCTCTGTTCCCCACATCATAATTTCTCTCTGCCGGAGTGAACTTCTTGGAAAAAAAAGCACAGGGTCTGAGATTAGTTAATGTAGCCAATCCTTGAGACAAAACAGCACCCACCCCCACCTCGGACGCATCTACCTCTACCACAAACGGCTGAGACGGATTAGGCTGCACCAGAACTGGCGCGGACATAAAGCAATTCTTCAGACTCACAAAAGCTTGTTTGGCCGGAAGGGACCAATTCTTTATATCGGCCCCCTTACATGTAAGATCAGTAAGAGGTTTCACTATCTGAGAAAAACCCTTGATAAACTTTCGATAATAATTTGCGAACCCTAGAAAACGCTGCAGGCCCTTCAGGTCCTGGGGTTGGACCCAATCTGCAATGGCCTGCACCTTCTTGGGATCCATATGAAACCCCTGTGGAGAAATGATCAGCCCTAGAAAAGTTAGCTCCTGCACAAAAAAGGTACACTTTTCTAATTTAACAAACAATTGGTTCTCCCTGAGTCTCTGGAGAACAATCTTAACATGAGATAGGTGAGACTGTTCGTCTGTGGAGAAAACCAAGATATCGTCTAAATAAATGACAATAAAGCGGCCAATCAGGTCCGCAAAAATCACATTAATAAAATTCTGAAAAACTGCTGGTGCGTTGGCGAGACCGAATGGCATCACAAGATTCTCAAACAACCCTTCAGTAGTAAGAAATGCCGTTTTCCATTCATCCCCCTCTTTAATCCTAATAAGATTATAAGCCCCCTAAGGTCTAGTTTGGAGAACCATTTTGCTCCCGAGAGCTGATTGCACAGATCGGGAATCAACGGTAAGGGATATGCATTTTTAACAGTGATTTTATTGAGTTCCCGAAAGTTGAGGCAGGGACGTAGGCCACCATCTTTCTTTTTAACAAAAAAGAACCCCGCTGCTACTGGAGAGACCGAAGGTCTGATATGCCCTTTCCGGAGACTTTCCTTTATATACTCTTTCATTGCCAAACGTTCAGGCCCAGATAAATTAAACAGACGGGCTTTGGGTAATTTGGCCCCTGGGGCTAAATCAATGTTGCAATCAAAAGGCCTATGTGGGGGTAATGCCTCGGCCTCGCTTTCGGAGAACACGTCCTCGAAGTCTTTCAGGCACTCCGGAATGCCCTCCAGACACACAGAAGACTCCAAAACAGGATTTGCAGGGGAAACACAACACACAGCTTTATAGGAACAGTCATCACATTTCAGACCCCATTTAACAATTACCCTCCTCTCCCAGTCAATTACCGGGTTGTGCCGCTGAAGCCACGGCATACCCAACACCAACCCTTCAGGTAGATTATCCATAATGAAACATTTCATCTCCTCCGCATGGGAGGAGCCAACCTGTAACACAAAGGTATTGGTGGCATAACGAATCCCCGAACGGGTGAGAGGGGAGGAGTCAATTGCCACGATTTTCAACGGGGTCTCTAACCTGACTGTCCCTATCTTGGCCCTGGAGACGGTGCTGGCACTGACCAGGTTTAGAGAGGAACCGCAGTCCACCAAAGCTGTGGAAAAAAAACGACATTTGTCTACCAGCAGTTCAACATCAAGCAACAGCTTGGGGCATGAGGAAAAAGGTACCTGCGGGTCTGGGCAGCCTCCTCGATCACTACCCAGACCTAGAAGTTTCCCGCCGGCTGGGAAGACGAGGGACAGGACGGACAGTCTCTCCTCCAATGTCCTGCTTCTCCACAATAAAAGCACAGCTGTTTATCCCGCCGGCGTCTCCTCTCTTTCTCTTTGATGGATGTGGCACCAATCTCCATGGGTATCGCACTAGCCCCAACTTCCTTGCTCCCAGCGAACAGAGGGGACTCGGAGTGCATCACCCCTCTGGCCCTTAACCGTCGATCCATCCGAACTGCCTGTGTCATGGCATCTTCAAGGGTATCAGGAGGCGGATGCAGGGCGTCCTGAAGGCGTTCTGCTAAGCCCCTACGAAATAGACCGCGGAGAGCCGCATCGTCCAAGGTGACTTCCGCTGTCCACCGCCGAAACTCAGAACAATACCACTCTGCAGAGTGCCGACCCTGACGTGCGCTCATCACCATGTCCTCCGCCAGTCGTACCCTATCAGGCTCATCATAGATACGGCCCAAGGCCTCAAAAAACGCATCCACAGTCATACGTTCTGGTGCGGTGGGTGCTAGCGAAAATGCCCAGGCTTGTGGGGCACCTCGCAACAGGGAGATAACTACCCACACCCTCTGAAATTCTCCCCCGGACGAATGAGGTCTCAGGGAGAAAAATAATTTGCACCCCTCCCGGAACGCTCTGAACTTTTTGTCTCCAGAAAAGGAGTCAGGCAGTTTAACCGGGGATTCAGTGGACGTAAAGGATACATCCCTACTCTCGGAAGACATAGCCCCTTGCACAGTATTAACCAGCTGCTGCTGGGTATGAGCTATACTGCGCTGTTCAACACTCATTTTCTGGAACATTTGAGAGAGCTGCTTCACTTGCTCTGACAATGCCTGCATCGGGTCCATGACTGCAGCAGACCCACCACACACTCACACACAGGTAGTAACAGAAGGATGAGGGGGGGGGAGGAAAAAGTAATATGGTCATTTATAATATCACGCTTACCCTTATCTGCAGGAGTGTAGCGTGACTGGTCAGCGGTCCCGGCGTTGGGGAAGGAACATAGACCACGGGGCTGTCAGAGGAACCAGTGCAGGAGCACAGCTTGGGAGGTCGCAGGACCTGTAGAGGGGGCAGAGCGCTAGCAGAAGCACTCAGAGGCTGCAGGACCTAGCACCACGTGACCTGTGACGTCAGAAGGGGCGGAGCTTATCGCAGGGACGCTGAAGTGACAGGCAGAGGGCTCAGAGAGCCAGGGGTTTATACAGTAGCGATAGTCAGGCAATCCAGAAGTCATACACAGGAGTATCAATGCGGTACAGAGTCAGGCAGAGCAAGAATGGTCAGGGAAGCAGGAGGTCAGACACGGGTACAGTACTGCACAGTACAAAATCAGAAAGTCAGAGAGTAGTCTAGGGGTGCCAAAGGTCAGAACATGGGTCGAGCAGGACGGTACCAAATCAGAAAGCCAAGAGACAAAACCAAAATCCAGACCAGGTCATACACACCACAAACACGGAAACAGGCGAGAGGCACTTAGCAAAGGCAGGGTCGGACACACTCAAGTATGAAGTATAAACGACAGGGAAGGTTGCTCGCCTGTGGCCATAAATACCCTCCCTGAGACCAAAGAGAGGCTCCAACCATTAACTCTTCACTTGTCAGACCAAAATTCCAGATACCATGATATTAACCCTTTGCTTGTCAGACCAAAATTCCAGATACCATGACACTGGGCAGGCAGAAGGCTCCACCTGCCCTGAAGAAAATCGAGGATGAAACCCAAAGTTACAAAAAAAAGGTGACATCAAAGTGGCAGAACTAGCTCTATTATTTAAAGCAAATTCGGCCAAGGGCAAAAATGAAACCCAATCATCCTGATCAGCGGAAATAAAACATCTCAAATACGACTCCAAGGTCTGGTTTGTTCTCTCCGTCTGCCCATTGGTCTGAGGGTGAAAAGCAGAGGAGAAGGACAACTGAATTCCCAGCTTGGAACAGAAAGTCCTCCAAAATCTAGACACAAATTGAACTCCTCTGTCAGATACAATGTTCTCAGGAATCCCGTGCAAGCGAACCACCTGTTGCAAAAACAGGGGCACCAACTCAGAGGAAGATGGCAACTTAGGGAGTGGTACAAGATGAACCATCTTAGAGAACCTATCACAAATCACCCAAATAACAGTCATTCTCTGAGAGACAGGCATATCAGAGATGAAATCCATTGAAATATGGGTCCATGGCCTCCTGGGGACCGGCAAAGGCATCAACAACCCACTAGAGCGAGAACAAGGTTTAGACCGGGAGCAAGTCCCACAGGACTGCACAAAATTCCTGACATCACGAGACAAGGCGGGCCACCAAAAAGACTGACTCACCAGATCTCTAGTACCAAAAATACCTGGATGACCAGCCAATGCACAGCAATGAACTTCAGACATCACTCTCTTCTTCCACTGATCAGGAACATACAACTTTCCACTGGAACAACGCTCAGGTTTGTCCTCCTGGAACTCTTCCAGAGCACGTCTCAAATCGGGCGAAATGGCAGAAAGAACTACCCCTTCGCCTAAGATGGTAGCAGGCTTGGTCACCACAGGAAAATCAGCAAAGAAGCTCCTAGAGAGGGCGTCTGCCTTGACATTCTTAGTGCCAGGAAGAAAAGAGACCACAAAATCAAAACGTGTAAAAAAAAAGGCCCACCTAGCCTGTCTAGGGTTCAAGCGTTTGGCCGACTCCAGGTAAATCAAATTCTTGTGGTCAGTGAGGACCACGACTTGGTGTTTAGCTTCCTCCAACCAATGTCTCCACTCCTCAAATGCCCATTTCATGGCTAACAGTTCCCGATTCCCCACATCATAGTTACGTTCAGATGGAGAGAACTTTCGGGAAAAGAAAGCACAGGGATTCATTTTGGATGTTACAGGATCCTTTTGGGACAAAACAGCTCCTGCACCAATCTCAGAAGCGTCCACCTCTACCTGGAACGGGAGTGAGACATCAGGTTGCCGCAAAACCGGGGCAGAAGTGAATCTTCGCTTCAGCTCCTGAAAGGAAGAAACAGCCTCCGGAGACCAATTCAACACATCAGCACCCTTTTTAGTAAGATCAGTCAATGGCTTGGCAATACTAGAAAATTTTGCTATAAATTTCCGATAAAAATTAGCAAAACCCAAAAACTTCTGGAGGGCCTTCAAAGAAGTGGGCTGAAGCCAATCCTAAATGGCCTGTACCTTGGCCGGGTCCATTTCAATAGTTGACGGAGACAAAATAAATCCCAAAAATGAAATCCTCTGTACCCCAAAAATGGCATTTCGATCCTTTGACATACAGGGAATTCTCCCTCAAGATCCGGAACACAGTCCGAACATGTTCCACATGAGAATCCCAATCCTTGGAGACGATCAAAATATCATCTAGATAGATAATCAAAAATGTATCCACAAAGTCTCGGAAAATGTCGTTCATGAAGCACTGGAAGACAGAAGGGGCATTAGTGAGCCCAAAAGGCATCACCAGGTACTCAAAATGTCCATCCGGAGTATTAAACGCCGTCTTCCATTCATCCCCATGCTTAATGCGGATAAGATTATACGCCCCCCTGAGGTCAAGCTTGGTAAACCAGCAAGCACCTTTAACTCTGGAGAATAGATCCGAAATCAGGGGTAACGGATACTGATATTTAATAGTAATTTTGTTGAGGGCACGATAATCAATACAAGGCCTTAATGAACCATCCTTTTTGGCCACGAAAAAAAAAACGGCACCTAAGGGTGAAGAGGATGGTCTAATATGACCCTTCTCCAGCGCCTCCTTAATATAGGATCGCATAGCCTCGTGCTCGGGTACAGATAAATTGAAGAGCCGACCCTTAGGAAATTTACACCCCGGGCTCAGGTCAGTTGCACAGTTATAACTCATATGAGGAGGCAAAGACGCAGACTCATTCTCACTAAATACATCATAAAAGTCCACCAAATAGTCAGGAACATCATGCGACTGAGGAAAGGTGGAAAAAAACGGAGCCTCACTAAGGGCACACCGACAACCCCAACTCACCACAGACACAGATTTCCTATCCAAAACTGGATTATGAATTTGCAACCAGGGAAACCCCAGAACAATGGTATCATGCAAATTATGCAACACCAAAAATCTGCAATTCTCTTGATGGTCTGGGGCGACCCGCATTACCACCTGGGTCCAAAACTGAGGTTTAATTTTCGCCAAAGGAGTAGCATCAATCCCCCTCAAAGGGATAGGCGTCCGCAGAGGTGTCATCGGAAATCCACAACGGTTAGCAAAATCCAAGTCCATTAGATTCAGGGCTGCTCCCGAATCCACAAAAGCCTTGGCGGAAAATGTGGACAGGGAGCAGATCAGAGTAATTGCCAGAAGAAACTTAGGTTGAACACCACCAACAGAAAACGTGTGTGCAAAACGTTTCTCTCGTTTAGGACAGACAGCAATAATATGCGAGGCATCACCACAAAAAAAACACAGCTTATTACGCCTTCTGAACTCCTGACATTGCTCCCTGGACAGAACTCTATCACATTGCATAGGTTCAGACACTTGTTCAACAGGTGGCAACACCTCTCGTGCAGTCCTGCGTTCACGTAAACGCCGATCAACCTGAATGGCTAATGACATAGAATCGTCAAGACCAGAGGGAACAGGAAATCCCACCATAGTATCTTTTACGGCTTCTGACAAACCCTTCCGAAAGAGAGCTGCCAAGGCATTATCATTCCAGGTAGTAAGGACCGCCCACTTTCAGAATTTTTGACAGTACAATTCTGCAGAATCTAGACCCTGGCTCAATGCCAACAGGGTCTTTTCAGCCTAATCAATAGCATTAGGTTCATCATACAACAACCCCAAGGCTTGAAAAAATGCGTTCACATTAGTCAGAATAGGATCATCTGGTTTCAAAGAAAACGCCCAATCCTGGGGATCGCCACGCAGCAAAGAGATGACAATTTTAACCTGCTGCGCGGAGCTCCCTGACGAGTTAGGCTTCAAGGCAAAAAATAATTTACAATTATTTTTGAAATTCAAAAATTTAGACCGATCCCCAAAAAACACATCAGGAGTAGGGATCTTTGGTTCAGCAGCATGTGAATGAGCAAGGTAGGCGGAAATTCCCCACACTTCCGCAGCGAGCTGCTCCACACGATCAGACAATTGCTTTATCTCCATTGAGAGAAAAAAAAATTCCCCCTACGGCCTCAGAGATATAGAGGAAAAAATATACACACTTTTTTATTTTTTATTTACTTTTTTACAATTCTTTCCTGCTATTGAGTACCCTAGGATCTGCGGTATGGCGGGTGATTCTGTTATGAATGAGTCACCGTAGGAGGCAAAAACAGAAATACTAGATAAGTCCAGAAAACCAGAAAAGTTGGCAGCTATCGGATTGCAGACCCCTGAACCTGACAACAACTAGCAGTAGCCGTGGGGGGTTCCTACGGTGCCCTAGACCCCTCGATCACAGCCGGAGAACTACTTAGCCTAAAGACAGAAAGGGAAATCTAAACTGCCCCAGAGCAGACCCCAAAGCAATAGGCAGCCCCCAACATATAATGACGGTGAAGCAAGATGAAAAAACACTCACACAGATAGAAAGATAGGCTGAGCAAATGATGGGGCCCAAGCTAACTAAATAGGACAGAATAGAAAAGCTGCTGTCTGCAATCCGCCAAAACCCTCTCAAAAACAAGAGCCAACAGACTGATAGGGAAAAAAGCCCTGAAGATGCTAGGCTTCAAAAAGACTATATCAGTACTCAGGTATTATCTGAAGACAGAGCAAAAAGGAATTCAGCTCACCCAGCAGGGAAAGGCAGAAATCCAGAAAAACAAGGCAAAACAAAACACAAATGCAAAAAGTAGAGCAGAAAACTTAGCTTCTGAGGAGCAGGAATCAGACTGGTCTCCAAGAATCCCTCAGAGTAATCACCCGCAAGGCAGAAGGGAGTCGGCTGCCTTATATCCAGTCAGCAATCCCAGTCACCCAGTCATCATCATTCTGCTCAGGTGCTTTGTAATCAGCCTCACTACCTTCCTTCACCAGAAGAGGGAGTTCATCAGACCTCAATGGTGAAGGGGAAAATGAACTCACAACACCGGACCAACCGATCCGCATGAACCGATCGAGCAGGAACCCATGACCGTTCTTCAGGACCGTAACCTTTCCAATGTACCAGATATTGAAGGGCACGATGGACCATCCTAGAGTCGACAATTCGTTCCACCTCGTACTCAGACTGCCCGTCTACCAAAACCGGTGGCGGGGAAGCTGATGATCCCTCCCCACCGGACCTCACAGGTTTCAAAAGGGCCCTATGGAAAACATTGGGGATCCGTAGAGATGGCAGGAGACACAACCGAAAAGCCACCGGGTTAACCGCTTCGGTAACTTCATAGGGACCTATAAACTTAGGTCCAAGCTTCGCAGAGGGGACCTTGAGCCTTATATTCATGGTAGATAACCATACCTTATCCCCAATCTGAAACACCGGTCCCCCGGATCGTTTTTTGTCTGCAAAAAATTTAAGTTTATCCTGGGCCTTCATAATGTTACTCTGGACCTCCCGCCATACCTCCCCCAACCGCTGGATAGTCTCATCCTGTCGGGCTGAGGTCAAGCAACGCAGAATTTGCTCCAGAGACTGATTGGTCCGCTCAGTCTGCCCATTAGTCTCTGGATAATAAGCGGATGAAAAGGACAGACCAATACCCAACCTCTTACAAAAAGCCCTCCAAAATCTGGAAACAAATTGCACTCTTCTATCAAACACCACATTCAAGGGTACCCCATGCAACCGCACCACATGCTCAACAAACAATCTGGACAATGTTTCCGCATTAGGTAGAGCTGCCAAAGGTACAAAATGTGCCTGCTTACTAAACCTGTCCACCACAACCCAAACGACGGTATTACCCTTGGAGGGGGGAAGGTTGGTGATGAAATCCATGGACAAATGTGTCCATGGTCTCTCAGGAATTGGCAGTGGTACCAATTCCCGGGCCGTCCGGTTATGGGGGGTTTTCGCACGGGCAGAAACATCACATGCAGACACATATTCCCTAACATCAGAGGCTAAAGAAGACCACCAGAATACTCTAGCAATGGCCTTCCGGGTAGCCGAGATCCCTGGATGTCCACCCAGAACTGAGTCATGGAAGTCCCGGAGGACCTTGAGACGAAACTGAGCTGGCACAAAAAGTTTATCCACCGGCTTAGCTGGAGGTGCAAGAGACTGGGCTTCCCAAATCTCCCGTTCCAACATATTAGAAACACCTGCCACCACCACCCCAGCTGAAGAATGGAGGATGGAGGTTCGGGGGGGGGACACCGGATCTAGACTGCGTGACAAGGCATCAACTCTGACATTTTTGGATCCTGGCCGAAAAGTGATCGAGAAGTTGAATCGGGAAAAAAAAAGTGACCATCTAGCCTGTCTGGGAGTCAACCTTTTAGCTGACTTAATGTAAGCTAGGTTTTTGTGGTCCGTAATTACAGTTATAGGATGGACAGCCCCCTCCAAAAAATGCCTCCATTCTTCAAAGGCCAACTTTACGGCCAGAAGTTCTCGATTCCCAACATCATTGTTTCTCTCCGCAGGGGAGAATTTCTTCGAGAAAAAGGCGCAAGGTCTCAAATTGGTCAAAGTGGCGGGTCCCTGGTACAATACCGCCCCCACCCCCACCTCTGAGGCGTCCACCTCAACAATAAATGGTTCAGACGGGTCCGGTTGAATAAGGACCGGAGCAGACATGAAACATTTTTTTAAAAACTGAAACGCCGCTATCGCTGCGGCTGACCAATTCTTGATATCGGCCCCCTTTTGAGTCATGTCTGTGAGGGGTTTAACCACCTGTGAGAACCCCCTTATAAATTTACGATAATAATTGGCGAATCCTAGAAAACGCTGCAGAGCCTTCAAATCACAAGATTGAACCCACTCGACAATGGACTGCACCTTATTAGGATCCATGCGATACCCTTCAGCAGACACAATGAACCCCAGAAAAGACAGTTCCTGAACAAAAAATAAACATTTCTCTAGTTTAGCAAAGAGACAGTTCTCCCGAAGCCTTTGGAGAACTGCCCAAATATGACCAATGTGAGCCTGTTTATCAGGAGAGTAGATCAATATGTCATCCAAATACACCACCATAAAACGTCCAATAAAATCAGAGAACACATGATGTATGAAATTTTGGAAGACCGCTGGAGCATTGGTCAGACCGAAAGGCATGACCAAATTTTCAAACAACCCTTCAGTAGTGAGAAAAGCAGTTTTCCACTCATCTCCTTCCCGGACTCGGATAAGGTTATACGTTCCTCGTAGATCTGATTTCGAAAACCACTTAGCTCCGGACAACTGGTTGCATAAATCACGAATAAGTGGGAGGGGATACATATTTCTCACAGTTATCTTATTTAACTCATGAAAATCGAGGCATGGGTGAAAACCACCATCTTTTTTCTTTACGAAAAAGAACCCCGCCGCCACGGGAGAAACAGAAGGACGAATGTGTCCCTTACAGAGACTCTCGGAAAAGTATTCCTTCATCGCAGCCCGTTCTGGACCTGAAAGGTTATACAAGCGGGCCTTGGGCAATTTAGCACCTGGAACCAGGTCAATAGCACAATCAAATGGGCGGTGTGGTGGTAAAACCTCAGCCTCATTTTCGGAGAAAATGTCATAGAATCATAGAATCATAGAATCGTAGAGTTGGAAGGGACCTCCTGGGCCATCTGGTCCAACCCCCTGCTCAAAGCAGGATTCGCTAAATCATCCCAGTCAGATGTCTGTCCAGCCTCTGTTTGTTGGTACTCCGGAGTACCTTCCAGACCCACGGACGACACAGACACAGTAACAAGACATTTTTCAGAACAATAGGGACCCCATTTAACAATGTCCCGAGATTCCCAGTTAATCACAGGATTATGTAATTGTAACCAGGGGAACCCCAACAACATTCCTGCAGGCAGGTTGTCCATAACAAAACATGAAATATGTTCCTGGTGCAAGGAACTCACTTTAAGGAGAAACTCTTCTGTACGAATTATGACATCATTCTTAGCCAGTGGTGTTTTGTCAATGGCAACAACATGAATAGGAGTCTCCAACCTAACTGTCCCTAACTTACACCTGGACACCAAGTCAGAGTCAATAAAGTTCAACTATGATCCACAATCCACGAAAGCAGAAGTGGTTGTGGAGACACTCCCTGTTATGAATGAGTCACCGAGGAGGAAAAACAAAAACAAGCTAAGCCACAGAAAACCAGAGAGGTTGTAACTAAGCGGATTGCTGACCCCTGATCCTATCCACACAACTAGCAGTAGCCGTGGAGCGTACCTACGATGATCCTAGACGCCTCGTCACAGCCAGAGAACTAAATAAGCCTAAAGCAAGAAAAGGGGAAATCTAAACTGCCCCAGAGCAGACCTCAAAGCAATAGACAGCCCCCAAACATGTATTGTCAGTGAGACAAGATGAAAACACAAACACAGATAGAAAAATAGGCTGAGCAAACGATGGGTCCCACACTAACTAGAAAGGACAGGAAAGGAAAGATGCTGTCTGCAATCATGCACAAAACCCTGCCAAAAAATGTCCAACACTTTCTGATAACAAAAACCCTGAAGTCGCTAGACTTCAATTCCCTATATCAGCACTCTGGTATATTCTGAAGACAGAGCAAAGAGAGACCAATCTGATCAGGGACAAAAAGCAAACTGGCATAAACAGAGACATAAGAATGGAAATTCTGCACAGCCCCAGCAGGGGCTGGCTGACCACAAAAACTGAGTAAACCAGACCAAATCTCATGTGAAAAAATAGCAGAGCACACTTAGCTTGAGAAGGCAGGAATAGAACTGGAAACCAGAACCTCAGGGCAGGAAAAATCACCAGCACAAAATTAGGGAGTCGGCTGTCTTAAATCCAGTCAGAGACTCCTGATGTCCACTCACAGTCCTCCTCAGGTGGCAGTTCTCTGCCATTTAGATCAGCTTCATTACTGTCACCACTAGAGGGAGCCCGGATGGAGAACTCACGACTCCTCTGTCAACACAGCCAGCTCCACCACCCTCACCAGAAGCCAGAGGTAAACCAGAAAAATGATAATTACTTACCGGTAATTTGATTTTCCAGAGCCATGACAGCACCGCACATGAGAGAAGGTATCCACCCCCAGGATCAGGAAACCTGTAGCAGAGACATAAGAAGGGGGTGGCACCTCTCTCTCCAGTTTGTTTCAGAGTATGCAAAGGTAACCGCCTTATTATTTTACATGCATGTTATATAACAGTATCACTAATATTCACTTTCTTTTTCCCTTATATATATGTATTTTCCATATATTTACATTTCCAGATGTAACTTTAAATTTTCTAGTGCACCACACAACCATCACCAAGATAGGGCAGGAACAATGCGGTGCTGTTATGGCTCTGGAAAATCAAATTACTGGTAAGTAATTATCATTTTTTCCCTTCCCCATGACAGCACCGCACATGAGAGGAAAGATAGAATAGACTCCTAGGATGGGACAACAGCAGACAACACTTTTCTCCCAAAGGCCAGATTTGAGGGCCCTAGGTCTAGTCTATAGTGTCGGAAGAAAGTGGATGATGAGGACCATACTGCTGCTTTACAGATCTGCTCAACTGAAGCATTTGCCCTTTCAGCCCAGGATGTGGCTATGGCTCTCGTAGAGTGAGCCGTTACACCCAGTGGGGAAGTCAGATCCGAAGAGTAAGCTAGTGCAATACCCATACGAAGCCATCGTGCAATCGTTGATTTTGAAGCTTTTTTACCCGTTTGTCCCCTGAAAGGAGACAAAAAGGGCTGAAGACTGTCGCCATGATTTTGAGGCTTCTATATATTGAAGCAGGCAACGTCTGACATCTAAGCAATGGAAGGTTTTCTCTCCCTGGGACTTGGGGTTCGGACAAAACGAGGGCAAAATTATCTCCTGCTCCCTGTGGAATTTGGAATTTACCTTCGGTAGGAAGGCTGGATCAGTTTTTATGATCACTCTATCATCCAAAAAGGTGGTATATGGTGGATTTACAGATATTGCTTGCAGCTCGCAGACACGACAAGCTGAGGTTAGGGCCACCAGGAGTACTGTTTTTAGCGTTAGCGCCTTTATTGAGATGGAAGCAATAGGTTCAAATGGAGATGCTGTCAGTGCCCTTAATACTAAATTTAGATCCCAGGGAGCTACCTTAGATGTTCATTTTGTGGGCCTGGATGTGAAGGAGGCCCGAATGAATCTATAGATCCATGGGTGATCAGCCAGTTTTTGATCAAACAATGCACCCAGGGCCGATACCTGCACTTTTAAGGTGCTTGTGGACAGACCTTATTCCAGTCCTTTCTGGAGGAACTCTAGGATTTCTTTTATTGGTATTTCCTGGGCTGTTCTAGTTAATTGTCGGCCCGTGAACTGCAAGAATTTCTCCCAAAATTTTTTGGTATTTTCGTGAAGTTACCTCCTTCCTGCTAGCGAGCAGGGTGGTTACTTACGGGACTGAGAACCCCTTTGCTAAAAGGAGTCCCCTCTCAAGTTCCACGCAGTGAGGTGCAGCCCGTGAACCCTGGGGTGTTCCACTGGGCCCTGGTATAGCAGATTCGGGGTATCTGGGAGGACCCATGGGTCCGAGATAGACATGCGTCTGAGCCATGTGAACCATGCCCTTTTCGGCCAGAAGGGTGCAATCAGGATTATTCGAGCTTTCTCCTGCCGGATCTTTTTTAAGACTACTGGAATCAATGGAAACGGGGGGAGCGCATAGGCCAGGCGAAATTTCCACCGGTGTAGTAGCGAATCCACACCCTCTGGCTGCTCTCTTGGATTTAGGGAGTAGAACCTGTCCACTTTCCGATTTTCCCTGGTGGCAAACAAGTCTACTTCTGGTGTGCCCCAGGCAGCGCAGATTTCCCCAAATATTTTTTTGACTTAGGGACCATTCTCCCTGGTGTAGTACATGACGGCTTAAATAATCGGCCAGATAATTGTCTGCCCCCTTTAAATGTGTACCCGATAAGGATAGAAGATTGTTTTCTGCCCAAGCGAATAATTCCCTGGCCTCTGCCATAAGGGTTGCCGACCTTATACCCCCTTGTTTGTTTATGTATGCTATGACCGTGTTGTTGCCGGATAATATGGTGACATGTCTCCCTTGTACTTCTTGCTTTACTAGGGGAAGGGCTCGACTTACAGCCGCCAGTTCTTTTAGATTTGAGGATGCATCCCTCATTCCGAGTTCCCACTGGCCCTGTAGGGTTCGTTTCTCTATGTGTGCCTACCAACCACTCGGACTTGCGTCCGTGGTCAATACCACCGAGTTCTGAGCAGTCCAGGGCACTGCTCTGTTTAAGTTTTCGGTGCTCAGCCACCATTTTAGGGACTCCTGCACTTGAGGGGAGAGGATAATCTCCCGATTTAAATTGGAAGGACCCTTCTCCTGCTCGGATAGGATTTGCCACTGTAGTTCTCTCGTATGGGCTTGTGCCCACCGGACCGCTGGGATTGTTGCTGTTAACGTGCCCAGGAGCGACATTGCCTCTCTTACTGGTATGGCTCGACCGGACTGTATCCGTTGTATTTTTTGCTGGATAGCCCCAATTTTTCTTCCTGGAAGAATGCACTATTGTTTTAAGGAGTCCAACTGAATTCCAAGGAATTCTTGTGACTGCACTGGAGTTAATTTGGATTTTTTCAGATTGATCATCCAGCCTATCCTGGTTAATATTTCCAGGACCCTTGTAACTGCATCTTCGCAATTTTGCTTGTCGTTTGCTATAACCAGGAAATCGTCTAGATAGGGTACTAACAGGATATTTTCCCTTCTTATAAAGGACGCTACTTCCCCGATGATTTTTGTAAATATACGCGGGGCTACTGATACCCCGAAGGGTAGGCACTGGTACTGTAGATGAGTGGGGACTTGAGCAATCTCTACTACCAGCCTCAGATATTGTTGGTGTTCCCCCCATATTGGGACATGGTAATAGGCATTGGTAAGATCTATTACTGCCATGTAGCAACCTGGGTCGAGTAGTTTCACTGCTGATCCCAAGGTCTCCATTTTGAATTTCTCTGTTCTGATATATTGTTCAGGGCTTTGAGATTGAATATTGTTCTTAGTGACCCATCTGGTTTTGGCGTGAGGAACAGAGTACTGTAAAACACTTTCCCTTTTTGATGACACCGTACTTTTATAAGTACCTCTTTTTGAATGAGGAGCTGGATCTCCTTTTCTAATGTAGCCTGATTCTTTTTGGCTACCCGGGTCACTCTTAGTCTTTGAGGAGGAAGGGTTAGAAAACTTAATCGTAAGCCCCCGGCTAATAGGTCGGTTACCTACTTTGAGGTGGGCAATGCTACCCACTGATGGACAAAGAACCGAAGCCTTCCCCCAACCGCACTGGCAACATTGCTTGGTATTGGGTCTCGGGGTGGTTCTGCTAAAGAGGAAACCGCTCTCCTTTCTTCCCCTCCAGGGCCTACTCCGCGTGGTTCTATCATCTGGCAGCCCTCGGCTCCCTCTATTCCCTGTTCCATGAAAGGACGAGTGAGCCTCAGTCCACCGACGCCTAGGGAAGGGGGTTGGAAACCGTTTTTTCTTATCTGACGCTTTTTCCAAAATTTCGTCCAGTGCTTTTCCAAATAAGTATTGACCCTCACAAGGGACGGCACAGAATTTAACCTTTGACTGGAAATCTGCCGACCAGTTTTTTAACCAAAGTGCTCTGCGGCCTGAATTTGAAAGGGTGCATGCACTGGCGGCACCTCGGACGGAATCTACTGCAGTGTCAGCCAGGAATCCCGCTGCCTTCCGTAGGAAAGGTATTGCCTCCAGCAGTGTCTCCCTTGGGCATTTATTCTTAATATGGTCACTTAATTCATCTAACCACTTGACCATAGCATGTGCTGTACAAGTGGCAGCCACCCCTGGTTTAAACGGCCAATCTGATGCTTCCCAAGCAGCTTTTAGAAAAGCGTCTGCTTGCTTGTCAAGGGGATCTTTTAGGGCGCCCATGTCTTCAAATGGCAATGCTATTCCCCTGGATGTACTAGCAATGGTGGCATCTAGTCTGGGAGCTTTTTCCCATTTATCGCATACCTCCTCATCAAACGGGTATTTACGTTTGAGCGCCTGCGGTATGGACATTTTTTTGTTGGGTTTTTTCCACTCTCTCTTGATTAAATTTAACAGGTTATCATGGAAGGGAAAAACCCTTCGTTTTTACCCCTCAAGATTGCTAAACATAGCATCTTGAATTGATTTTGGCTCTTTTGGTGTCTCAAGTCCCATTGTGGACCTTACAATCTTTAGCAATTTCCCAATGTCCTCAGGAAATATGGACGACCCTTTTCCTCGTCCGATGAGTCCAGGTCCGAATCCGAGGCCTCTATCTCCCCTTGCTCTTCCTCAGTCTCTATATCAGTAGTTATCACTGTGGGAGGCAGTGGGGGCGGGGGTGAGGCAGGTGTTGTATCGGTGCTACGTGTGGTTTGCTCTTTTATTTCATCTTTCACCGTCAATTTTACTTGATCCCGGATCATAGCTTTAATGCTTTGGAGCAGGGATGGTGACTCTTCGGCCACTGTCTTTTTAATGCACGAGCGACAGAGTCGCTTCTCATACATTTTAGCTAGGGCCTTTTTACATAATGCACATTCTTTGTTCTTTTGTTTGGATGTGGCCTTTCCCTACAGAAAACATACATAGGGCCGTTGTTAATATATTGCGCTGCCTTACAGAGGCACTCACCCGGCCCTCTGGGTACTCCGGTAGCCGGTGGCTCTTCCTCCTGTACTCGCTCCCTGACTTCAGGATCCATTCCGTTCTGCTGCTGGCCTGGCTCTATACAGTGGAGCCTATGTGCAGCCTCTCTGGGACCAGTGGCGTCTGCCGCGTCTCCCTTCCTATGGAGGAGTGGTGCGCGCTTCTGGGACTGCTCCCGCCCGGAAGTGCCCAGTACACCGCTCCCCCGGCGTGTGACGTCACTTCCGGTGCGACCCCGGAAGCCGTCGCCACTCAGTCGGCGCCAGCGTCATGGTGGCTACGCCTCCCCCGGCCCTGCCTCCCACTGGAGCGGCCACCGGGGAGTCACACGGGGAGGACACCGCTCACAGCACCCACCGAGCTGGGCTGTCAGGCGCGCGTGACCGTGCCCCGCTGCCATTCCCTCCCTGCGGACCTCGGCCTCCTGACCGGACAACATCAGAGGGGGATCCCTCCAGAGGTACAGCTCTGCCCCAGGCATCTGCCTGCAGGAAACCAAACTGGGGAGAGAGGTGCCGCCCCTTCATATGTCTCTGCTACAGGTTTCCTGTTTCCTGGGGGCGGATACCTTCTCTCATGTGCGGTGCTGTCATGGGGAAGGGAAAAATGAGTTCACAACAGTACCCCCCCTTGAGGAGGGGTCACCGAACCCTCATCCATGCCACCAGGCCGATCAGGATGGGCCCAGTGAAAAGCACAAGCTAATCTATCGGCATGAATGTCAGAGGCAGAGACCCAAGAATTGTCCTCCTGGCCATAACCCTTCCACTTGACCAAATACTGGAGTCTCCGTCTAGCCAGATGAGAATCCAGTATTTTCTCTACCTCATATTCCACATTACCTTCAACCAACACAGGGTCAGGAGGTGCCGCCATAGGAACCACTGGCTCAACAAACCTCTTCAACAGAGACTTATGAAACACGTTATGGATCTTAAACGTAACTGGAAGAGCCAATTGAAAAGAAACCGGGTTAAGAATCTCCAAAATCCTATAAGGTCCAATAAATCTTGGCTTGAACTTTGGAGACGCAACCTTCATAGAGATATTTTTTGACGACAACCAAACCATGTCACCCACTTTAAACCGGGGACCAATGGTCCTATGCTGGTTGGAAAACCGCTGGGCCTTTTCTTGAGAGAGGGACAACTTATCCACCACATGGTCCCAAATCTGCTGCATTCTATCTACCACAGTGTCAACACCTGGGCAGACTGAAGATTCCACTTGCCCTGAAGAAAATCGAGGATGAAACCCAAAGTTACAGAAAAAAGGCGACATCAATGTGGCAGAACTAGCTCTATTATTTAGGGCGAATTCAGCCAAGGGCAAAAATGAGACCCAATTATCCTGATCAGCAGATATAAAACATCTCAAATAGGACTACAAAGTCTGGTTTGTTCTCTCAGTCTGCCCATTGGTCTGTGGGTGAAACGCAGAGGAGAAAGATAACTGAATTCCCAGCTTGGAACAAAAAGCTTTCCAAAATCTAGAGACAAACTGGACTCCTCTGTCCGACACAATGTTCTCAGGAATCCCATGCAACCGAACCACCTGTTGTAAAAACAAGGGCACCAACTCTGAGGAAGATGGCAGCTTTGGGAGTGGTACAAGATGGACCATCTTAGAAAATCTATCACAAATCACCCAGATAACAGTCATTCTCTGAGAGACAGGAAGATCAGAAATAAAATCCATTGAGATATGGGTCCATGGCCTCTTGGGCACCGGCAAGGGCATCAACAACCCACTAGAACGAGAACAGGGTTTAGACCGGGAACAAGTCCCACAAGACTGCACAAAATTCCTGACATCACGAGATAAGGCGGGCCACCAAAAAGACCGACTCACCAAATCTCTGGTAAAAAAAATACCTGGATGACCAGCCAACGCGGAGCAATGAACTTCAGACATCACTCTCTTCCTCCACTGGTCAGGAACATACAATTTTCCCATAGGACAACGCTCAGGTTTGTCCTCCTGAAATTCTTCCAAGGCACGTCTCAAGTCGGGCGAGATGGCAGAAAGAACTACCCCCTCACCTAGGATGGTAGTAGGTTTGGTCAAAATAGGAGAATCAGCAAAGAAACTCCTAGAAAGGGCGTCTTCCTTAACATTCTTAGTGCCCGGAAGAAAGGAGACCACAAAATCAAAACGCATGAAAAACAAGGCCCATCTAGCCTGTCTAGAATTCAAGCGTTTGGCCGACTCCAGGTAAATCAAATTCTTGTGGTCAGTGAGGACCACAACTTGATGTCTAGCTCCCTCCAACCAATGTCTCCACTCCTCGAATGCCCACTTCATGGCCAACAATTCCCGAATCCCCACATCATAGTTGCGTTCAGATGGGGAGAACTGTTGGGAAAAGAAGGCACAGGGATTCATTTTAGAAGTCACCGGATCTTTTGGGGACAAAACAGCTCCTGCACCAATCTCAGAAGCATCTACCTCTACCTGAAATGGAAGTGAGACATCAGGTTGCCGTAAAACCGGAGCAGAAGTGAACCTCCGCTTCAGCTCCTGAAATGCCAAAACCACCTCTGGAGACCAATTCAGCAAATCAGCGCCCTTCTTGGTCAGATCAGTCAGTGGTTTGGCAATACCAGAAAAATTAGCTATAAATTTATGATAAAAATTAGCAAAACCCAAAAACTTCTGGAGAGTCTCCGAAGAAGTGGGCTGAACCCAATCATAAATGGCCTGTACCTTGGCCGGATCCATTTCAATAGTTGACGGAGACAAAATAAATCTTAAAAATGAAATCCTCTGTACACCAAAAAGGCATTTCGATCCCTTAACATACAGGGAATTCTCCCTCAAAATCCGGAACACAGTCCGAACATGTTCCACATGAGAATCCCAATCACTGGAAAAGATCAGAATATCATCCAAATAGATGATCAAAAACTTATCCACAAAGTCCCGGAAAATATCATTCATGAAGGATTGGAAAAAAGAAGGGGCATTAGTGAGCCCTAAAGGCATCACCAGGTACTCAAAATGTCCCTCCGGAGTATTAAACGCCGTCTTCCATTCATCCCCATGCTTGATGCGAATAAGATTATATGCCCCTGTGAGGTCAAGCTTAGTAAACCAGCAGGCACATTTAACTCTGGAGAATAAATCAGAAATCAGGGGTAACGGATACTGATGTTTAACCATAATCTTGTTAAGGGAACAATAGTCAATACAAGGCCTTAATGAACCATCTTTCTTAGCCGCGAAAAAAAACCCAGCACCTAAGGGTGAAGAGGATGGTCTAATATGACCCTTCTCCAACGACTATAAGATCGCATAGCCTCGTGTTCAGGTACAGATAAGTTGAAAAGCCGACCCTAGGGAAATTTACATCCAGGCCTCAACTCAATTGCACAGTCATAACTCCTATGAGGAGGCAGGGACGCAGACTTACTCTCACTAAATACATCATAAAAATCAGCCAAATAGTCAGGAACATCATGAGACTGGGGAGAGGTGGAGAAAACAGGAGTGTCACCAAGAGCACACCGACAGCCCCAACTCACCACAGACACAGATTTCCAATCCAAAACTGGATTATGGATTTGCAACCAGGGAAAACCCAGAACAATAGTATCATGCAAATTATGCAGTACCAAAAATCTACAATTTTCTTGGTGGTCTGGGGCGACCCGCATTATTATCACCTGGGTCCAAAACTGAGGTTTATTCTCCGCCAAAGGAGTAGCATCAATACCCCTCAAAGGAATAGGCATCCGCAGAGGTATCATGGTAACGTTTAGCAAAATCCAAATCCATCAGATTCAAAGCCGCTCCTGAATCCACAAAAGCCTTGGAGGAAAATGTGGATAAGGAGCAGATCAGAGTAATTGCCAAAAGAAACTTAGGTTGTACGCCACCCACAGCAAGTGTGTGTGCAAAACGTTTCTCCCGTTTAGGGCAGACAGAAATAATATGAGAGGCATCTCCACAGAAAAAACACAGCTTATTACGCCTTCTATACTCCTGACGTTGCACCCTAGACAAAACTCTATCACATTGCATAGGTTCAGACATTTGTTGAAAAGGTGGAAACACCTGTCGTGTAGTTTTACGTTCACGTAAACGCCGATCAACTTGAGTGGCTAATGACATAGAATCGTCAAGACCAGAGGGAACAGGAAATCCCACCATAATATCTTTTATGGTTTCTGATAAACCCTTGCAAAAGAGAGCTGCCAAGGCACCATAATTCCATGTAGTATGGACCGCCCACTTTCGGAATTTTTGACGGTATAACTCTGCAGAATCCTGACCCTGGTTCAATGCCAATAGGGCTTTCTGAGCTTGATCTATACCATTAGGCTCATCATACAACAACACCAAGGCTTGAAAAAATGCATCCACATTAGTCAGAATAGGATTTTCAGGTGTCAAAGAAAACGCCCAATCCTGGGGATCACCACGCAGCAAGGAGATGACAATTTTAACCTGCTGCGCAGAGCTCCCCGATGAGTTAGGCTTCAAGGCAAGAAATAATTTATAATTATTCTTAAAATTCAAAAATTTAGACCGATCCCCAGAAAACACATCAGGAGTACGGATTTTTAGTTCAACAGCTTGTGATTGAGCGAGATAGGCGGAAATTCCCCGCACTTCAGCAGCGAGCTGCTCCACACGATCAGACAATTCCGTAATCTCCATTAAGGAAAAAAATCCTCCTACAGAGAAAAAGAGGAAAAAATACATATAAAAAAAAAATTCTGACACTTTTTTTTTTCCCCCTGCTTTTGAGTACCCTAGAATCTGCGGTATGGCTGGTGATTCTGTTATGAATGAGTCACCGACGAGGAAAAACAAAAACAAGCTAAGCCACAGAAAACCAGAGAGGTTGGTAACTAAGCAGATTGCAGACCCCTGATCCTATCCACACAACTAGCAGTAGCCGTGGAGAGTACCTATGATGATCCTAGACGCCTCGTCACAGCCAGAGAACTAAATAAGCCTAAAGCAAGAAAAGGGGAAATCTAAACTGCGCCAGAGCAGACCCCAAAGTAAAAGACAGCGCCTAAACATGTATTGTCGGTGAGACAAGATGAAAACACAAACACAGATAGAAAAATAGGCTGAGCAAACGATGGGGCCCACACTAACTAGAAAGGACAGGAAAGGAAAGATGCTGTCTGCAATCACGCACAAAACCCTGCCAAAAAATGTCCAACACTTTCTGATAACAAAAACCCTGAAGTCACTAGACTTCAATTCCCTATATCAGCACTCTGGTATATTCTGAAGACAGAGCAAAAAGAGACCAATCTGATCAGGGACAAAAAGCAAACTGGCATAAACAGACATAAGAATGGAAATTCTGCACAGCCCCAGCAGGGGCTGGCTGACCACAAAAACTGAGTAAACCAGACCAAATCTCATGTGAAAAAATAGCAGAGCACACTTAGCTTGAGAAGGCAGGAACAGAACTGGAAACCAGAACCTCAGGACAGGAAAAATCACCAGCACAAAAGTAGGGAGTTGGCTGTCTTAAATCCAGTCAGAGACTCCTGATGTCCACTCACAGTCCTCCTCCTCAGGTGGCAGTTCTCTGCCATTTAGATCAGCTTCATTACCTACTGTCACCACTAGAGGGAGCCCGGATGGAGAACTCACGTCTCCTCTGTCAACACAGCCAGCTCCACCACCCTCACCAGAAGCCAGAGGTAAACCAGAAAATGAGTTCACAACACTCCCACAGCAAAGTTCCACTTGTAACAACATTTTAGAAAATGGAGAAAAGGGTACCTGAGAGCCTGGGTGACCTGCACAACAATCACCCGGGCTCAGTCGCTTGCAGGTTGGTGGACAAGAAGGGCAATCCTTTTTCCAATGTCCAGAATCCCCACAGAAAAAATAGCACTTTCCCAAGCGCCGTTGTCTCTTTCCATTCTCCTTGAAGTCGATGGTTCCCATCTCCATGGTTTCCAATGTAAGACTGGCTCCCCTTCCTTGAGAAAATAATGGGGTTTCAACCTGCATCACTCCCCTGGCCCGTAGCCTGAGATCCATTCGGACGGCTTGTGTCATAGCCTCCTCCAGGGAATCAGGCGGAGGGTGGAGAGCCAAGGCATCTTTTTGATGTTCAGACAGGCCTCTACAGAACAAACCCTGGAGGGCGGCATCATTCCAGCAGACCTCAGCAGCCCAGCGTCTGAACTCTGAGCAGAACCACTTGGCTGAATGCTTCCCCTGACACACACTCAGCACCCTGTCAGCCATATGCACCCGATCAGGCTCATCATAAATATGCCCCAAGGCCTCAAAAAATGCATCCACAATCATACGCTCAGGGGCAGTGGTAGGAAGGGAGAAAGCCCAAGCCTGGGGAGCTCCCCTTAACAGAGACATAATGACCCCTACTCTCTGACTTTCATCCTCCGAATAGTGTGGTCTCAATGAAAAAAAAAGTTTACAGCCCTCCTTGAACACTTTGAATTCCCTTCTATCTCCAGAAAAAGTATCCGGTAACTTAACCGGAGATTCAGGGGAAATTACAGTAACCTCCCTAGCCCCTGATAATAAAACCCCCTGCACAGTGTCAGCGATCAGCTGCTGAGACTGAGCCAGGGCTAGCTGTTCCCCCAGGAGTCTCTGAGACATCTGAGTCAGGTGCTTTACCTGCTCAGAAAGAGCATGCATAGGATCCATCACACACACAGGAGATGGGGAGCAGAAGAAAAAAAAAATGGTAACGGTCAGTTATAATGTCAGGATCCTGTCAGCGTCGGCAACTGCCATGGCTGAGCAGGGTGACTTACCCACACTGCGGGAGAGCACGGGGCCAAATACGGTAGTGAAGGTTTAAGCAGACAGGACCTGAGGCACGGAGAATAGTAGGGAGTACCAGGACCTACGATCATGTGACTGCAGGGGGCGGGGCTTAGCGTCCAACTACTGCAGATGATGTAATGTACCTACTGCAGGAATACTGTAGTAGAGGAGAGGAAAACGCAGGTCAGACAAGCAGAGGTCATACACGAGAGGGCGGTGCGGTACAAAAAGGGCTGAGCAGAGAATAGTCAAGTCACAAGCAGAGAGTCATACACGAGAGGGCGGTGCGGTACAAGAGAGACAGGCAGAACTCGTAACAGGGACAGAACCGGATTAAAACCAAACAAGCAACAAGTTATCAGGCACAAGACACACATACACAAGAGGTCAACTAACTCAGCCGAGGGCAGGGGTATAACTGACACCGGACCTAGGTCCAGTGAGCATTAAATAGCCACCCTCTGCCAGAGAGAGGCAGAAACAATTAACCCCCTGTCTGACCAGGACGGGCCAAAGCGAAACCCCGTCCTGGATCATGACAGGAGCATTCCTCTTCCAAAACCCAAAACGGGCACTCCCAGAACTTGCAGTGCGTGGTCCTTTTTTGACACAGTTGCAGATGACATTTGCTTTGTCAAATGCAAGCTGTGTCATCAGAAAGTCAAAAGAGGGAAAAGTGTCAGCAACCTCAATACCACAAATATGTGGAAACATGTGCGGACCAAGCACGTGGTGGAGTTACAAAGACACACTGAAGACGTAGGCCAACCTACAGCACCACCTACCATCTCTTCAGCTTGTGTTGTAGCCTCTTCCTCCAGCTCACACACAGCTGGTTCGGCTTCCTCACAGGATCGCCATGGAAGAACCTCTGGCACTGTTGAACAGAGACCCAGTGTAATTCCACCCACAGCACCACATTCCCTGTCATCCTCACACTCCCAGGCAACTCTACAGCCATCGGTAGCACAGGCATGGGAGAAAAGGCGGCCATACTCGGCAAACCATCCCCGAGCACAGGCTCTGAATGCTCGCATTGCAAAACTATTGGCCCTTGAAATTCTCTCATTCAGGCTGGTGGAGACTGACACCTTCCGTAACTTCATGGCATTGGCAGTCCCACAATACAATGTGCCCAGCCGCTTTTATTTCAGCAGGCAAGCCGTCCCTGCCCTGCAAAAGCATGTGGAGGGAAAAATTAAACATACGCTACTAAACGCCGTGAGTAGCAAGGTCCACCTGACCACCGATGCGTGGACCAGTAACCATGAACAAGGACGATACCTTTCCCTCACTGCCCATTGGGTAAATGTTGTGGAGCCGGGTACAGATCTTGAGAGTGGCGCTGTACGTGTTCTGGCAACTCCAAGGATTGCAGGAATCCAGTCTGTACACATTGACTCCTCCTCATCCTCCAGTTCCTCAGAATCAGCGCTGCAGGAGCTGTCACGGTTTACCTCCACATGAACCCGTGAACGCTTACCTGTTACGACCGATATGAGCACAGCCGTGGCCAAACGTCAACAGGCCGTACTGAAATTAATTTCTTTGGGGAATCGAAGCCACATAGTGCAGGAGCTCTGGAATGCCATCAAGCAGGAAAGCGACGTGTGGTTTGTGCCAGCGAATCTCCAGCCAGGCTTGGTAGTGTGTGACAATGGCCGAAATCTGGTGGCAGCTCTGGGCCTAGGCAACCTCACTCACATCCCAAGTCTGGCACATATGCTCAGCTTGGTCGTGCAGAGTTTTTTGAGGGACTATCCGGATCTTGCACTGCTGCACAAGGTCCGCATAGAGTGCGCTCACTTGCGGCGTTCCAGCATGGCAAGATCGCGCATTGCAGCTCTGCAGCGCCGATTCCGCCTTCCGGAACATCGCATCATATGTGACCTACCCACCAGGTGGAATTCAACGTTACATATGTTGGAGCAGTTGTGTGAGCAGCAGGCAGCAGTAATGGAGTACGAGCTGCATCAGGCGCAAACAAGTCGCACTGCGCGCCGTTCACACTTCACCACCACTGAGTGGGCCTCTTTGAAGGACATCTGCCACGTTTTGCATGCCTTCGATGATTCCACTCGAATGGCGAGTGCAGATGATGCACTAGTCAGCATGACTGTCCCCCTTATCTGCCTGCTTCAAAAAACACTGCAAGTACTAAGGGAGGAGGTTTTGGAAGAGGTGGAGGATGAGGAGTCACAAATGCCATCTTCTTCTGGACAGTCTGCGCAATGTGGTTCCTCACAAAGGCCTAGGCAGGGGACACTTTGTGAGGAGGATGAGGAGGAGTCAATGGAGGAGGAAGACATCTCTCCAGAGGAGGGAGGTACACAATGCTCTAGTATAAAGGAAAAAATCCGGCACTCCCAAATGCAAAAAATAGAAGTTCTTCTTTATTATTCACAGCTTAGTAATCCACATGATATACATTCAATATATACGTAACGTTTTGGTCACTATTATGGACCTTCTTCAGACTGAATATGACACAACAAAGAAAAAATAAAACAAAAAATTACATAAATTTCAATTCAAAATATTACAAAACATAACTGGTTTCAAAATACCTATCAACAACAGATATGGTCAATGAAGACCAGAGCTGCACAGAAAAACAGGTTCTACAGGAGTGAATCCTATATGCATCAGATTATCTGGTAGTCACAAAAATAGAAACATGTAATAATCATACAAAGAGATAAAGTGTCCCATATGAAACAGCAAAAAAATATCATATAACATACTATGGGGAGACACAGATCTAGATGGAACTACCAATAAATGGGTTACCAAAGAAATACTCAATATAGCTATCAAATCATCATTCAGTTAATATCATAGAAAAAGGCTAGTGATAAAATGACCAAAAGACTGACATCAGAGATCTATATAATGCAAAATACCTAGAAAAAATAAAAGGGAGAAAGAAAAAATACAAACAATTTTAGACAAAAAAAAAAAAATCTTGTTAAGGCTCAAAGGTGACCAAATGAGTCACAGTAATGTAGATTAATCTGAACAGACTGCACTGTTAAGAGACCACAAATAAAACGGTCCCACCAACATCCTATGAAAAAAAATGCAATGGAATAAAGCAATGATGCTTACCATGTGGAGTTGTGAAAATCGCCACGTGCGGGAAACAATGCGCTATAAGTTATGTGCTACCATGTAAAGAAATGCGCTACTGGTGGCTGTGTGCCGTTGGGATTATATACCCAACGGAGGTGCGCACTAATGCGCACGAGTGTGAGCTGACAGGCGGGGATGAGCCGAGAGTGAGGAGTGGAACGCTCAATGGAGCGCAAACTGGAAGTGCGTCGCGGACGCTGGCCGCGACCGGAAGTAGTGGAACGCAATACGGATGCGGCGGTGAATTCAATGGTGTTTCAATGGAGCGCAAACCGGAAGTGCGTCATGGAAGCTGGCAGCAACCGGAAATAGTGGAACGCAGTACGGATGCGGCGGTGAATTCAATGGTGTCTCAATTCTTCTAAGCGGCTTGTCTCTCAGTGCAGTGACACTAGGTGAAAAGAAAAAAAGGGCACATTACAAGGCGGCTTATATGTAGCGTAATGTACAATATTACTATGAATAGGCAGTTTACTATCTTGCTAAAAAAAACGGAAAGGAAAAGAGGGGGATCAAAATAAAAAGGGGATAAGGGACCATATAAAGAAAAAAACCCTTGTGGGAAAAATATAAATAAAAAATAAAAAATAAAAAAATGTAAAAATAGGGAAAAAAGGAATACTACATGTAAAACAGGCAACTAACTAACGAGAAAAAAAATTATAGAAATAAAAAATGAAAAATAAAAAGTAAAAATGGGGGAAAATATTAAAAATAAAACAATGAAGGAAACAAATTATTATAGACACCATACCCCTCCAAAGATACTCTCTAACGAGATTGTTGCTGCTGTAAAAAATAAAAAAGGAAAAAAAAGAAGAAGGTTAAGAAGAGATCTCGTGATATCAATCTTAAAATAAACTCATAACATCATATTCTCTATTTAACCCTTTGGGTTCCAAAGTTTGCAACGAATGAATCCAAAAGGCCTCCCTGAGCTTTAGTGATTTCACCTGATTACCCCCTCTTCTATGTGCTGGAACTTGTTCGAGGACAAGAAACCTTAATTGGGCTATAGTGTGACCCGCAGTGTGGAAATGAAAAGGTATGGGTAAATGATGGCGTCCACAGCTTATGTCAGACTTATGATGCGAGATCCTATCCTTCACGCTCTGTGTCGTTTCCCCTACATATACTTTGCCACAAGGGCACTTAATCGCATAAACCACAAACTTAGAATCACAGGTGTAGAACCCCTTAATAGGGATATCTACACCTGTCTGAGGATGTGAAATAGAGGAACCTATGGGTGGGGTGATGCAGAGCAGGCAGAGATGATGCCTCAAACGGGACAGCGTTTCTTGGCCAGTTGGGAGTCTGCAGCACATGGTTGATTTCATGCTACAGTGCCTGAGAAACGACCGCCGCATCGCCCACATTCTCAACATGGCTGATTATTGGGTGTACACCCTCCTAGATCCTCACTACCGGGACAACTTACAAAGCCTCATAACACTGTTGAACCGGGAGCGTAAAATGCGGGAGTACCAAGACACACTGGTGCATTCCATCATGTTCTCCATTCCACCCTAGAGCAGTGCTGCTAGTGCTTTACAAAGCAGCTCTGTGCGTCGAGGCAGTGGAGGAAGCTCTGCACAAAGAGGGAGCAGATGCAGCGCCTCAGCACAAGGCAAGACCAGTATGGCCCAAATGTTGCTAAGTTTTGTGTGCCCGCCACAAATGTCTACACCATCACAGACGGCTCCAGTCAGCAGGAGGCAATGTTTCCGTCAGATGGTGACAGACTACATGTCTTGCCCTCTCAGTGTACTCCCAGACGGCTCTTCCCCCTTCAAGTTTTGGGTCTCTAAGGTGGATACATGGCCAGAGCTTAGCCAGTATGCATTGGAGGTGATGGCTTGCCCTGCTGCTAGTGTATTATCGGAACGCGTCTTTAGTGCCGCAGGTGGTGTACTAACAGACCATTGCACGCGACTATGCTCTGATAACTTTGACCGGCTTACTTTTCTGAAAATGAACAAGGCCTGGATCTCGCTGGAATTTGCCAGTCCTCTTCCAGAATAAATAATTGGTTGGCAACAGTATCAAGGTCTCCTGTTGTGTTCATGTTTCTACCACCTGAACTGTAATCCCTGGGCTCCAACACCGCCAGTTGTTGCTCAGAAGTGCCGTCTGCACAGAGAAAAACACTAGCTCCTGTGTTAGTGGGGTTCAGTAACACCAGCTGCTCCCCTGCTGTGTGTCCGGCAATATCTCCTGCTCCCTCCACATTCATCCCAACATCAGATATTAAACTTGCTCCATTTAGGCCTTAGCCTACTCCATGATTGACCCTGGGCTCCAACACCGCCAGTTGCTGCTCAGAAGTGCCGTCTGCACAGAGAAAAACACTAGCTCCTGTGTTAGTGGGGTTCAGTAGCGTCAGCTGCTCCCCTGCTGTGTGTCCGGCAATGTCTCCTGCTCTGTCCACATTCACACTACTACTGATTTTAAACTTGCTCCAATTAGGCCTCTGGCTCCACTCTGTTTCTAGTATTTACCCTGGGCTCCAACACCGCCAGTTGCTGCTCAGAAGTGCAGTCTGCACAATCAACATTTGCTCCTGTGTTACTGGGGTTCAGTAACGTCAGCTGATCCCCTGCTGTGTGTCTGGCAATTTCTCCTGCTCTGTCCACACTCACACAACTACAGATTTTAAACTTGCTCCAAATAGGCCTCTGCCTCCACTCTGTTTGTACTATTAACCCTGGGTTCCAACACCGCCAGTTGCTGCTCAGAAGTGCCGTCTGGACAGTCAACATATGCTCCAGTGTTATTGGGGTTCAGTAATGTCAGCTGATCCCCAGCTGTGTGTCCGGCAATTTCTCCTGCTCTGTCCACACTAACACAACTACAGATTTTAAACTTGCTCCAATTAGGCCTCTGTCTACACTCTGTTTGTACTATTTACCCTGGGATCCAGCACCGCCAGCTGGTTCCCCGCAGTGTCTTTGGCACGGGTACTCCCTCCTGCCCAGCCTGGTTCCAGCACGCCAGCTGTTTCCGGGTAGTGTCAACGTCACTTTGCCTTCAAAACTTTGTCCTGTCGTGTTGCGGTCGGGTTAGCCGACTCTATGGTGCCTGCAGTTTAGGTGCTTCCTATGTGGGCTACGGGATCTGGCAATAAAGGCTGGTTCTGTAGTGCCAATAGGACAAGCACCCCTGTAGGACTGTGGGTTTCGGTAACTGCGGCCTGCTCGCGGCCTTGCAACTTTGTTTTTCATGGGTACCTTCTGCTTCCCATCCGGGTTCCAGTACCTTCAGCTGGTTCTCGGCAGTGCCTTTGGCTTAGGTGCCTCCTTCTCGCTATCTGAGTTCCAGTAATATCTGCTGGTCCTTGGTAGTGCTTTCTGGCACAGGTACCCCCTGCTTAGTAACCGGGTTCCAGTACCATCAGCTGGTCCTCGGTAGTGCCATTGGCTCTTGTTCCTTCTGCTTCCCCTCCAGGTTCCAGCACCGTCAGCTGGTTGTTGGCAGTGTCTTTGGCACGGGTACTCCCTCCTGCCCAGCCTGGTTCCAGCACGCCAGCTGTTTCCGGGTAGTGTCAACGTCACTTTGCCACCAATACGTTGTCCTGTCGTGTTGCGGTCGGGTTAGCTGACTCTATCGTGCCTGCAGTTTAGGTGCTTCCTATATGGGCTGTGGGATCTGGCAATAAAGGCTGGTTCCGTAGTGCCAATAGGACAAGCACCCCCTGTAGGACTGTGGGTTTCGGTAACTGCGGCCGGCTCACGGCCTTGCAACTTTGTTTTTCATGGGTACCTTCTGCTACCCATCCGGGTTCCAGTACCGTCAGCTGGTTCTCGGCAGTGCCTTTGGCTTAGGTGCCTCCTTCTCAGTATCTGAGTGCCAGCAACGTCTGCTGGTCCTTGGTAGTGCTTTCTGGCACAGGTACCTCCTGCTTAGTAACCGTGTTCCAGCACCGTCAGCTGGTCCTCGGTAGGTCCATTGGATCTTGTAGCTTCTGCTACCCCTCCAGTACCGTCAGCTGGTTCTCGGCAATTCCTCAGCCTTCTTGTACCTTCTGCTACATTTCCAAGTTCAAGTTTTTTTAAATGGTTTTTGGTAATCACTCTGGATCTCCCTGACGACGACCCTGAAGACGACGACCCTGAAGACCACCCCAAAGAAGACGACGACACTTAAGATGATGACCCTGAAGATGACGACCCTGAAGACCACCCCGAAGAAGACGACGACCCTGAAGACGACGACCCTGAAGACCACCCCAAAGAAGACCAAAAAGATGACCTTGAAGAAGATGACCAAGAGGACAAAGAACATGAAGACAACCACCAAGATGCAGAACAACAAGAGACAGAAGACCAAGAAGCAGAAGAACAAAAAGCAAAAGAACATTAAGCATAAGACTAAAAATCAGAGCAAAAGATATTATCTAAATTATAAGCAGAAGAAGACTAAGCAGTGTATGGGGGTGAGTCCGTTCCTCCTCCTGGTGCCCCTGGAAAATGCCTGCTGCTGCAGGCCAAACTGAACGCGGACAAATCCTGTTGTAAATCTTTTGTGACAGGCAGAACGGAAGGTGTAATCTTCAAAATTTTATAGATAACAACTACAGGAATGCCTGTCACAAATAAGAATATGATGAAGAAGAAGAATAGGAAGAAGATGAAGAAGTAGAATATGAAGAATAATAATAGTTGAATAAGAAGAATATGAAGAATGTAAAAAAAAAAAAATAATAGGAAGAAGGTGAAGAAGAAGAAGATGAATAAGGTGAAGAAGAAGTTGATGAAAAAGATGCTGCTGCTGCTGCTGCTGAGGATCATGAAGGAGAAAGTGTGGGAGAAGTAAAAAAGAAGGTGAAGAGCATGGAAGTAGTGAAACATACATATCTGACAAAATATAAAAAAGGTTAACATAGTCAATATCTTTGTAACTCCGAACGTCTTAAAAAAAAAAATTATTCCTGCTATTCCATTTGATAGGGCTAAACCTCTATGCCTTTAATGTCTCCTCCACCTCCCCCAATACATTCTACATTATTCTTAGTTGTTTTTCTTCATGTAAAATTAACCTACAAGGAAAGAAAGGGTTTATTTTAATTCCGATATTTCTGTCTCATTGACTTGCATTGGATTCCTGTATCGGAATCGGCGATATCCGATACTTTTTGGGTATCGGCCCGATCCAATCCGATCCGATATTTCATGATATCGGAAGGTATCGCACAACACTAGTCGTCATACAACAACCCTAGGGCTTGAAAAATCCACATTAGCCAGAATAGGATCTCCAGGTGTCAGAGAAAAAGCCCAATTCTGGGGATTGCCGCGCAGCAAGGAGATGACAATTTTAACTTGCTGCACCAAGTTCTCCGATGAGTTCGGTTTCAAAGCGAAAAATAGTTTACAATTATTCTTAAAATTTAGACCGATCCGCAAAAAACACATCAGGAGTAGGGATCTATGGTTCTATAGCAGATGATTGAGAGAGATAGGCAGAAATTCCCTTGACTTCAGCAGCGAGCTGCACAACACGATCGGACAGTTGCTTAGTCTCCATTAAAAAAAAAATCCTCCTACGGCCTCAGAGAAAAAGAGGAAAAAATATATAAAATAAAATTCGGCCACTTTTTTTTTTTTTACAATTCTTTCCTTCTTTAGAGTACCCTAGAGTCTACAGTTTTGGCTGGTGATTCTGTTATGAATAGGTCACCGAGGAGGATGGCAGGAATAGGCTAGGCCATCAGGAAACCAGAAAGGTTGGTAACTTAGCAGATTGCAGACCCATAATCCTAACAAGACAACTAGCAGTAACCGTGGAGCGTACCTACGATGCCCTAGACGCCTTGGCACAGTCGGAAAACTAACTAAGCTTAAAGCAAGAAAGGTAAAATCTAAACTGCCCCGGAGTAGAACCCCAAAGAAATAGATAACCCACAAAAATATATTATCAGTGAGACAAGATGAGACACAAACACAGGCAGAAAATAGACTGAGCAAATGATGGGGCCCAAACTGTCTAGATAGGACAGGAAAGGAAAGACACTGTCTGCAATCATGCAAAAAACCCTAAAAAATCCAACACGTCTGATGTACAAAAAGCACTGAGGTCTCACGACCTCTCCCCCACTATATCAGCATTCTGGTGTGAACTGGCAGCAAAACAAAAGAGACTAATATGACAGGGGACTGAACAAACTGACACAAGCTGTAACATATGGAGCGGGGTCCAGCACTGCCCCAGCTGGGAGCATGCTGAACCGTCATCAAAGCAGAAAGAGGCAAAACCAGATCAGATGCAAAGGATTAGGAAATGAACAACTTAATTGAAAAATGCAGGATCAGGCAGGAGACAGCAGACCTCAAAATGCAGGAAGAAAAGCCTGCTCACTTATATCCTCCCAGTCAGTAACCCCTGATTTCCAATCATCATCGTCAGGTGGCAGACTTCTGTCAACCCGGTCAGCTCCACTACCCGCAGTAACCACCAGAGGGAGCTCCGACTCAGAAGTCAGATCAAGAGAATTCACAACAGTCTAGTTTCCAAAATGGGGTCACTTGTGGGGGGTTCCACTGTTTAGCCACATCAGGGGCTCTCCAAATGCGACATGACACCCACAGACCATTCCAAAGTCTTCGTTCCAAAACGTCACTACTTCCCTTCCGAGCCCCAACGTGTGCCCATACAGTAGTTTTCGCCCACATATGGGGTATCAGCGTACTCAGGACAAATTGGACAACAACTTTTGGGGTCCAATTTCTTCTGTTAGCCTTGGGAAAATAAAAAATTGGGGGCGAAAAGATCATTTTTTGTGATCACTGTGATCATGTATAACCCCTGTTTTTGAACTGCCACCGGTGATCATTGGCTTATTTCTCAAAAAGTTCATTGTTGGAACAAATTTGTGCTTTAGAATGTATGTATTTGTGCTTTAGAATCTAACTGATGCATTTTATCCTAATAGATACTTACCATCCTCTATGAAGGGTGATGTTCGTTATGTGTATTGCATCCGTTGAGATTCCTTCGCCGTCTTCTGCACAACCTTTCTCCGCGTTTTCAGCTGTCTAAAGAAGAAGACAAAGGAATATGTGTTGTACTGTAGGACTATATCTGGCTTAACGCTAAAAAGTCTTTCTGATTTACCTAAAGGAAATGCTATTTTATCCATGTGTTAGTCATGGATATGTGTGTTTTTATTATATTTATTCTGCACTTTTTTCATTCATCTTTTATTATATATATTCTTTTCTTCAAATTTTTATATTTTTGTTTTCACTTTTTTGGTACTTTGCATGCATGGCTGTACACTTGCACATGCATGCGTTCAGATATATGTATACAGCTGCAAATATCATTTATTCATGCTTCTTGTCATTTTATATAGGTCTTTAACCACCTATTTGGGTGTCTTAATTTATTATATTATTATACACTGATTCTGATCAGGTACTGTAGTGACTTGTTCTCACATTTAACATTTTCCTCTTTGCATATTGCATCACACATTATTTCCTTTTGCATCATATTTATCTATATATGTACTTTTTATAACTTGTTAGAAGCAATTTCAGCATTTAGTGTTATATCCTGGTTTTGTATTTCCTTATAGTCGTCTCTGAATTACCTTTCAAGCATTTGACCTGGTGGTGCGCGCTTCTCTCTGGTCGGTGACCTGGCTCCGATGACTTCCGGTTTCAGCAATGCTATTGGCTAGTTATCTCTATTAAAGATCATGTGGTCTCCCTTCCCCATACACGCCCCCTGAGGAAGAAGCAACGAAGCGTGCTTTGGGGTGGAGGGACACCTCGCCAGTGCCTGCATTATTAAATTGGACCCGTTACACCCGGTCCCGGTGCTGGCTCTGCTCCCCGGTCTGCCGCTGCACCCCATCCTGGTCACTCACCTCCTGCCCTTCACGCTGTCCCTGGGCAGCAGCGACCCTCGTGTCTGGGGTCTCATGCTCTCTCTCTGCTTCCCGGCGTCCTGCTCCCTCCCCCAGCTCCTGGCGTGCTGTCAGCAGGCCCCCAGGAAATGCTTTTAGGACGCGAGCGCACGCTCCTCCGGCTTCTCTAAGGGACAGCGTGCATTTTTTGAAATCGCTAATTATCCAATAGCAGCTCACTGATTACTATTTCTGGCCTCTCCTCCATAGGGAGAGCGCCAGAGCAACGAGTATCTATCATTGCTACATCTGGTTCTGTTCCTGACTAGAGTTGAGCGATACCGTCCGATACTTCAAAGTATCGTATCGGATGGTATCGGCCGATCTTTAAAAAAAGTATCGGTATCGCCGATTCCGATACCGGAAGTCCCATTCAAGTCTATGGGACTTCCGGTATCGGAATAAGAAAAACCCTTTCCTGCCCTTGTACAGCCTCTCTGGGGTCTGTACGGGCCTTTCGGGGGGCTGTGCCGGCCTGCCAGGGGGTCTGTGCAGGCTCCGGTGGTCTGTGCCGGCCTGCCGGTGGTCTGTGCAGGCTCCGGGGGGCTGTGCCGGCCTGCCGGGGGGCTGTGCCGGCCTGCCGGGGGGCTGTGCAGGCTCCGGGGGGCTGTGCCGGCCTGCCGGGGGGCTGTGCCGGCCTGCCGGGGGGCTGTGCCGGCCTGCCGGTGGTCTGTGCAGGCTCCGGGGGTCTGTGCAGGCATCGTCCGATGGGACTACAAGTCCCATCGGGCGATGCCTGCTACCATGACAGTGATTGACACATTAGCCAATGATGGGACAGTAGTAGTCCCATCATCCGGCTAATGTGTTAAATGTAAAAAAAAAAAAAAAAAAAAAAAAAAAATTACATGCTACATACATACAACATGCATACTACATACATGCTACATTCATACTACATACTACATACATGCTACATTCATACTACATAAATACTACATGCAACATACATACTACATATATACTACATGCATGCTACATACATACTGCATGCTACATACATACCACATATATACTACATACATACTACATGCATGCTACATGCATGCTACATGCATAACACATATATACTACATGCATGCTACATACATACTACATACTACATATATACTACATGCATGCTACATACATACTACATGCTACATACATACCACATATATACTACATACATACTACATGCATGCTACATGCATGCTACATGCATAACACATATATACTACATGCATGCTACATACATACTACATACTACATATATACTACATGCATGCTACATACATACTGCATGCTACATGCATGCTACATACATACTACATACATACTACATATATACTACATGCATGCTACATACATACTACATGCTACATACATACTACATATATACTACATGCATGCTACATACATACTACATGCTACATACATACTACATATATACTACATGCATGCTACATACTACATGCTACATACATACTACATATATACTACATGCATGCTACATACATACTACATGCATGCTACATACATACTACATGCTACATACATACCACATATATACTACATACATACAATACATTCATACAATACATACATAGACATACAGTACATATAACATAGAGTAACATACTTACCAATACTTGTCACATTGTTCCCCGAAGCCATTGTCTTTTCCGGGATAAATATTAACATAACAAACCACAAAAATACTCACCCACGATCCGAAGCAGTCCACGAGTGTGTCCCACGACGATCTTGGGTAGAGAACTGCAGCATCAGATGATGCTGCCGTTCTCTACGGGCTGCAGGAATCCAATGACGGAAGGTAGGTATCCTTCCGCACTGTATTCCTCCGCCACTTAAAAAAAAAAAGTCCCTAGTCTCACTTTATGCCATTGCTGTGTGGGAATTTCCCACACAGCAATGGCATAAAGTGAGACTAGGGACTTTTTTTTTTTAAGTGGCGGAGGAATACAGTGCGGAAGGATACCTACCTTCCGTCATTGGATTCCTGCAGCCCGTAGAGAACGGCAGCATCATCTGATGCTGCTGTTCTCTACCCAAGATCGTCGTGGGACACACTCGTGGACTGCTTCGGATCGTGGGTGAGTATTTTTGTGGTTTGTTATGTTAATATTTATCCCGGAAAAGACAATGGCTTCGGGGAACAATGTGACAAGTATTGGTAAGTATGTTACTCTATGTTATATGTACTGTATGTCTATGTATGTATTGTATGAATGTATTGTATGTATGTAGTATATATGTGGTATGTATGTAGCATGTAGTATGTATGTAGCATGCATGTAGCATGCATGTAGTATGTAGCATGCATGTAGTATGTATGTAGCATGCATGTAGTATGTATGTAGTATGTATGTAGCATGTATGTAGTATGTATGTAGTATATATGTAGTATGTATGTAGCATGTAGTATGTATGTAGCATGCATGTAGTATATATGTAGTATGTATGTAGCATGCATGTAGTATGTATGTAGCATGCAGTATGTATGTAGCATGTATGTAGTATGTATGTAGTATGTATGTAGCATGCAGTATGTATGTAGTATGTATGTAGTATATATGTAGTATGTATGTAGCATGCATGTAGTATGTATGTAGTATGTATGTAGCATGCAGTATGTATGTAGTATGTATGTAGTATATATGTAGTATGTATGTAGCATGCATGTAGTATGTATGTAGTATATATGTAGTATGTATGTAGCATGCATGTAGTATGTATGTAGCATGTAGTATGTATGTAGCATGTATGTAGTATGTATGTAGTATTTTTTTTTTTTTTTTTTTTAACATTTAACACATTAGCCGGATGATGGGACTACTACTGTCCCATCATTGGCTAATGTGTCAATCACTGTCATGGTAGCAGGCATCGCCCGATGGGACTTGTAGTCCCATCGGACGATGCTTGCACAGACCCCCGGACATCAGCACAGCCCCCCGGCAGGCCGGCACAGCCCCCCGGCAGGCCGGTACAGACCCCCACAGGGTGCACAGACCACCGGCAGGCCGGCACAGCCCCCCGGCAGGCCGGTACAGACCCCGGGCAGTCCACACAGCCCCCCGGCAGGCCGGCACAGCCCCCCGGCAGGCCGGCAGAGACCCCCGGAAGGCCCGAAATGACGGCGCATCATGATGCGCACACACCGCGCATCATGATGACGTCAGGCCGTCAATCAACTGAACTTCCGATTCCGATGCCGAATTCCGATATTGAAAAAATATCGGAAGTCGGTATCGGAATTCCGATACAGCAAGTATCGGCCGATACCCGATACTTGCGGTATCGGAATGCTCAACACTATTCCTGACCTGTCTGCGCTGCGTTAGCAGTCTCTGTGCACCTTTTCATGCTATTTGTCTCCACAGAATATCTGCATCCTGCTATCCCTGGCAATCTCTGCAATCTCCTGTGCAAGTGCCATCCCTTTCTGTCAATAGCCATCCGTGTCCGTGGACTGTGACAAGGTTACTGGAACCTGCCTGCTACCATCTACCGAAAACCAGGACCTGTCTCACCTATGTCTGCTTCTCTACGGACTCTGCTACTATATCTTTTCCCCTTTTGGTCCCGCTGGGACAGCTGCCACGTGTCCGGGGTCTAACTGGAGGTAGTACCTTTGTCCTCCGGGTATTTCACTCTGGTCCTGTCCGAGGGACTTTACTGTGGGTACCCGGGGCTCACTAGTTACGCCCCCTTAGGAGCCCCCCCGGACCGTGGTCCCGAGGTTCCACTTTAAAAATAAAAAACGAATGTGAACTTCACCATCTCTGCCTCCGCTTCCATTCGTAACAACCCCTATGGAATCTTCACCTATATAGGTAACTTATAATACTTTTGAACTAATTAATCTATGAATGTTATATTCTAGTATTCAATAACGTGGGCACATACGACTAGGCACTTGAACCTTTTTCATAATTAAGTACACTTAATAGTATCTGGAAGACTTACATATACACGTATTACTTTTTCAAATTGTTGTTATGTGTATTTTGGCCTCAGGTGAAATTGATTCTTGACCTTTGGTTCCTTTTGTTATATTTTTTGTCAATATTTGCAGTTTACAATTATTACTTGGGGTGCACTGGCTTGTCGTTCCCTCAATTAGAGGCATCTTGTGCATGACTTATGTTTTAATTGGTTCATTTAATTTTAATGTTAATTAATAAAAAGATTTTTTTAAAGAACTCAATTGTATAAGTGGTCCTTTTATGTGTGTTCTGAATTAAACTAACTTCTCTAGCTCACACTGGTTGATTTTGCTAAAAAAGAAACATGTACAGTAAACTACACACACAAAGCACTTATTATATATCTTACTCACATGTTTATATCTATCTTTCTATCTGCATATCTATCTAATCTCTCTCTCTCCCTTTCTCTCTCTACAGTTGTGGTCAAAAGTATTGACACCCTTGCAATTTTGTCAGATAATACTCAGTTTCTTCCTGAAAATGTTTGCAAACACAATTTCTTTGGTATTATTATCTCCATTTAATTTGTCTTAAATGAAAAAACACAAAAAGAATTGTCATCAAGCCAAATTGGATATAATTCCACACCAAACATAAAAAAGAGGGTGGACAAAAGTATTGGCACTGTTCGAAAAATCATGCGATGCTTCTCTAATTTGTGTAATTAACAGCACCTGTAACTTACCTGTGGCACCTATCAGGTATTGGCAATAACTAAATCACACTTGCAGCCAGTTGACATGGATTAAAGTTGACTCAACCTCTGTCCTGTGTCCTTGTGTGTACCACATTGAGCATGGAGAAAAGAAAGAAGAACTGTCTGAGGACTTGAGAAACCAAATTGTGAGGAAGCATGAGCAATCTCAAGGCTACAAGTCCATCTCCAAAGACCTGAATGTTCCTGTGTCTACCGTGCGCAGTGTCATCAAGAAGTTTAAAGCCCATGGCACTGTGGCTAACCTCCCTAGATGTGGACGGAAAAGAAAAATTGACAAGAGATTTCAACGCAAGATTGTGCGGATGTTGGATAAAGAACCTCGACCAACATCCAAACAAGTTCAAGCTGCCCTGCAGTCCGAGGGTACAACAGTGTCAACCCGTACTATCCGTCGGCGTCTGAATGAAAAGGGACTGTATGGTAGGAGACCCAGGAAGACACCACTTCTTACCCCGAGACATAAAAAAGCCAGGCTGGAGTTTGCCAAAACTTACCTGAAAAAGCCTAAAACGTTTTGGAAGAATGTTCTCTGGTCAGATGAGCCAAAAGTAGAGCTTTTTGGGCAAAGGCATCAACATAGAGTTTACAGGAGAGAAAAAGAGGCATTCAAAGAAAAAAACACGGTCCCTACAGTCAAACATGGTGGAGGTTCCCTGATGTTTTGGGGTTGTTTTGCTGCCTCTGGCACTGGACTGCTTGACCGTGTGCATGGCATATGAAGTCTGAAGACTACCAACAAATTTTGCAGCATAATGTAGGGCCCAGTGTGAGAAAGCTGGGTCTCCCTCAGAGGTTATGGGTCTTCCAGCAGGACAATGACCCAAAACACACTTCAAAAAGCACTAGAAAATGGTTTGAGAGAAAGCACTGGAGACTTCTAAGGTGGCCAGCAATGAGTCCAGACCTGAATCCCATAGAACACCTGTGGAGAGATCTAAAAATGGCAGTTTGGAGAAGGCACCCTTCTAATATCAGGGACCTGGAGCAGTTTGCCAAAGAAGAATGGTCTAAAATTCCAGCAGAGCTTTGTAAGAAACTCATTGATGGTTACCGGAAGCGGTTGGTCGCAGTTATTTTGGCTAAAGGTTGTGCAACCAAGTATTAGGCTGAGGGTGCCAATACTTTTGTCTGGCCCATTTTTGGAGTTTTGTGTGAAATGATCAATGTTTTGCTTTTTGCTTCATTCTCTTTTGTGTTTTTTCATTTAAGACAAATTAAATGAAGATAATAATACCAAAGAATTTGTGTTTGCAATCATTTTCAGGAAGAAACTGAGTATTATCTGACAAAATTGCAGGGGTGTCAATATTTTGGCCACAACTGTATATACAGTTGTGTAAAAGAATGTTTTCCCCCTTCCTGATTTCCTATTCTTTTGTCACACTTAAATGTTTCAGATCACCAAACAAATTTAAATATTAGGCCTCTTTCACACATCAGGTTTTCGCCGTCAGGCGCGATCCGGCGCTTTTGACAGAAACCGGATCCGGCGAAATGCAATGCCGGATCCGGTTTCCCCCCCATTGACTTGCATTTGCGCCGGATCGCGCCGGATGGCCATGCGTTTCATCCGGTTTTCGCCGAATCCGGCAATGTGTCGCGATCCGGCGTCTGGAAAAAACGGCTACTGTAACGTTTTTTGTCTCCGGCGAAAAAGCCGGACACGCCGGATCCGGCGCGTCCGGCTTTTTCACACAATGAAAGCCTATGAGCGCCGCAATGCGCCTGATCCGGCGAAAGCCGGATCCGGTGGCCGGATCCGGTTTTTTTGGTCTGAGCATGCTCAGTAGCTCTGCCCACAAGACATATATAAAAGCAAGACAGTGGGACCCACAGCCACACCCAACATGCCACCCAAGAAAGCAACCAAGCGCAGCAGGAGAAGGCAGGAGACCACTGCAGCACCATCAGCACCACCACCACCCCAAATGGAGCAGCAAATGGAACATGCTGAGGAGGGGAGGCCAGCAGCAGATGAGAGACGGTAATTATCAAATCCCCCATTCCTCCAAACTAGGGCTATTGAATATCAAGATATTCATTGGCCCTTTGTTTCTCTTTATTCAACAGCCGCCCAATAGATGCAGCAGCAGCAGCAATGGCAGCAGCTGGAACACCACCCACAGGCATGGAGTGTGGCCACCAGGAAGACAGCACATCATCTTCTGGGAGCCCTCCCTCGCATCGTCAGCGTTTGACGGTAAGTTTTTATTTCCAAAATCCATCATCTCTGTAATATATGTCTATTCATTGCCTTTTATTTCAAAACAGGATTCACAAGATGAAGAGGAGCTCCCAGAAGAAGAAGGAAGGGGTGGACAGACACCTGTAGTGGGCTCACAATTGGTAAGTTTTTTGCATCAAACGCAGAAACACAACATCACACTACACACAACACATAGAAAACAATGTTCTGCAGACCACACACAGCAAACAAATGCCTACATCCAAAGACATAACATTTTTTGTTTTCTTCTCTAGTCTTCCCAATCTGGTGCTCGGCCAAGAGGTCCTCGCAGTGCCTCCCAGGGTCGTCGGCGACAGCAACGCGGCGGTCACCAGCGTGTAAGTATAAATATTTTTGCTTTGTTTTTTTGCACTTTTTATTTCATTTCTTTTGTGGAGGCTAATTACGTTATTTTTGTCTTTTTCTTTAACAGCCTTCACAGCGTGCTCCCGACTCTGACGGTGAGGATGGAGGACTCGATGTGGACCACCTCATCGATCTCGTCAGAGAAAGGGAGCCGCTCTGGAATATGGCTGACCGCCGCCACGCTGACCTTATCGTTACCCGACGACTCTGGGAGGAAATCTGTTCGCTCCTTGTGGGCCACTGGGAGGACCTCGATGTTCAGGCCCAGATTAAAGAGCGTAAGTATATACAGTACCGGTTGCTTGATGTAAACCAGTGTTTCACGAACTCCAGTCCTCGTGGTCCCCACGGATCATGTGTTCAGGATTTCTATTTACTATGGAAATCCTGAAAACATGACCCCTGGGGACCATGAGGACTGGAGTTTGGGAAACACTGATGTTGTATACTAACCACTTTGTCCTTTCTCGTTTCAGGGAACAGAATTGTGAATCGGTGGCGGTCTGTGAGGGATCGTTTCAAGAAGGAGTTCAATAAAGAGATGCGGGCCCCGAGTGGATCTGGAGGACGCAGGAGCAAGTACAAGTACGCAGAAGCCCTGTCGTTCCTCCGGGAAACAATGGTCACTAGAAGGTAAATATTACACACCACATGTGAAAAAAAATGTTAGATGTAAATTTTTTTTTTCAGCCAGGGCCATACCATGTCAGTATTTTAATTTTTTTTTCTTCTCTTTATTCCACAGCACGGTGTGCAGCACTCGGGAGCCTGCACGATTGGACCCTTCTGAGGCGATCCCTGAGGAGACCAGCACCGAGGGACACTTCGACCGCCCCGGTACATCTGCACCTTCCCAGCCTTCCCACACATTCGACCCATCTGTCCCATCCACCAGCACAGGAGCATCGTGGCCGCCTACATTACATGAAGCTGCTGGTGAGGAGATCGCTTTCCCTTTACCCCACCCTTCTGCCCCTGCCACCTCTAGTACACCTGCGGGTACTGGGCGGCAGCGGCAGAGGGGTCAGGAAAAGACTTATGCGCCAGAGTTCTTGCATCTGAATGCATCTTTCCAGAACTGTCTAAAAGTCTTGTCAGAGCAAATCTCCGCAGGCTATCAGCAGATCAACTCCAGCATTCTGGAGGTGAAGACACTTCTGCAAACCATGCATTCAGAAGCAAGATCTTCGCCAAACCACACCTTTTTCAGGTCTGTTGTGGAGCGCATGGAAACGCTCTCTCCTGCCCAGCAGATGCATGTAATGCATTCATGCCACGCTGCTCTCCAGCAAGTTACCTCCCAACCTCCTCCTCCCACCACAGTAGTTCCTCCACCTGCACCCCCTCCAGCCACTTTCCATCCTCCCCCTCCTATTACATCTACACCCCCTCCAGCCACTTTCCATCCTCCCCCTCCTATTACATCTACACCCCCTCCAGCCACTTTCCATCCTCCCCCTCTTATTACATACCATCCACCTCCCCAGCACCATCCACCTCCCCAGCACCAGCAACCTCCCCAGCACCAGCAACCTCCCCAGCACCAGCAACCTCCCCAGCACCAGCAACCTCCCCAGTACCAGCAACCTCCCCAGTACCAGCAACCTCCCCAGTACCAGCAACCTCCCCAGTACCAGCAACCTCCCCAGTACCTGCAAACTCCCCAGTACCAGCAACCTCCCCAGTACCAGACATCTCCCCACTTCCAGCAACCTGCCCCGTACCAGACATCTCCCCACTTCCAGCAACCTGCCCCGTACCAGACATCTCCCCACTTCCAGCAACCTGCCCCGTACCAGACATCTCCCCACTTCCAGCAACCTGCCCCGTACCAGACATCTCCCCACTTCCAGCAACCTGCCCCGTACCAAACTCCTTCCCCATACAACTTGCCATCAACATCATCTGCTCCTACAGTCCCTGCCCAACCCTCCACTCCACCACCCACCACCTCTTCTGCTTCCCACATGTCCACCCATTCTGTAGTTTTTTCCACACCTTCACCTCTAACTGTTCCTTCCCCACCACGATCCCAGTCCTCTCTCCACACTCCCAGTGTCGAAGTGTCCCGCAGCCCCTCCAGCAGTATTTCCACCACACACTACACAGATTTATAATGTGTGTATTTAAATAAAAATGACCAGTTTTATGGTTTCAAAGCTTTATTAAACAAGTTTATTAAAATTTTAAAAAAGTTTACTAAAAAAAACATTTTTCAATAAAAGTTAAATTATTTTACACTGGTTGTCTGTCATTTCTTTCTGCGGCGAAAAAGGTTAAATACAGGGTATTTAAAAGGTGAAATGGTATTCAAAACTAGGTATATAACTGTGGGTAAATTTTAGCTTTTTGCCACAGTTGTGTTCCTGGTTGTGTTTGAAGCAAAGTATTTCACCTAAAAAGTTGTGTTTATTGTTGGTGATTTCCTAACAATGTAAACAACTTTTGTTAAAAGGTGAAATACTTAGCATAAAACACAACCAGGTACACACCTGTGGCCTAAAGCTAAAAATAGTAAGACCATGACAAGATAGCCAACTTTGGTTGGCAAAGGTATATACTGTTGGTCCAGAAGGTACACAAGTTTGGTTAGGGCACAAATCTTTCACACTCTGTCATCCTGCCAGTGTACTCTGCCTTGAGGTGACATAAAGTATAGTGCAAAATTGTCCCTCATTACTGAAACCATCACAGAACTTCTAGTGGTAATGTCATGGTAATCTTGCAAGGTGGTTTCTTCAGAGGTGTCCTCAATGGAAATGGGTTCCTTGCAGATAACAAAATTGTGGAGTACCACGCACGCTTTGATCACCTCGTCCACAGTTTCTGTCTTGAGGTTGATCGCAGTCAATAGGACCCGCCATTTGGCTGTCAGAATACCAAAGGTACATTCAACCATTCTTCTTGCTCTTGTGAGGCGGTAATTAAAAATGCGTTTTGGTCTTGTCAATCCTCTGCTAGAGTACAGTTTCAAAAGGTGTTCTGACAGCTGGAAGGCTTCATCCCCTACACAGACAAATGGCATAGGTGGACCAGATGTTTGCGGCAGCGGTCTAGGTGGTGGGAACTGGAAGGTGTTTCCATACAGTTTACGCCCCATGGCAGACAGTTTGAAAACTTGAGAGTCATTGGAGCGGCCATAGGCCCCAATATCAACCGCAATAAATTTGTATTCCGCGTCAGCGATGGCCATGAGGACAATTGAAAAATATTTCTTGTAATTGAAATATTCCGATCCCGATCCAGCTGGCTTTAAAATGCGGATATGTTTCCCATCCACAGCGCCCAAGCAGTTTGGAAACTGACATATCTGTTGAAACTTGTCAGCAATTTCAATCCACCTCTCTGTTGTGGGCTCTGGTAAAAACTCTTCAGCTAAGGAGTCCCACAGTGCACGGCATGTGTACTTCACAATTCCAGATATGGTGGAAATCCCGAGTCTGTACTGGAAATGCAGTGACGAAAGGGATTCTCCAGTTGCAAGAAATCTGTGGGGAATTAAAAAACAATAAATTAGTTTTAAATCACAGCATTACATACCAAAACTGACCTATAACACTTGGAGATACAAACTACCACCAACAAGATTGCAGTGAAAGTGTGCTCTGATGCGAGCATATCCAATAAATGTGGCTTACCTTAAAGTCACCATCAGACGCTCTGCGGGTGAAACAGAGAAGCGGCAATAGGTGTCCGCTTTTCTTATGAGGTGTGCAATGCGCTCCACCAAGTAATCAAAATTCTCCATTTTCATCCTAACATATCCAAAAAATTTATCCGGGTTTCGTCGAAGGTCCATGCAGAGTGTAGAATAGACCCCACGCGTCATTCTCTTGGCTGTGATGGGGTGGATCCACAAACGTCGTCTACGATGCCTGATGCGCTGCTGTCTCGCTCTCTCCTTCTCCAGAACAATCACCCTCAAACGATTCGCCTCCGCTATAAAATCCGCCAAATTCTTCAAAATATTTCCAATGACAACATCCATCTTCGCCAGTACTTGCTCTTCTCTCCAACCTGCACTTTCTCCTCTACAACCTGTCAAAGAAGGGCTGTAGGAACATGCTATATATAGTTTTCCAGTAGCCAATCCCGTTCGGAAGGCCACAAGGGTCAATTTTAAAAACCGGATCCGGCGTAATCCGTCGAAAAACGGATAGAAAAACGGATGAACCGGATGAGACGGATCCGGTTTTGTCTGTCAAGAAAAAGACGGATCCGGCAGAAAACCGGATCCGTCACATCCGGTTTTACGAAACATTTGCCGGATCCGGCGTTCCGGCACGACGCCGGATCGCGCCTGACGCCGAAAACCTGATATGTGAAAGTAGCCTTAGACAAAGATAACACAAGTAAACACAAAATGCAGTTTTTAAATGAAGGTTTTTATTATTAAGGAAAAAAGGAAATACTAACTTACAATGCCCTGAATGAAAATGTGATTGCCCCTCTCCCCCCTGTGGTTAACTGTGGTTTATCACATCCAGGGCCGGTTTCAGCCAAAGTTTAAAATGGGGCCCCAAATGCTAACATATTGCACATCACACAGAAGCATTTCGATTGTAAAGTATTTACATGCGTTGAAGTCCAGGCCGCAAAATTAGTGTGATCGACAAAATTGAAGAAGTCGTTCAACACTTGTTTCCCGGCCTTTTTCCACCATCTGAGAAAGAATGAATGATGGGAACAGAACGATCACTAAGGGTGTGTGCACACGTTGCGGTTTTTGCTGTGGATCCGCAGCGGATTTGGTCCTGTGGATCCGCAGCAGTCTCCATGCAGTTTACAGCACCATGTGCACATGCTGCGGAAAATTCCACGCAGATTTGCTGCGGTTTATTTTCCGCAGCATGTTACTTCTTTTTTGCGAAACCGCAGCTGCAGTGTACGTTCCGGGACATACAAATCAATCAATTTCTCTCATCCGCACTGACAAACCGCACTAGAACCTGCATCAAATCCGCTGTACACATGCTAGGAATCCGCAGGAAAAATGCATGTGTTTTACCCTGCGTTTTCTGCCAAGAGATATGGATTCCCTGCAGAAAAAGCCACAGACTAGAATCATAGAATCATAGAGTTGGAAGGGACCTCCTGGGCCATCTGGTCCAACCCCCTGCTCAAAGCAGGATTTGCTAAATCATCCCAGTCAGATGTCTGTCCAGCCTCTGTTTGAAGACTTCCATTGAAGGAGAACTCACCACTTCTCGTGGCAGCCTGTTCCACTCATTGATCACACTGTCAAAAAGTATTTTCTAATATCTAATCTGTGTCTCCTCCCATTCAGTTTCATCCCATTGCTTCTAGTCTTTCCTTGTGCAAATGAGAATAAAGATGATCCTTCTACAATGTGACAGCCCTTTAGATATTTGTAGACAGCTATTAAGTCTCCTCTCAGTCTTCTCTTTTGCAAACTAAACATTCCCAAATCCTGTAACCTTTCCTCATAAGACAGGGTTTGCAGACCGGTCACCATTCTGGTCGCTCTTTTCTGAACTTGCTCCAGTTTGTTGATGTCTTTTTTAAAATGTGGTGCCCAAAACTGGACTCAATATTCCAGATGAGGTCTGACCAAAGAGGAGTAGAGGGAAATAATGACTTCACGTGATCTAGACTGTATGCTTCTGTTAATACATCCTAGAATTGCATTTGCCTTTTTTGCTGCTGCATCACACTGTTGACTCATATTCAGTCTGTGATCTATTAGTATACCCAAGTCTTTTTCACATGTGCTGTTGCTTAGCCCTATTCCTCCCATTCTGTATATGCTTTTTTCATTTTTATTGCCCAGATGTAGTACTTTGCATTTTTCCGTTAAAAACCATTCTGTTAGTTGCTGCCCACTGCTCCAGTTTATTTATATCTTTTTGAATCCTCTCTCTCTTCTCTAGTATTAGCTATCCCTCCTAGCTTTGTGTCATCAGCAAATTTAATCAGTTTACCCTCAATTCCTTCATCTAAATCGTTGATAAAGATGTTGAACAATACAGGGCCCAGGACAGAGCCCTGTGGTACCCCACTTGAGACATTCTTCCAAGTGGATGTGCAGCCACTTACGACCACTCTTTGGGTCCGATCACTAAGCCAGTTATGAATCCACCTAACAGTTGCCTTGTCCATTCCATACTTAGTCATTTTTTCAATAAGGATTGTATGAGATACTTTGTCAAATGCTTTGCTGAAGTCAAGATATACTATATCTACAGCATTACCTTGATCCACCCAATCAGTGATTCTGTCATAGAAGGAAATTAAGTTAGTCTGACATGACTTATTAGTTACAAACCCATGCTGACTCTGTTTAATCACTTCATTCTTATCCAGGTACTGACATACATGTTGTTTAATAATTTGTTCAAAGATCTTTCCTGGTATAGAAGTCAGACTCACCGGCCTATAGTTGCCTGGGTCCACCTTCTTCCCCTTTTTGAAGATAGGAACAACATTTGCTCTTCTCCAGTCTTCTGGGACATCTCCTGTTCTCCAAGAATTTTCAAAGATTATGGAGAGGGGTTCAAAAATTTCTTCTGCTATCTCCTTAGGTACTCTGGGGTGTAATTCATCTGGACCTGGAGACTTGAATTCATTTAGGTTAGCTAAGTGTTTCCTCACTATCTTTCTGTTTATAGATATCCTGGATTCTTCTATTCCCTTAATAGGACAGTGAAGAACAGTTGATGTTACATTTCCTTTCTGAGAGAAAACAGGTGCAAAATAGGAATTTAAAAGTTCGGCTGTCATGAACTCATTTTCTGCTCCACCAGTTGAGAGTTCCCCTTCCGTTCTCCCTCTGGTGGTGACAGGAGGTAGTGCGGTTGGTTTAAGAGGTAGTGATCTGCCACCTGATGAGGAAGATAACGATTGGATCTCTGGAGTATCAGACAGGATATAAGACAGCCGACGCCCTATCCGGGTGCTGGTGATAGAGTCTGCTTCTCAGGTCCTGGACTTCAGCTCTCTTCCAGTCTTCTCAAGTTAAGTTTGTTTTTTGCTAATGTTCAGTTCACACCTGCGCTTGTTGGTCAATTCAGTTTTTTGTGTAATCAGCCTGCCCCTGCTGGGGCTATGCTGAAATTCCACTCCTATTAATCAGTATTTGCCAATCTGCTTTTTGTCCCTTATTAGATTGGCCTCTTTTTTGCTCTGTCTCAGAATATTTCAGAGTGCTGATATAGGTTTAGAAGTCTAGTGACTTCAGGGTTAATTTTGCTATCAGAAGTGTTGGACAATATTTTTGTAGGTTTTTTTGGCAGATTGCAGACAGTGTCTTTCCTTTTCTGTCCTTTTTAGTTAGCCGGGCCCCATCGTTTGCTCAGCCTATTTTCCTGCCTTTGTTTGTATTTTCATCTTGTTTCACCGTCATTACATGTGGGGGCTGTCTTTCCTTTGGGGTCTGCTCTGGGGCAGTTAGTTTTCCTCTTTTCCTGCTTTAGGCTTATGTAGTTCTCCGGTTGTGACGAGGCGTCTAGGACCAACGTAGGAACGCTCCACGACTGCTGCTAGTTGTGCGGTTAAGATCAGGGATCTGCAATCTGCATAGTTACCAACTTCTCTGGTTTTCTGAGACGTAGCTTGTTGTCTTTTTTTCCTCCTCGGTTTCCCATTCATAACATTCGGCCATCTCAACATCCTGCCTTACCATTTCATCATTTTCATCCTGTAAAAATCCTATAGCATCTTTGACTTTTCTTTTACTTTTGACATATCCCCAAAATCCTTTATTATTGCTTTTGACATCTCTTGCAAGCCTCAATTCATTGTCAGCTTTAGATTATCTGATTTGTGCCCTGCAGGTTCTGCAGACATCATTATATTCTTCTTTAGATATGCCTCCCTCTTTCCATTTTATTAACATTTCTTTCTTCCTTTTTAGTATGTGTGCACACACCCTAACAGATCACCATACAGTATCATGTTATCAGCAGCACATTTACACTTTACACCCCATAGTCCTCTATATAATATAATGTGCCGCATAGTCCTCCATATAGTATAATACACTCCTCAGTCCTCCATATAGTATAATACACTCCTCATAGCCCTCTGTTATGAATGAGTCACCGTAGGAGGCAAAAACAGAAATACTAGTTAAGTCCAGAAAACCAGAGAAGTTGGCAGCTATCGGATTGCAGACCCCTGAACCTATCAACAACAACTAGCAGTAGCCGTGGGGGGTTCCTACGGTGCCCTAGACCCCTCGATCACAGCCGGAGAACTAAATAGCCTAAAGACAGAAAGGGAAATCTAAACTGCCCCAGAGCAGACCCCAAAGCAATAGGCAGCCCCCAACATATAATGACGGTGAAGCAAGATGAAAAAACACTCACACAGATAGAAAGATAGGCTGAGCAAGTGATGGGGCCCAAGCCAACTAAATAGGACAGGATAGAAAAGCTGCTGTCTGCAATTCGCCAAAACCCTATCAAAACAAGAGCCAACAGACTGAAAGGGAAAAAAGCCCTGAAGACGCTAGGCTTCAAAAAGACTATATCAGTATTCAGGTATTTTCTGGACAGAGCAAAAAGGAATTCAGCTCACCCAGCAGGGAATGGCAGAAATCCAGAAAAACAAGGCAAAACAAAACCAAAACACAAATGCAAAAAGCAGAGCAGAAAACTTAGCTTTTGAGGAGCAGGAATCAGACAGGTCTCCTAGAATCCCTCAGAGAAATCACCCGCAAGGCAGAAGGGCGTCGGCTGCCTTATATCCAGTCAGCAATTCCAGTCACCCAGTCATCATCATTCTGCTCAGGTGCTTGGTAATCAGCCTCACTACCTTCCTTCACCAGAAGAGGGAGTTCATCAGACCTCAATGGTGAAGGGGAAAATGAACTCACAACAGCCCTCCATATATTAAAATACACTGCTCGGTCCTCCATATAGTTTAATACACTCCTCATAGTTCTCCATATAGTATAATGCACCGCCATAGTGATCCATGTAGTACAATTCACTTCCCATAGCATAATGCACCTCATAGTTCTTCATATAATGTATTCCCCATAGTCCTCGATACAGTATAATGCAGCCCACATATAGTATAATGCAGCCACCCCATAGAGCATAATGCAGCCACCCCACAGAGTATAATGCAGCCCCGCCAAACAATATAATGTAACATCCATAGAATATAATGCAGCCCCTCTCTTATAGTATAATGCAGCCACCCCTTAGAGAATAATGCAGCTACCCCAGAGTATAATGCAGCCATTCCACAGAATATAATGTAACCCCCCCATAGAATATACAGTAATGCAGCCCCACCCCCCATATAGTATAATGCAGCCCCTCCATAGAATATATGGCAACCCCCTCATAGGAAATAATGTAGCCCCTCCATAGAATACAATGTAGCCTTCCTCATATAGTATAATGCAGCCCCCATCGAATATAATAAATATAATACAGCCCCCTCCATAGAATATAATGTAGCCCCAAATAGAATATAATACAGCCCACCTCCCCATAGAATATAATGTAGCCCCCATATTATATAGCACAGCCTCCCCCTATAGAATATAATGTAAAATGTACCACCCATGGTATATAACACAGCCGCATAGTATATAGCCCAGCACCACATGGTATGTAGCCCAGCACCACATGGTATATACCCCAGCACCACATGGTATACAGCCCAGCCCACCATGGTATACAGCCCAGGCCAGCATGGTATACAGCACAGCATGGTATATAGCCCCCCAGCATTGTATAATACAGCCCAGCATGGTATATAGCCCCCCTGAATGGTATAATACAGCCCAGCAAGGTATAATACAGCCCAGCATGGTATATATCCCCCCAGAATGGAATAATACAGCCCAGCATGGTATAATACAGCCCAGCATGGTATATAGCCCCCCCAGAATGGTATAATACAGCCCAGCACGGTATAATGCAGCCCAGCATGGTATATAGCCCCTCAAAATGGTATAATACAGCCCAGCATGGTATAATACAGTCCAGCATGGTATATAGCCTCCCCAGAATGGTATAGTACAGCCCAGCAAGGTTCAATATAATACACTATAGGAACAGAAAAGCGCAAATAGGGTCTTATCCGGGTTAATGTAAAAGTTATATAAGAAATCCACTCACCTGTTGCAGGAGAGATCAGGCATGTAAGGTTAGAAGTCAGCTGCTGCACGTCCAAAGGTCAACCAAGTGACCGCTAATATATCAATTCTTGTGGAACTAATTTATGGACTTCCATGTGCTGCTTGACAATACTCTGTGGACTATCGAGACAAAAGTTGAACTTTTTGGAAGGTGTTCAGTATATCCCATTACATCTGACGTAGAAGTAACACAGCTTTTCAGAAAAGGAACATTATACTAACAGTAAGATATGGTAGTGGTAGTGTGATGCTCTTGGGTTGTTTTGCTGTTTAACCCCTTTACTCTCGAGGTTGGTTTGGATGTTAATGACCGGGCCAATTTTTGCAATACTGACCACTGTCAATTTATGAGGTTATAACACTGGAATGCTTCAATGGATCCAGGTGATTTTGAGAATGTTTTTTCATGACATATTTTACTTAATGATAGTGGTAAAAAAAATTTGGTATGACTTGCGTTTATTTGTAAAAAATGGAAATTTGGCGAAAATCTGGATAATTTCGTAATTTTCAAACTGAATTTTCATGCCCTTGAATCAGAGATATGTCACACAAAATAGTTCATAAATAACATTTCAAACCACATGTCTACTTTACATCAACATAATTTTGGAATCAAATTTTTTTTAGTTAACAAGTTATAAGGATTGAAAGTTGACCAGCAATTTATAATTTTTCCAGCAAAATTTACAAAACCATTTTTTTTAGTGACGACACCACACTTGAAGTCACTTTGAGGGATCTACATGTCAGAAAATAAGAAAATACCCAAAAGTGACACCATTCTAAAAACTGGAACCTCGCAAGGTGCTCAAAACCACATTCAAGAAGTTTATTAACCCTTCAGGTGCTTCGCAGGAATTTTTTAATTTTAATTAACATTTAACTTTTTTCACAAAAAATTTACTTCAGATCCAATTTTTTGGAAAAAATGGACCCCAAAATTTGTTGTGTAATTTCTGAGCATGCCGATACCCCATATGAGGAAGTAAACCACTCTTTGGGCGCACGGTAGAGCTCGGAAGGGAAGGAGCACCATTTGACTTTTTGAATGCAAAATTTGCTGGAACAATTGGCGGATGCCATGTTGCGCTTGGAGAGCCTCTGATGTGCCTAATCAGTGAAAATCCCTCATAAGTGACACCATTTTGGAAACTAGACCCCTCAGGGAACTGATTTAGATGTGTGGTGAGCACCTATAACCCCCAGAGGCTTCACAGAAGTTTATAAGGTTGAGCCATGGAAATAAAAAAAAAAAAAATTTTCCCCACAAATATGTTTTCAGCTCAAAATATTGCATTTTCATAAGGGTAACAGGAGAACCTCCAGGTGCTTCCAGAAGTTTATAACGTTGAGCAGTGAAAATAATAAAATCACATTTTCTTCATGGGTCGCCCCCTCCCAGAGCTGTGGGGTTCTCGGTACCGGGCCGGTGTCAGGGGAATGTGTCACAGCAGCGGTGACACGGTCCGTGGCCCTGGGCACCCAAGTAATGGCGGGATTGTGGTGTAATGGAATTGAATAGTTTGTGACGCTACCTGTGGTGTTCGGCAAGGGAGATGTTAAGCCGACACTGCAGACAGATCCTCTGGGACAGATGGTGGGATGCAGCAATGGTGGTATAGCCCTCCACAGGCAGGGTTGTTGTCCCAGGGCAGTGTAGATGTGGGGAAACTTTGATGGTGTAGTGTCCGGCGCAGGGGATGTAGCAGTGCTGGCGGACGCAAGAAGGAATGGAGGACACCAGGGCTTGCAGTTTCAACGCTTTACTCACAGTTCTTGGTAAGCACTGGTGCCCGCTTCCATGCCGTGTCCTCAGGGCAGAGACTCAATCAACCTCCCGGGCAAGTCAGGCTTCTCCTCTCCAACACTCCGCCAACATGTACCTTTCCTGAATGACTCCTCTATTGCGCCTTTAGTGTGAAGAGCTCCAGTACCGTGGTACTCTGAAGTTCCTCCTGTCAGATGTTCCTAACAACTCTACTTGTATGACAGACAGCTGTAGCCTCTATCGGGGACTCCTTTCTCCAGAGTCCTGGCTCTCTATTCAGTTGCTATTGTCCCCCAAGTCTTGGATGGGAGTAGTGCATTTACAGCCAACTACTCCACCGGTGTCTGCTGCAGAACCATAAGTGTCCATACAACCTCGGGGACCGGGCCCCGGCCTTGCGCTGAGAACCTATAGGCAGGGTTCCTCTTCCAACCCACAACTCCTCTCTGTTCTCCTACTCCTTCGTTCCGCGCTGTTCCTTCTCTCTCTTATGGAAGCTTAGGTTGCAGTTCTACGTCTTTCTCCTTCTGTTCCTTTCCCAGTGCCATCTGACTCAGATCACAGAGACAGCTGCAGCACTCCTTCTTCTCTTCCTCTCCTTGGGAGCCCGTTCCACTAAGACCAGTCCTCAGCCTCTCCTGACTGACTGTCTTCCTCCGCCTTGACCTCCCGTCAGGCTGACCTCCTGTCAGCCTGCTCTCTAACTGGCCTCTGTCAGACTGAACTGAACTGTAATTCTAAACCTTCCCACTCTTTTATGTATCTCAACTCTCCACCCACCTCCCAGCACATCTCGTGTTACGAAGCAAGGACCCACGAAAGGTGCTCGCTATCCTCTAAGCATGGAGCCGCAATCTGGTCCATTGCTGAACTATCCTGTGTGGGTGCAAGTGTTGGAGCGTGGAAAGGAGTTCCCAACTTACCTAGTTGGTGGGGCACCACACCTTAGGAGAAGGTGCAGTACCTCTGTGGCGACTGAGCCTCAGGGGCGCCACATTCACAACAATGTTATTTGAGCCCTAAATTTTGCATTTTCATAAGGGTAACAGGAGAAATTGCACCATACAATTTGCAGTGCAATTTCTCCTGAGTACGCCCATACCCCATATGAGGGAGAAAACTACTGTTTGGGCACAAGGCAGGACTTGGAAGGGAAGGAGCGTCATTTGACTTTTTGAATGTAAAATTTCCTGGAATCATTAGCGGTCGTCATGATCCATTTAGAGAGCCCCTGATGTGCCTAAACAGTGGAAACCACCCCACAAGTGACCCTATTTTGGAGAATAGACCTCTCAAGGAATGTATTTAGATGCATGGTAAGCACCCTGAACCCCCAGATGCTTCACAGAAGTTTATAACGTTGAGCCGTAAAAATAATAAAATCACATTTTCCTCACAAAAATGTTGTTTTAGCCCCAAGATTTTAATTTTTCTAAAGGGCTAATAGGACATTTTTTTACAATAAACTGAGGTCCATTTTTTCCTGAGTGTGCCGTAATGTAAATCGGGATATATTTTTCAGGCACAGTGTAAAGCTCAGAAGGCAAGGAGCGCCAGATTTTACTTTTATGGTTTGCAGGTATCATGACCTACTGGGAGAGCCTATGAGATGCCAGAACAGTAGAACCCCCCCATAACTGACACCATTTTACAAACTACATTTCTCAATGAATTCATCTAGGGTTGAAGTGATCATATTGACACCACTGGTGTGTCACAGAATTTTATACCATTGAGCAGTGAAGAAAAATTAACTACATTTTTATCATCAAAATTTAGTTTTAGCCCCAGATTTTACATTTTCACACAAGACGTGGGTAAAAATTGCACCAAAATTTGTTTCACAATTTCTACTGAACGTGGAAATACCCCATATGTGGTTGTACAGTACTACTTAGCCATACGGAGAGACTCCGGAGGAACGGAGCGCTATTTGCCTCCTGGAGCGCAGATTTTCCTAGAAGAATTTGCGGACTCCAAGTGCAGAGCTCCTAATTACTAGAAGAACAAAATCCCCCCTCAAGTGACCCCATTTTAGAAATTATACCCCTTTGGTATTTTATCTACAGGTGCAGTGCTGATTTTTACTCCATTGGTAATTCCAGAAACAAGCAGCAATGATGGTTGCCAAGTGAAAATCGCAAACTGTAGACCAGTACGTTGCAGTCACCAGTACGTTATGCCCAATCTGTGCTTCTGGAGACATGCACCCATAAAGTTAGGTGGGCTATCATCCTTTCAGAAATGCCAAACGTGGACGCTATATGTGGTTTAGGTACACTGTGGGGTTCAGAAGGGAGGGGGGTATTTGGATTTGGGATCACAGAATTTGCTGCATTTCTTTTGGTGGATGAGGAGCCATTTCGCTTTTCCAGAGCCTTTGTTCTACCAGTAACGTGAAAGCCCCCTATATTTCCGTTATCAGATGTCAGATGTGAGTGAGGACTTGCTTTTTTTGTGGTTGAGTTGAAGCTTTTATTGGAAACATTTACATAATGTTTGGGATCACAGTTATCTGGCACTCTACGCTGAGCAATTACTTTGGGTTTTCCATCTAAATCTCTGAGTCACATGATTAAGATGAAACCCCCAAGGGAACTATTCACAATAATGAGGCAGCAGAGTTACTCTGTACTCCGCCTGGCCTCTGTTTAGCAGTATCCTTCTTTTCATAAGTGCACAAAATTGTGGTCGACAGCACTTTCATGCAATCCTAAAAAGACGGACACCGCCAGATCACAGGTCAGACATCCACAGTGCCTCCATCTGCCTCATTATAGGGAATCTTCTGCCACAGGTTCCGTCTGAATCATGTATTTGAGAGATTTACACTGAAACCCCAGTGTAAGCCGGATATGCCGTTCCATGTGTGGTAAAATTGACTAGGCAGTTTTATTCTTCGGGTCTGTATGATTACAGCAATATCTAATTTTTATAGTTTTCTTATGTTTTGGTGCTTTACACAATAAAAATTTTTATATAAAAAATAATTATTTCTGCATCGCTTTATTTTCAGAGCTATAACTATTTTATTTTTTCACTGATGGAACTGTATGGTGGATTGTTTTTTGTGGGACAAGATGACATTTTTAGGAGTACCATGTTTATTTATATCCATCTTTTTGATCACGCTTCACTTTTAATTTGATCGCATTCCACTTTTTATTCGACAGAAAGATGATAAAGCTGTCACGATATCCACTCGGCTCCTGTCTGATATGTTACTTTGTGTAGGGGCTGTCAGTCTATTTTGGTTGTGCTGGGTCTGTGCTGCAATTATCTGTGTTCACTTTCCTTGATTAAGCATGCTAGCTCCTTCAACCAGTGTCAATCGTACACTTGCTGCTGCCTGTGTAAGACTAATACCGGACTTAGACTCTTTGCTTGTGACCTGACTTATCTTGTGCCTGTTCCATGTAAACTGTCTTGTCTTTCTGGTTTTTCCTGACCTTGGCTGGTGAACTGGATTTTGCCTCTGACTTCTCCTTGTTGTACTTCGCAATTACCTGTCCCTGACCTCGGATTGTTTGACCTCCCTTTACTTATTCAGTAAGTAGTATATATTTTTATATCTGTTATTGTAGTCTTTCTCTCCACTTCTGGGACTAATATTTACTATAGTGACACACGTCACAAAAGCATTGTTTTTTGCCTTCTTTTTTCTTTTTTTTTTTATGGCGTTCACTAAAGAGGTTAACTAGTGGGACAGTTTTATAGGTCGGGTGCCACGACACAGCTGTCAGGTGACCCGGGACCAGTGGCTCCTTCCTTGTCCCTAACGCTAGGGGGCGCCCTAGCTCGCCCTACTCCCCGGGATAATTCCGAAGGTGAAGATGCCGGGGCCTCCACTCTTACTTTATCTCCTGATTTAGCCCCCCATCTGTTCTCTTCCCCCACCCAGGGAAGAGGGGAGCTACTGTGCATCGTAGTACACCAACCCGACAAACAAGGCAACAAAAACAAGGGTTAACAGAAAAACTCCATACAAAATATTCACTTAAATAATCGAAGAATGCACTGGGGTGTGAAGGTAGGGGAATAAACCAAGAAAAAAGGATAAGGAATTACCACGCATACAAGCCAAGCAACAGTCACTGATAACTATTCCAACTCTCCTTCTTATAAGAACTCCTTTCCCTCCATTAGCCATGCAGCAATAAAGCTAGCTCCAACAAGGATTTGCATCAGAGCCCAGATTATAAAGGGAAAAGGAGTGGCAAACCGAGCTCAGCTGTGAACACAAGGATTTCCAACATGGCCGATTATCCCTAGATTTGCCAGAAGAAATAAACACTTTTAAAATGAAGGATAAGTGCTTCTTCTCAGCGCAGGAGTAAAAGCAATCAGACACTGTGGTCTTCTGGATCCACACTGTCACGGAGTTACGTGACAGTACCCCCTCGTCTACGAGGTACCTCCGGAATCTCAGAACCAGGCCTATCAGGGTGAGCTATGTGAAAAGCCCAAACTAGTCTGGCCGCATGAATATCAGGTGCTGGTACCCACATCCTCTCCTCAGGACTATACCCTATTCAATGTACCTGATACTGAAGCGACCGACGAAGCAAACAAGAATCCAATATCTTTGCAATTGGAAACTCCAAGTTTCGACAATGACAGGAAATGGTGCTAGAGGTGATGGTTCTGAAGATGCAACGTATATTTTTTGAGGAAAGAAGGATGCAATACATTATAGATCCTAAAGGTAGGTGATAAAGCAAGGTGAAATCCTACGGGGTTGACGATGGCTACGATCTTATAAGGACCGATAAACCTGGGACCCAGTTTCCAAGTAGCAACCCTCAGCTTAATGTTCCTACAGGACAGCCAGACCACAGGTCTGGAACCACCAAACATCTCCAATCAGCCACACTCTTATATTTGAATCCAATCTTCCTCAAATTATTTGTAACCCCCTGCCATATGGTAGAAATAGAAGATGAAAATCGTTCTTCCTCCTGTAATCTAGAAGGGTGATTATCATTAAATGAACTAAAATGAGGAATGAACCCATATGCCCCGAAAAACGTGGACCTACCAGTCGATTCCTGACAACAATATTTAATTTACAGAGAATTGGCGATAAATAGGTAACCCGGTCCTCCTGATTTTCAGATAAAAAATTGTATATAGCACAGCACCACATAGTATATAGCACAGCACCACATGGTATACAGCACAGCACCACATAGTATACAGCACAGCACTACATGGTATATAGCACAGCCCCACATTGTATACAGCACAGCCCCACATTGTATACAGCACAGCCCCACATGTATACAGCACAGCCCCACATGGTATATAGCACAGCCCCACATGGTATATAGCACAGCCCCACATGGTATATAGCACAGCCCACATGGTATATAGCACAGCCCACATGGTATATATCACAGCCCACATGGTATATAGCACAGCACCATGGTTTACAGCACAGCCCCACATGGTATATAGCACAGCACTACATGGTATACAGCACAGCACCACATGGTATATAGCACAGCACCACATGGTATATAGCACAGCCCCACATTGTATATAGCATAGCCCCACATTGTATACAGCACAGCCCCACATGGTATACAGCATAGCACCATGCCAACCATATGTTACAAACATTTCCCCAGCATACTACCAAAATCGAAATATAATAATCTGAAAATTATTCAGCTGTATTACGTTTACATATATGAAATTCAAAAAAAAGAAAAAAAAGTATATTTCCACATTCAAAAACCAATTTTATTATATTAATCGTCATATTAAAAATACACAAACAGATGTGCATAGATATCTAAAAAGTTCCAATAGTGCATGATCATGAATCCAAAACAAGCAACACCAACAAAGAGCATGTAGTAGTTCTGATACCATATTAACATGGAGGTAACAGTAAAGCAACTATATATAGTATCTCCAGACAACTAGCCTTCATAATAGTTACAATACCACACAGTATCGATTCATAGTAATAGAATAGTATGTGACCCAAGCTACCCAAAGTGAACAAACATCTTAAATTAATATAGTTATAGCTTACCACAGCTCCAGTGATGGTGCACAGCACCATGGTATATAACACAGCCCCACATGGTATATAGCACAGCCCACATGGTATACAGCACAGCATTACATGGTATATAGCACAGCCCACATGGTATATATATCACAGTACAACATGGTATATAGCACAGCCCCACATGATATATAGCACAGCACCACATGGTATATAGCACAGCCCACATTGTATATAGCATAGCACCATGGTATGCAACACAGCCCCACATGGTATATAGCACAGCCCCACATGGTATATCGCAAAGCACCACGGTATATAACACAGCCCACATAGTATATAGCACAGCACCACATGGTATACAGCACAGCACCACATAGTATATAGCACAGCACCGCATAGTATATAGCACAGCACTACATGGTATACAGCACAGCACCACATGGTATATAGCACAGCACCACATGGTATATAGCACAGCCCCACATGGTATACAGCACACATGGTTACATTAAAAAAAACACACTCCTCACCTCTCCTTGTGCCCGCGCTGCTCCTGTCTCAGCGGCTGCACTGCCTGGCACACAGTGAGTGTGTGATCAGGTCATCGCGTACCCGCAATGTCAGAGGCAGAGCAGGAAATGATGGGAGAGGGAGCGTCAGCTGACGCTCTCTCTTCCATCATTGCTTTGAACTGTACCGGCGTCTATGACGCTGGTATAGTTCAATGCGGCGGCGGGGAGAGTCGGTGCTGGTGGCAGGCAGGCTCCCCTGCTTCACGGGCCCCATAGCGGCTGTGTGATGTGCCAGTAGCTGGGGGCCCCTGGGGGAGCAGGGACCCTAGGCAGCTGCCTGGTCTGCCTGCCCCGGTTAGAATGAATGGTGTAATTCAAAAGTACAACTCGTCCTACAATAAACAAGCCCTCATACGGGTTCAGTTATGGCTCTTGGAAGGGGAGGAAAAAAACGAAAAAGAAAAACCGGAAATTGTCTGCGGTGAAGGGGTTAAATAGCAATTTTTGTTGCAAAAACACTGGAAAAATTCCCAAAGACGCCTCGGCACGTTTTGTGCATTTCCATTAACTCTGATCATAAAGAGGCCGCCAGAGCAGTCGGGTCACTGCTAGTAACCACTGTGCCTCTGTGGAAACCTGCAGTGGTGAGAGGCTGAACAGCCCGTCCGTACCCACAGCCAGCCGCTTTTACATAGGAATGCACATTTACATTCTCTCCAGTGTTTTACCAAGTGCGGACTCCCCTGAATAAACGTTGCCTGCACATTCTCTAAGGGGCCGCTTTAATTTGCCTGTGGCGCTGATTTCTTTCCTACTTTTTTAGCTTCAATTGTTGAATGTTATGACTGAATGTACCTAGAAATTGTCAGCTTCTTCCTAAATGTGTCTGTGCAGCGTGGTTACTCCACTATGATGCTGCTCTATCAGGTGCCTCAATATAGTTCTTACAAACTTCCCGCCTTTTCTTATCTTTTCTAAACAAACTTTATTGACAGCACAAGTTCTCACGCGACGCGACCTTTCCCGCGCATGCGTTACACAAACGTATACGCCTGCGCTGCACTGTGCACGCCTTCCTCAAACTAAAGAAAGCTTTATTGCTTTTAGACAGTCTGTGTTGTGTCTGCTCCTGCGCATGCGCAGTATACGGCTGTCGTTTCCTCCTTAGACCGGCCGCTGCCATCTTCACCGGGGCTGAAGAGGCGAGTAAGGTAGTTTCGTCTTGACAGCGCCTCCGGGCCTCGGTTGTGTGGTGTCAGGCTATTCCCTGGCGTGGTGAGTGGCCCTGGGCGACATTGTAGTGTGTGGTGGCTTCTGTTCTTGTCATGTGTTTGTGCTGTGTCGTACTACGCAGTGCTACAGCCCTCCTTATATCCAGCTCTCCTGTGTGGGGTGGTTACAGCAGGGAAGACCGTACTCCGAGCCTTATTGTCAGCTGCTCATTGCTTCTGTTACAGCACACCGTAAAGTGAGCCTTGCTTTCTTAAGTAAATGCTCTGGTGCCACATTTCTGGGCACATTGGGGATTTTTTTTTTTTTAAACTGGTGCAAAGGAAAAGTGGAGTAGTTTCCTATAATAACCAATCAGATTCCTCCTCTCATTTCCCAGAGACCCTGTAAAATGGCAAAGCACAAATCTGGTTGCTGTGGGCAACTGCGCCGTCTTTCTTTCCGTCAGTTGACTCTTCCCCAGTGGGTCCTGGTCTGTTTAGATTTACCTATAGTCATGGTTACATAGTCCCAGCGTGTTTCCAGTAATATGGCCATATCTGTGGGCAAAAGGTGAGAGCATTTCCGGCACTGACAAGCCGGGCTGGCACGACGTAACAAGCCCGTCACATCAGCACGTGAATGTAGTGCTAGGTTGGCTAATGAGAAGCATCGGAGATGCCGCAAGACAAGAGGAGGGTCACAACGCTCCCGTCTGGCGGCAACTGATTACTAATAGAAAAAAAGACCAGCACATCCAAGCTAGTGTGAACGGGTGCCAGCCAAAAATAAAGCATATAAATTGAAAAACGATATGATTTACCAAGAATGATTACTCTAGAACGTTGAAACTGCATTACTGTCATAGAAAATAGGAAAAAAGTGCTATATAATGTTTATGTGAAATATTCATCTGCAAAAATTAACATGGCTACTGATTGTCATAGCTGCTGGACCAGGGGGCCTGCGTATCTATTGGCACTGTCTCTATTATGTCGGTGCAATGCTGGAATTATACATGTTTGTGTGACTATATGTTACGTTAGGGCTCGGTCTAATCTGGTCTGAAAACTGGTTATTCAGATTCTTGTTTTTCCCTACACAGTGGTGGACGGACTAACATGCGCATCAGTAAAAACAAGTATGAAGCTAGACGCCATCAGCTCCTGGGTTTTTGTTTTGCTCGCTTCCATATCCCGTGATTTGCCTGTTATTGTATTGAAGAGGTTGTCTCATCACAGGCCCATCCATAGTCAGAGTTGGGATTTATGAACATTGTTTTTATTTATTCTGCTTGCTTATATAGCGCCATTATATTCTGCAGCACTTAACAGACGCTGCCATTTACAGTCCTCATTGTGCCCTCCTATCAGTATGTCTTCTGGAGTATGGGAGGATCCCGAGGAGAACAGTTACAGAATAGAGGGAGGTCCCTTGCTTGGGGTCCCTGTCAATATCTGATAGACTTAAAAAATAAAAAAAAGTACCAGGGAGTATGAATCATGCCATGACTTTCTTTAATGGCCACTGTGGCTATAGTCATATGTGGTGGTGTTTTTTTTTTTTGTCCCCTTTACCAAGAACGACACCATGGCATGACCTAACAGACCTCATTATAAATATGTCAGGTCCATTGGACACTGCCAGGGTTGATCATCTGACAAATCCACCATACCAATGTTATTAGAGCATCTTTTTCAGGTGGATTTTGCCTGAAAAAGGACTGCAAAAAAATCAACATCATGCACAACAATGTGTAAACTGTAATGCAGAGCATGTTTCCTCTGTCACTAATAGCTTCTGTGTTCAGAAACCTTACGGTGGGTACAATAAGTAATATGTTCACTCGAGGCGGTTTGGTTTCGAAGCTGCATGATCTATATACTAGCATCTATACTGTAAAGACGCCGGTGTCGGAGCTGCCACAAAAACTACTGAGAAGATATCTGCGAAAGCGCTTCAGAGAAAAGCCCTCCAATGATTTCCTGAACTGTTCTCGCCTTGTAAAACTCAGCGGTTCTGCCAGCATCTTAAAGACAAAAAACACAAAAATTGAGCTTGGTTTGAGTTGATACACATGCAGCACACAAATGCATGTTGACTTTGGCCACAAAACATAAAACCTGCAAATGAGAAAGTGAGCAAAAACCCTGCGGTAACTAAGTAAAAGCAAAAGTGCATCTAAATAATAGAGTTTTTAGTAATACTGTTTTTGATCAAAAGTAGCAAAACTCTGTATTATTTAGATGCACTTTTGCTTTTACTTATTTTGTTACAGCAGGGTTTTTGCTCACTTTGTCTTTTGCAGGTTTTAAGCATCTTAAAGACGTTGTGTGCACGTACCCTGGTGAAAATTCACAGTCAAGTGTGTGAGATATAGGCTATCTTTTTTTTAAATGATCCTCTAATCATAGGGTAACTGTTAATAAAATGTCAAATGCTGAATAGCTGTATCTAGCACCTGCATCTGTTAACTAAGAAACCTGCACCATTTGTGGTGAAGGAAGAAAAAAACGATATAGGTGTTGGCGGTCGTGCAAAACCACATTCACATCACATCTTGGAAGATCGATTTTAGCATCTGTTCTTATCCGTTTACTGTCTGGTTCGTCTCCTACACAAAGACCATATATGTCTATGGAAGAAGAGCCTGTTCTGTCCCTGTCGCGCATTGATCTTGTATTACAGCATCTCCAGCACCAGTGTACAGAAAAAAACATCAAATATAAGGTGGGGGGGGGGGGGAAGTATTTAGTCAGCCACCAATTGTGAAAGTTCTCCCACTTAAAAAGATGAGAGAGGCCTGTAATTGACATCATAGGTAGACCACAACTATGAGAGTCAAAATGAGAAAACAAATCCAGAAAATCACCTTGTCTGATTTGGCAAGATTTATTTTGCAAATTATGGTGGAAAAGTATTTGGTCATTAACAAAATTTCATCTCAATATTTTGTTATATCATTTGTTGGCAATGACAGAGGTCAAACGTTTTCTGTAAGGGTGGTTTCACATTAGCGTTTCAGGGCGCAGCGACGGCCTGTGCACGGCCGCCGCTAAGCCCCGCCCCCTGCCGCGGCTCCTCCAGTAGCTCCGCCTACCGGCGCATGACGCTGCATGCGTCCCCTATCTTTATCACTGGGACCGCAGGCCGTGCGCAGTATGCGTTTGGCGGCACATGCGTCCTTTTGACGGTGCGCCGAGCGCAACCAAATTGCAACAGGTTGCGTTTGGCGCTGGTCGGCGCACTGTCGAAAGGACGCATGCACCGCCAAACGCATACTGCGCACGGCCTGCGGCCCCAGTGATAAAGATAGGGGACGCAGCGTCATACGCCGGTAGGCGGAGCTACTGGAGGAGGCGTGGCAGGGGGTGGGGCTTAGCGGCAGCCGTGCGCAGGCCGTCGCTGCGCCCTGAAACGCTAATGTGAAACCACCCTAAGTCTTCGCAAGGTTGGCACACACTGTTGGTGGTATGTTTGCCCATTCCTCCATGCAGATCTCCTCTAGAGCAGTGATGTTTTGGGCCTGTCACTGGGCAACACAGACTTCTAAATCTCTCTAAAGGTTTTTTATGGAGTTGAGTTCTGGAGACTGGTAGGCCACTCCAGGACCTTCATATGCTTCTTACAAAGCCATTCCTTCGTTGCCCTGGTGGGGTGCTTGGGATCATTATCATGCTGAAAGACCCATCCACGTTTCATCTTCAGTGTCCTTGCTGATGGAAGGAGGTTTGCACTCAAAATCTCACAATACATGGCCCCATTCATTCTTTCATGTACACGGATCAATCGTCCTGGTCCATTTGTAGAGAAATATCCCCAAAGCATGATGTTGCCACCCCCATGCTTCACAGTAGGTATGGTTTTCTTTGAATGCAACTCAGCGTTCTGTCTCCTCCAAACAGTTCTACTTTGGTTTAATCAGACCATATGACATTCTCCCAATACTCTTCTTCTGGATAATCCAAATGCTCTCTAGCAAATTTCAGATAGGCCCGAACATGTTCTGGCTTAACCTGGGGGACATGTCATTGCAGGATCTGAGTGTTACTGATGGTAGCCTTTGTTAGAGTGGGCCCAGCTCTTTGCAGATAATTCACTAGGTCCCCCCATGTGGTTCTGGGATTATTGCTCACCGTTCTTGTGATCATTTTGACTCCACCGGCTGAGATCTTTCATAGAGCCCCAGGTTGAGGGAGATGATCAATGGTCTTGTATGTCTTCATTTTCTTATTATTGCTCCCACAGTTGATTTCATCACACCAAGCTGCTTGCCTATTGCATATTCAGTCTTCCCAGCCTGGTGCAGGGCTACAATTTTGTTTCCGGTGTCCTTCAACAGCTCTTCGGTCTTCACCACAGTGGAATTTGGAGTGTGACTGAGGTTGTGGACAGGTGTCTTTTGTACTGATAACAAGTTCAAGCAGGTGCCATTACTACAGGTAATGAGTGGAGGACAGAGGAGCGTCTTAAAGAAGTTACAGGTCTGTGAGAGCCAAAATTACTTATTTTCCACCATAATTCGCAATATAAATCTTGCCAAATCAGACAGTGATTTTCTGGATTTCTTTTCTCATTTTGACTCTCATAGTTGTGGTCTACCTATGATGTCAATTACAGGCCTCGCTCATCTGTTTAAGTGGGAGAAGTTGCACAATTGGTGGCTGACTACTTCCCCCCCCCCCCCCCCCACTGTATATTACACTTCAACATAGTCTCCTATATGAAGAAGATGGGCAAAGGTTGACGACTCAAATCACCAATGACTGTCTGCTACAATTTTTTTTTTTTATGCTGTGTCACAGGTCATTAAAGTTTCTTTCATTAATTGGACTTGGGCAAACTGTATCAGCTATTGATTAGGGTAGATTTTCTTTCTTGGATTAGTAATGTAGCAAATGAAGGCAATCTAGAAATACTCAGATTATCATCGGACTGTGGAATCTTTGTGTGTGCGGTGATGATCCTTTGGCATGTTTGCTCTTCTGAATGCCATTGTACAGTGTGTACCTGCTTTACTGTATGAAGTACACTGCTAGGGGCAGCAGGTTACTGCATACAAACTCTGGAGAGATTTCTGCCATATCATTTAGGTATTTATTCTTCACATTTGTTTTCATCTTCTGTCAATATTGTTATTGGTGTTGGTAAAAAAAAAAAAAATAACATAGGAGACCCCTCTCGAATGCCGGAGACCACAGTGGTTTGTGCATGTCAGCAGTATGGATTTTTTCAGGAAAAATTAGGATAAGATTTATGGCACAAAACAAAATAAATCCTCTGCTGCATCCACAATACTATTGCCCCCCCCCCAGTCTCTGTTGTTTTCCCAGAAACTGTAGCCACCTTGTACAGATGTGCTAACCTACAGGGAGCATACCTGGACCATGATACATAGAAGTGTGAATTCGGTCTTGAACTAATGTTTATCCCCAAAATTTCTCCAACATATAAGTATATTTGAAATTTGATAATGAGCTGCCAGTGAGCCAATATAATGGAGAACTGTAGTCACGGCCTTTAGAACCACCAAACTTTTGCACTGTTCGTTTTGTGTATTCTGTCCAAGTCATACATTCTACAGATAAGATTTTTTACTAGTGTAAAGTTATACAATTTCTGCCCTGCTGTTTTTCACACTGTTACATGCCATCATCTGGTATATTGGCCCCATTGCCTTTTTTTCCTGCTCGTGTCCATGGATAATACAACAAACACAAACATCTTGTGTCCCAGCAGTCAGGCCGCTGCTTGCCACCAATGTGCCATCACTTCTTATAGTCTGAAAAACTCTTTGAATAGAAATGTTACAGCACAGGAGTGGTAGGGGATTGGTAAGGTGCTGACCTCTGAGGTGGATTTAATTTAATAATTTCATTTCTCTGCAGGACATGGAGATGTTTTTCATGTATAGTTGACTGATATTTCCACTAAGGCCTCTTTCACACTTCAGTTTTTTTGACGTCCATTCCAATCCATTGCAGATTGGCTAAAAATGATGCATCAGATCCGTTTTTTGGATGGATCCGTTGCAGCAGCCAGTGTATGAAATTTAAGGCACAGAACCCGAGAGAGAGAGCTTTTGGGGTTAAATTAAAGGAATGGAAATGTTTCCGGGCATGCTCAGTTTAAAAAAACGGAATCAGTCATTGGATTCCGTCAGTGATGGATCCATCGCCCATAGGTGTCCATTATAGCAGACAATGGACGGCGATGGATCCGTCACCGTCCGCCTTTTGACGCACGCAAAAAACGTTACTATGTCCGTTGGATCCAGACAACAGACGCTGAAATTCTGACCGATCCGTCAATTGACGGATGGAACTGATGGCCAGCCATCACTAATGCAAGTGTATGAGAAAAACGGCGGATTTTGACTGACGTCAAAAGACTGAGGTGTGAAAGAGGCCTAATGCTACTCATGGAAAAGCGTTTTGCTTGCAGTGTAGTGCCGTGTCTGTGATGCTGTAATTCCTGCTAGCTGTGTGATAGAATGTAGTAGTCACTCACCACCCAGAAATGGGGAGCTGCCCATGGTAACATGGTTCCTTGAAAAGTACATCTAGTTCTAGTTATAATCTGGTTTGCCCACAGCAGCCAACCATGTTTTCAGAAAAGCAGATGTGACTGTATTGGTACACATGGGTAACACACATTTAGAAGGCAATTACATAGCTAATTAATGTATATTAACAACTTATTTGGTTCCTTCTCATGTGTCTGAAGGCCCCGTTACTCCAACCGGTAGCAGTGCTTTTTCTAGGTATCTGTTGGTGGCTGTTCTTGGACAGCAGCTGCTACTTTTAGTCTTGCAGGGGTCACAGTTCCCAGGCTCTCAATGATCAGACATTGGTGGCACATACTAATTTTATCCTGCTAGCGTCTTGGGCTATGTGCCCACGATGAGTTTTTGGTGAAGTTTTGACACTGCATATTTCTGGTTCGTCAAACGCCCAGCATCTCACAATTTCAGCCAAGTGGGTGGGATTTACAGAAAACTCATGGCCGCTGTGCTTTATTTTTTTTTAAATTGGCTTAAACTGACCTGCGGTGTGCGTTTCAAGTCTGCAACATGTCAATTTATCTTGTGGGTATGCTAAGTTTTATATGCAGATTTTTCCCATAGACTTTCATTAGCTGTGTAAACTCCAAAGCCAAATACCAGAAAGTATCAAAGACCAAGCATCTTTAAGCCTCATTCAGACGTACATGTCTAGAACATACACTAATTATAATCTATAGGGCTGCTCACGTCCGTTTTTTTTGCCAGTAGCCCGGATTAAAAGTGCCATTGTAAGTCTATGGATTTGTGGAAAAACAAGTGCAGCACGCAAATGGCATCCAAGCGCCATCTTGTGCTGTCTGTATTTAACATTACAAAGGCTAGGATAATTTATCCGTCCATGAAAAACACTGTATGTAAAATCGGACACCTGGACCACACGCTGGCGACACATTGATCCAAAACACTGATATCAGTACCGTTTTTTTCTTTGTCACTGGTTTGTGAATTGGGCTTTATTCAAAACTTGGTTTACCAAAAAGAGACACAAACTGCAGCTATAAAAACACAACCTAATATTCTATCTAATAGGTGCTGAAATCCTGCAGAAAATCTGCAAATCAAAAACTCTGCAAAGTCATTGTGGGAGCTTAGCCTAATAGAATTGTTGTTTTTTTTCTTCTTGGGGTTCTGATTTACCATTTCTCCTTCTTTGTTCCTATTTTTCAAATGAAAGAATGCAGACTCTAGCCCCTAAAGCGGTTGTTGTGTAGCAGATATTTTACTGAACAGGCAGGAGCCTGCGTGAGTGCTGGCAGGTTACTGCTCCACTACCTGCACAGGGCGTGATCTCCTTTGCTGGATCATGACGGCAAGAGTTTCACTTGTGTCATAATACAAGCTCTAAGTCAGGTAGTTAGTGTTCTGGTTTCTACAGCAAACTTTGGTCCCTGTCGGCATTCACCTTGTAAAGATGGTTATTGCATGACTTTTCTCATAATGATACCCTCTGTCCATATGCCATATTACAGCATGCAGAGGTGGTCTCCTTCTTCCAAGAACCCTAAATTGGCTAGGGCTTCAGGTTCTGGTGAACCCTTGTCCCATCCATCCATAGATGGATAGCCATTTATCTGAATGGCAGTGATGTAATGCAACACCTACCCTGCAGCTGACTTTGGCTTACCTGGCAAAATTGACTGCTGGGAGTTGGTCACTTTGGCCTCATTTCTTAAAGGGGTTGTTTCTGGTGAGAGAGCCCCTTTACGAAACATGTAGTGGCAGAAATGTAATGTTAAGTAAAATAAAATCCAATATATGTGGCTTTTTGGGGCTGATATTTGTTCAGGAGTGCACTGCTCACGACCAAAAGACTTCCTGATTGCCGGGGACCTATACTGGTACTTGATTGACAGTTTGGGACAGCAGCATTATTGCACTATTGGTGCGAACTGTGAGCTATACAATGCATCTGTATGAGGCAGTGTAGTCTTGGCTTAATCAGAGGAGCATTGATGGTGAACAGGATAGGGGGCTATCAAGTACGCTCCAGCAATCCCAACCAGCTTCAGTGTAGTGCTCACTCACACTGTAGAAATCGTCTTGTAAACACTACACATCAAATCTCTATTTTTCAGTTGTTGCTTGCTTAACTCCATTCACATTGAACAATCGGTATGCACACGCTGCGGATTCTGCTGCGGATCCACAGCAGATTCTGCCACGTATACATTTCCATTCAAGTCTACCTATTTTCGAAAACACAGTGCACATACTGCGGATTTTTCCACGGGTTCAAATCCGCAGCATGTCAATTCTTTCTGCGGATTCCACTGCGTTTTGACACCTGTTCCATTGACAGATGTCAAAACGCAGGGGAAAACACAGGCAAATCCGCAGGTAAAACGCAAGTGATTTCACCTGCGGATTACCAGCAAATCCCCGCGGAAAAAGCCGCAGCAGAATCCGCAGCGTGTGCACATACCCTCAGTGTTGTTTGTGACCTGGCAATTGTTCATTCTTCACAGTACATCCTTGTTCACACTCGGTGATGTGCAACCGACAAACGATGATTTGGGTGTTTGCCTAAAATGTGCATTCAACAAATGAATGTTTGGTGAGCGATGCATTCCCTCAATAAGATTGACTGCTAGGAAGACCAGACTTCAAGGTAGGGAAGCTCTTAGGGTGTGTGCACACGCTGCGGATTTCGCCCTGCGGATCCGCAGCAGTTTTTGCTGTGGTGTACAGTACCATTATAAACTATGGAAAACAAAAACCGCAGTGCATACAGTGCGGATTTTTCCGTGCGGATTTGCTGTGGTTTCAAATCCGCAGCATGTCACTTTCTGCAGAATCCGCAGTGGTTTCACACGTTCTCCATTGTAGAGGTGTCAAACCGCAGGCGGTTTATCTGCGGATTAGCAAGTCTTTTGGCCTGTGGATTTACCTGCGGATTTTTGCAAAATCCGTGAGGAAAATTCCGCAGGTGAATCTGCAGCATGTGCACACAGCCTTAGAGGTGGATCACACTTCCGTTTTTTGACGTCCGTCAAAATCCGCCGTTATCCAAAAAAAAACCAAAAAAAAAAAACGGATCCGCCATTTATTTTGTTTTTTTGGCGGATCTTTTTTTTTCCCCAGGGAATTCTAGCGGATCCGGTAGCATCCGTTTGTGGCAAAACGGAAACGGATCCGTTTTTTCACACTTTGGCGGACGCCAAAAAGCGGAAATGTGAAACAAGCCTTAGTGACTTGTCCTGAAGGATCTTCACTTGGTCCTGTAGCATCTGACTCGTGTAGATTAACTTCTCACGCTTGGCTTCAGTCTACGCTGCTTTACTTGTCCCAAATCTTTGATGAGCTTTTAATCCTCAGTGTCACATATGCAAATGACTTTGTGGCATTTCCCCTTGGACTAGTTCCTCCTCGAACCTTCTAATAATGTGTATCTTTGTTAAAATATTGCAGTTTTAAGGGCATGTCACACTAAGAGATATCGCTAGCAATATCGCTAATAGCGATATTGCCAGCGATATCGCTGTGTCTGATACCTACGACCCGCTCCCCTGCTGGTTATCGCTGATCGCGCGAGAACGTCCTGGACCGTTTCTCATCGTCGGCTTCCTGCGGCGCTTCCTGCTGTGACGACGAGCGACGCGTGGAGCCGGGCGGGAGGAAGCAGGATCGCCTGGTGTGACAGGTAAGTAGCGACCCCCGTCCCCAGCGATGTCGCTGGTGAGATCTGCCTGTATGGCAGCTCACTAGCGACCACTTAGCGATGTACCAGCGATCCTGACCGCGTCATATCGCTGGTCGGGATCGCTGTTGCATCGCTAAGTGTGACAGTACCTTTAGGATGGAACGTCAAACACCTTATGGGAATAAGGTGTGTGTGTATATGTGTGTGTGTGTGTAAAATATATATATATATATATATACACACACACACACACACACACACACACACACACACACACACACACACACACACACACACACACACACACACACACACACACACGCAAAAAAGTATTTAGTCAGTCAGCAATAGTGCAAGTTCCACCACTTAAAAAGATGAGAGGCGTCTGTAATTTACATCATAGGTAGACCTCAACTATGGGAGACAAACTGAGAAAAAAAAATCCAGAAAATCACATTGTCTGTTTTTTTTTCATTTTATTTGCATATTATGGTGGAAAATAAGTATTTGGTCAGAAACAAGCAATCAAGATTTCTGGCTCTCACAGACCTGTAACTTCTTCTTTAAGAGTCTCCTCTTTCCTCCACTCATTACCTGTAGTAATGGCACCTGTTTAAACTTGTTATCAGTATAAAAAGACACCTGTGCACACCCTCAAACAGTCTGACTCCAAACTCCACTATGGTGAAGACCAAAGAGCTGTCAAAGGACACCAGAAACAAAATTGTAGCCCTGCACCAGGCTGGGAAGACTGAATCTGCAATAGCCAACCAGCTTGGAGTGAAGAAATCAACTGTGGGAGCAATAATTAGAAAATGGAAGACATACAAGACCACTGATAATCTCCCTCGATCTGGTGCTCCACGCAAAATCCCACCCCGTGGGGTCAGAATGATCACA
>NW_027361891.1:2500-110000 GCF_039654945.1 Dendrobates tinctorius
AGCAATCGGTTGGAGTCTCAGGTCCCAGAAACCCACCCATGAAGGACTTGTAAAGGAGTAAGAGTGCATTAAAAAAAAAAAAGTGATGTACGATTTGAATAGCATATAATCTAGCAGAAAATCAGTTTAGGTGTAGCCTAAAGGTGCATCATGAAGAAAATAGACCGTTGACCATTCTGTAGGCAGAACCCAATTGGCTGATTACAATGGTGATCATATTCTGATCTTTGTCTCTGGTGAGACAACACCTTTAATTTCTGATACAGCAATTAAAAAGAACCTGTCAGCAGGCTTTATGTATTTTAAGAGCATCATTATGTTGAGACAGAGACTCTAATTATAGTTATGTCATTTGCTGGTCTGCATGCTGTCATTGTGATGTAATCACTTTTTCTCTCGGCTGCAGATCGAGCATTGCTAAAATGCTGAACCCCAAATCACCCTGCCCACATTACTGATTAGCAGATCTCTATCTATCTCCATCTCTATCTATCCCGTAGAATGCAAGTCCACAAGGACAAGGTCCTCTCCCCTCTGTCCCAGTCTGTCATTGTAAATTGGTTGTGGAAACTTGTTTACTGTTCACGATATCTATAACTTTGTATGTAACCCCTCTTCTCATGTACAGCATCATGGAATTAATGGCGCTATATAAATAATAATAATAATCTCTCTGTACATTGACAGCTGCCAATCAGTGCTTGGCTTTGCAGAGTAGTTGGACTAGGAGGCATGAGATACCTAGTCCTGTAGTGATAATCTCCTGCTGATAAAACACTGAATTTATTGAAACAGCAACACACAGCCCATTAAATGACACACTGCTGGCATCGGAGTCTCAGCCTTACATCAGTCATCTCTGATTACATATCGAAAAGTTGCTGACAGAGTCCCTTTAATAAAACAACATTGGTGCACTGCGCGCAAACTGTGTAGTACGGCCGATTCAATAGAACGTGAACGAGCAGCTTTAGTTTTCTGTAGCACGTGCTGCATCTCTGTGTACATCTGCAGGTTGATGCCTGCGTGGAGGAAGGGAAGTGACAACTGATCTAGATATCAACATTCTAAAAAATGTTCACTATTCAGCTTGTCCAGTTGCTGAAAATATCGTATTTTCCTTTAGGATACAAACAGCATTACCGCGCCTACTTTACCGACTTGGGGTTTTGGGTAGATTTTAGGTGCAGTCGAATGACTGACTGATAACGTGTCTGGGGCTTTGGGGCTGGATTAGTGGAATTTTATCCAGACATTAGCTGCTTAATCTTTTGTTACCTGGGAGCAGTTATCACATTTATATCTGGTTTGTGAGAACAAGCAATTGGGATCAAGTCTCCTTTCAAAAGACATGTGGAAGATCCCATGTGATTATTTAATGCCAGTTACTGTCTCTTGACAGCCACATTAGCTGGCTGTATCTGACAGTTCTATGATTGGGATGCTTCTTCTAGGAGTGTGGAGGGAAGAGAGAAAAGCCCAATAATTGTTTCCACCCTGGGTTTTGCTTTTCTAAAACTGAAGCTTCTGTGTTGTGCCTAGTAAACTGCTCACTTGTATTTGCTATTGTCTGCTTGTCATTTATGTACGGATTTATTACTGGAGTGACAGTGAATGATGGCACGTGTGTGAGCGTGACAGTGTAACGGTAATTAATGTATACTGTGAGGAAGCATGACAAGGATAGCGAGTGTTTGGGAGAGTGACATGATAGTGTCGCCATTGGTGTGAAACATTTCTGCCCTTTAAAAGTTCAGTTTTAGAATTTTGAGAAATTAGCTAATTTCTCTGGTAGCGCAGTTAAGCAATATCTCTGTAAAGTCACCGATTTTGTGACGTAGCAGCGATATTGCTAGCAATATCGCTACATGTGATACTTACCTCCGACCGGCTCCCCCGCTGATTATTGCTGGTCGCGCGAGAAGGTCCTGGATCATTTCTCGTCGGGCGCTTCCTGTGACGCCGACGAGCGACGCGTGGACGCGGGCGGGAGGACGTCAGGATCGCCGCGTCTGACAGGTAAGTAGCGACCCCCTACCCCTGCTATGTCGCTGCTGAGATCTGCCTGTGTGGCAGCTCACTAGCGACCACTTAGCGATGCACCAGCGATCCATATCGTTGTCGGGATCGCTGGTGCATCGCTAAGTGTAACGGTACCCTTAGTCACTGCCATGATTTTGCTAATTTTCTAGTTCTGCAGATGGCCACCATAGTTATCACTAGCATAGACGTTCCTATATAGGGATGGAATTGCTGTCACCTCACAGCCACACATCAGTGGCTCCATGGGGGATTCCATCTAAACCCCTGAAAAACTGAATTCAAGCGTATCCATCATCGGGATCATTGACTTTAGCGAAACAGATGAAGTCACTTTGTGCTTGGTCTGATCTTACTTTGGGCAGTGTCCGTCGTTTTGAGGCAGGCAAGAATGCAATCTACAACCACCCTTTGACTTCCACTTCAAAAAGGTAGATGCTGCCAAATATGAATTCAGACAGAGCACACATAATAATCTTTATATAGCGCCAACATATTCCGCAGCGCTTTACAGTTTAACAGTTTCAAATCACAAGTCATAAGTAATAACGTTAACAATACACTAATTAAAGCAAAATAACACGACCCTGCTCGTGAGAGCTTGCAATCTACAATTAGGTGGGGGAGATGCAGAGTACAGGTGTGTATTTACAATAACGTATTTACAATGATGGTCCAGCCACCTTGAGGGAGTGAGGGATAGATAGACATAGTGAATGGGCTACACACGCACACTTACACATAAAATGACTTTGATTAGTGAACGTGATGGGCCGCTCTGAACAAATGCGTTTTGAGGGAGCGCCTAAAACTGTGCAAATTTTGGATAGTCCTAATTTCTTGGGGTAGAGCATTCGAGAATTGGCGCAGCGCAGGAGAAATCTTGGAGTCAGGAGTGGGAGGTGCGGATTAATGCAGAGGTTAGTCGAAAGTCGTTTGCAGAGCGCAGCGGTCGGTTAGGCCGATAGACAGAAATGAGGGAGGATATGTAGGGGGGTGCCGCACTGTGGAGAGCTTTGTGGGTGAGAACAAGTACTTTGAATTGAATCCTATAATGAATGGGCAGCCAGTGTAATGATTGGCGAAGAGCGGAGGTGTCCGAGTACCGATTAGCCAGATGGATGACCCTGGCCGCAGCATTAAGTATGGAATGGAGAGGGGAAAGTCGAGTAACGGGGAGGCCAATTAATAGAGCATTGCAGTAGTCCAGGCGGGAGTGGATAAATGCGACAATGATGGTTTTTGTTGTTTCCATGGTGAGAAAAGGGCGGATTCTGGAGATGTTCTTTAGGTGTAAGCGGCAAGAGCGGACAAGAGATTGTATATGGGATGTGAAGGAGAGATTGGTGCCCAACATAACACCCAGACAGCGCGCCTGCTGCCAGGGTGTTATGGTGCCACCCACGGAGAGGGAAATGTCAGATTTAGGGAGGTTAGTGGACGTTCAGTTTTGGAAAGGTTGAGTTTCAGATAGAGCGGACATGATGTTGGAGACTGCGGACAGACAGTCACTGGCGTTCTGTAGTACAGCGGGGGTAAGGTCGGGGGATGATGTGTATAGTTGTGTCATCAGCATAAAGATGGTACTGAAAGCCAAATCTGCTGATGGTCTGTCCAATTGGGGCGGTGTAGAGAGAGAAGAGAAGGGGGCCAATGACTGAGCCCTGAGGTACCCCGACAGCGAGAGGAAGAGGAGATGTGGTGCCAGTGAACAAAACACTGAAGGAACGGTCAGAAAGATAGGAAGAGAACCAGGAGAGAGCGGTGTCCTTAATGCCTAGTGACTGGAGCCTAGAGAGTAGGAGACAGTGGTCAACAGTGTCAAGCTGCCTGAAAGGTCAAGAAGAATGAACAGAGAGTGGTCACCATTACATTTTGCTGTCAGAAGGTCGTTGGTCACTTTGAGGAGTGCAGTTTCAGCTGAATGTAGGGAGCGGAAGCCAGACTGTGAAGGGTCTAGGAGCGAGTAAGTGGAGAGGAAACGGGTAAGAAGGGAGTAGACTAGGCGCTCCAAAAGATTAGAGATGAAGGGGAGATTGGAGACTGGTCTGTAGTTGTTTCTGCAGGATGGGTCGAGAGCAGATTTCTTTAGTAATGGAGTAACAATAGTGTTTGAAGGAGGATGGGAAAATGACAGAGGAGAGGGAGAGATTAAAGATTGTAATTAGGCGAGTTGTGATGACTGGTGAGAGAGACTGGAGGAGATGAGGGAATGGGGTCAGTAGTGCATGTAGTCGGACGAGAAGAAGAGAGGAGTCTGGAGACTTCTTCTGTGATGGGATCAAATGTGGAAAGTGAGCCAGGGGAAATGCAGCGAGGAATGGGAGTCACAGCACTTGGTGGTTGGGAGCGGATTTCCTGACGGATATTATCTATTTTCTCTATAAAGTGGGAGGCCAGGTCATCCGCACAAATGTCTGTGATAGAGGCTTTTGCTTTTGGCCTGAGGAGGGAGTGAAAGGTGTCAAAAAGTTTCTTGGGGTTGTTGGCTAGTGAGGAGATCAGGGTGGTGAAGTAGGTCTGTTTGGTGAGGTGAAGGGCACAGTTATAGGTTCTTAAAATAAATTTGAAGTGGACGAAGTCTTCTCGTGTGCGGGTTTTTCTCAATCGGCTTTCAGCACTCCTAGAGCATCGCTGGAGAAGTCGAGTTTGAAATGTGAGCCAGGGCTGTTTTACTCTGTGTTTGGAGGTTCTGAGGGTGAGGGCGCTACTTGGTCAAGGGTGCTTCTAAGAGTGTCGTTGTAGTGATGAACAAGCCAGATCAGGACAGGAAAAAGAGGAGATTGGGGACAGGGAAGATTGTAGGGTGTCTGAGGGTTAATGGCTTGTAGATTTCTGAATGTGTGATAGTTAGGAGTGTGCTGGGGTGGGCAAGGATTTGTGAGCGTGAAGGAGAGAATGATGTGGTCAGAGACGTGAAGCGTTGAGTTATTTAGGTATGAGATTGAGCAGAGCTGGACAAAGACCGGGTCAAGGGTGTTACCGTCTTTGTGTATCTCAGAGGTTGAGAGCTGTGAGAGGCTAAGAGAAGTGGTTAGTGATAGAAGCTGGGAAGCAGATGTGGAAGTGGGGCTGTTAATGGGGATGTTGAAGTCTCCCAGGATAAGGGTTGGTAGTTCTGAGGACATGAAATGGGGCAGCCAGGCTGAGAAGTGGTCAAGGATGTGGGTGGGTGAGCCTGGGGGCCGGTATATGACCGCTACTCTGAGGGGGAGGGGACGGAAGAGCCTGACATTGTGGACCTCAAAAGAAGGGAATGAGAGTGATGGAACTGGGGGGATGACCTAGAAAGTGCATTGTGGGGACAGGAGTATTCCGACTCCACCACCAGGCCTGTTTGTGGGTCTTGGGGAATGGGTGAATTGTAAGCCACCATGGGAAATGGAAGCAGGGGAGATGGTGTCAGAATCCTGAATCCAGGTTTCAGTGAGGGCCAGCAGATTCAGAGAGGTGTTCAGAAAGTAATTGTGCAGGAAAGGAAGCTTGTTACAAACAGACCGTGGATTCCAGAGGGCACAATTGAAAGAGGGAAATGAGGGAGTGCAAGTAATGTTAATAAGATTATTATGGTTATGATATAGGGTAGGGTAGGGGTTCAGGTTGGGGGATGGTGGACCGGGGTTGGGGGAGATGTCCCCTGAAATAAGTAGGAGTAGGAGCATAAAGAGAAAGTAGTTCTTTGAAATGTAAGAAGTTTTTTTTATGCAATGTGTTTGGGCAAGATGGGCTGAGGTTTTTCAGGAAGGTGAGAAGTGCATGGGAGCTGTACATGGGAGAGGGAAGTATAGAGGGGCTGATGTGTATGAGTGGTGATGGATGGGGGAAGGGGCGGTGAATGTGGATGGCAAGGGAATACAGGAGGATAGCGAAAAAGCACATGGTTAAAAGGGAGAGCAAAGTGTGAATTACCTGACTCCTGTCCTGACTATCATGGAGTAACTGTCTTTTGCTTGGTGCTTTGCTAGATGCGTGCGACCCCTCACATGCGTGTTCCCCTTAGAATGATTCTAAATTTTAAAGTGACTCCGTCTGCTTCATTGATATCCATGGCGGGCGGATATATCTGAATCCTGTTTTTTCAGCAATACATATGGAAACCCCAACTGAGCCAGTAACGCGTGACTAAAATTTGACTTGATTACTGTCTTGGTCATCTGGATCATTGCACTGAAGGCCAAATGTTCTTCCAAGGAAAGAAGACACTGATAGTAGACAAACCTAGTTTATTACATATTCTGTGTAGAGTTACATGTGAAATATATTGGCCTTTTTACTAGTTTAGCATCCTGCAGGCCTTCTAGAAAAGTCATCTGGGCCACAAAAAGCTGTGTCTATTTTTTGTTAATTGGCCAATTTGCTGAAATAGTGAAGAAATCCCACTCATAACTGTTTTTCAACTATGTTAAACCTGCTGAAATTTCCCTCATAAACTCAATAACTGTTCATCTGAAGTAGTTTTACATTATTAAAACAGATCTAAGCAGCTGTCCAAACATGGCCTGAAGAACATGACCTACGTTCCTGCTGATTTGTTCTGCATGACCATAAGCAGTTAAGTAAATAAAGGTGAAGTCATTTTTGTGGTGTCTTGTTTGACTGTCTGACCAGTAACAGGAAAGTTGTCCTCTTGACGAGGACAGCAGGATCAGTAACACGGTTTCCTGACATACTTTTTAGAAGAAGACTCTTCTATAATACGCAAAGGCAGAACACCTAAGAGATCTCTGAAGGTCTTTTACTGTATAAGCACTCACTTGTAGTGGTGCTCAGCACAAAACGTCTGTGCCGCTGCTTGTACAACAGGTAGTTAGTTGGGCTTTTTTTTTTTTTTTTGTATTTGATATCGGTTCATTTTCTGCTTTTATCCTGCATGTAGATTGTCATGTGATATCTTACGTGTGTTTTTCTGGTGTGATAGAGTTGGCACGCAGCCTGGCATAACACTTTTCGTTTCCGCTACATGTTGTGTCTGTTATAATTGTTTAGGACATATGGCACATTCTCAGACTTCACAGTTATTACAGTGACATAAGTGTCTGTTAAGAAAATCTGTTTCATTTTCTCTGTCCAAGAAAGCGATATTTATGAAAATGCACTCGGGGCTCAGTACTTCCAGTTTGCGAATAATGATATATAAAACAATGAGTAATATGGTTACTACCATTGCATTTTTCATGCTCAGTCTGATACTGGTACCCAATATTGGTCCGAATACATTTGTGTGTTACTAGTTTTTTTTCCTCATTTTATACACACTTAGTAACATTTAAAGCACCACTTCAGCATTTTTCTTTATTTCAGTGCTAGAGTGGTGCCACTGATGTAAGTTTCCTGACCCTAGTATTGCACTTACCAGCCACCACAACTTTTAAAGGGAATCTGTCACCCATTTTTAGTGATATCATGTAAAGATATCACCCAATTGTGCATCCCATAAGGATTCTATTAGGACTATTGATTCCCCCCGACCCCGCACCTTTGATGCATAAATACCTTTTTTTATCTTGGTGGAGATGTATGGAAATCGCCGTGATCCGGACCGATGGGTGGGGCTTATTCGCCTTCCCCCCCCCTTCCTCGGCTTGCTGAACGTAATCATCTGTGAATATCACAGGTGCCATAGTTTTCCGTGCTTGCGCATTGAAAAGGCCTCCGGCGCTTGCGCAGTATGCTTTGCCCAACTGTGGGCAAAGCATATAATTGGTACTGCGCATGCGCCGGTATTTTTCAGCGCAGTCTATGCCCCGGAAGTGTGTCCTGCATGTGAAGACTTCCGGGTCATAGACCACTCTGAAAAATACTGACGCATGCGAAGTACTGATTACATGCTTCGCCCACAGATGGGCAAAGCATACTGCGCAAGCGCTTGAGGCCTTTATCAATGCGCAAGTGCAGAAAACTACGGCATCTGTGAAATCCACAGATGAAGATTCCGTTCAGCAAGCCGAGGAGGGGGGAGGCGAATAAACCCCGCCCATCGGACCGGACCGCAGCGATTTCCATACATCTCCACCAAGATAAAATAGGTATTTATGCATCAAAGGTGCGGGGGCAGGGGGAATCAAAAGTCCTAATAGAATCCTTATGGGACGCACAATTGGGTGATATCTTTACATGATATCGCTAAAAATGGGTGACAGATTCCCTTTAAGTGACAGGTAACTGTCACAAGCTCGGTGCAAGTCCGATAGCTGTGTTTTGCCTTTCATACACTTAAATAGAGTTCTGACCTCAAGCTCGCCCCCAGCAAACTCGGGAGTGATCCGGCAAGTCATAAACTGCAGAAGACGACGGTAGTGGCACCGATAACAGAAGACAGCGACTGTTAAGTACAGTATATTACTAGGGGCAAGGAAGTGGCAACACTCCACCACTGAAATAACAGAAAACGCCAAAGTTGTGCTTGGCTTCAAAACATGCTGGCTTTTTAAGATTAACCTTGTTTTAGCTGGAAATACCCCCCGTTAATAAATGTGAATTCTAACCCTCACTTCTTTTATGCAAGGAGTGGACGGTGGCACATTTTTTAGATGGATTAAGTCTGTGTATAAAAGGGTGTGTAAGAAGCATCTCTCATATTTGACTCCTGTGACTCTTCCTACCTGTTTAACAGAGTAATCGGAAATAGAAGAATTAAGATGTAGGACACTAGGAGTGTGCTGTCAACGTCAGAGGAGAGTTAATTCTAAGTTGATGGTGTGTCCAGATGCTGTACTTAATTGTTGCAAGTGCATAAGCCAGTTTTCAGCTGCAGATCAAAGCCTTTGTTAGTTGAGTAGGCGGGGTTACACGCAGTAAGTGGTTTAAAACCTCAATTTTGTGGTGAAAATGTAAACGTTTTGGCGGTAAATCCCCACGTGGTAGCGTGGTTGGATCTCAGCAAAATAGTGATTTAAAATGTGTAAACAATTATCCCAATGGCAATCAAATATAGAACGAGGCAATATAAATACCAGTACATGTAAATGAAAATATAAATATATAAAATCAGTGTAATTACAATAATATACTAATGAAGCCTTCAATAGAAAGAAATATTGTAATATAAAATCACTATTATCATGAGGTTGGCCAAAGTTTGATTGTCACTAGGTTGATTTTTTTATTAGCTTCATTGTTTTTATGACAAATGGGTCAATTTCTTGTAGTAATACTATATTTCTACGCTATCACATGGGGATCCACTGCCAAACCATTTTGATTTTCTCCTTCGCTTCATTGGGGGACACAGATACTGTGGGTGTATGCTTCTGCAGCTAGGAGGCTGACACTAAGTTAGCGCCTCCTCCTCCGTATACACCCTCGCCCCTATTGCGGGCAGAAATCAGTTTTTTGCTTAGTGTCCATGGAGGCACACGTCTGTTTTTTGTTTTTTTTTTTCTCCAGACTTTTTTCCTCTTTTTCCATGAAGATGTGACAGGGGCAACGGATCCTATTGAAAGGGTCCGATTTCACCAAACCAACAATGGGCGAGCACGTGCGTGTGTCCCTCCACATATCCTCTCCCACGTCGTGAGATACAATGCCGGACTTGGCTCTGACCACCCCTAGGTATTGAAACCATGGGCTGTACAGAGGCACAAGACTAGTCCGTGCGGCCCCCACTGCTCCACCAATGCAGCTAGGGTGCCTGCACCGTCCTATTTTATCAAGGCCCCCTCACATATCTGCGCTCAGGCTGAAGAGGATCAACGGTGAGGAGAGGGTCTGGGAGGGCTCCTGTGAAGATCTCCCATGCAAGGCTGAGGGTGGCTGGATCCGTCAGGCGGCGCCGCACAGTTAGTGGCGCCATGTTTTTTGTGTACCGCGCCCCCACCCCCCCACCCCCGGTCGGGTAGGGGAAAAATTGAGGCTGCAGCCGGAGCTAGGCCACGGCCGGGAGTCCCGCCCCTGGAGCCGTGCGTCTCTTCCGGCGGCCCACCCCGCACTGGGCGGCGGCGAAGGAATTTAGGCTCCGGTTTCGGAGCGCGACTAGGCCGCAGAACGGAAGCACCGCCCCTAGAGTGGTTTTACATGCTGGCTCACTCCCACAGCTGGTGGCGCGTGTTAAAGGAAGCAGCCAGGATGGGGGGCGCAGGACTGGGGTAAGTGCTGCCCGAGAGGCCACGCTACTGGGAAAAAGAGGTGCTACCTCCTCCCCACATCCAAAGCAGCGGACAGATACAGTATGTCCGAAAAGGCAAAGACGCACACGTTCTTTTACGCTGCTTGCATCGCTTGTCAGGCTGCGTTTCCGCGGGCACAGAGCAAGCGATTATGCTAAGCCTGCGAATCCGAACGCGCCCAGGAGCCCTCCCCTGCGACCGCGACCAATGTGTCAAATCCCCCGTAGTGGGCCCGATCACTGTCACAGTCCATGGCGTCGCTTACGAGCGCAATAGAGTCCCTTCAAGCCCCAGATAGGGGCAGGGACGATGGCTCGCCGGCCTTAGAGGGAACCTCCACCTCACAAAAGCCTCCGGCCTGCAGGGGCCGCTCTCACACCAGGCAGACCCGGAGGAAACGAATCCACACGGTGTAACCCTGTCCATCCGGTGCCTTGGCATCCGTAAGCTCTGCTTCTCGCTCCCTGTCACCAGTGGTTGATAGCGAGCAGACCTCAGATTGCGACCCAGACGAGCCCCATGACCTGGACACTCCAGGGTCACGTGAAACCGTGGACAGCCTCATAGAAGCCGTCAATCAGACCCTGGGGATTGAGGATGATCCCGCAGCGGCTGCGAGGCATAAAGTGGCATTTAAGCGAGTGAAGCGCCCGCACAGAATTTTTTCCTCTCACCCGGAGTTTGAGGACATAGTGCAGCAGCACAGAGAAAGTTTAGACAGGCGTTTCTCGGGTCTAAAGGCACTCGAAACAAGGTATCCGTTTGCTCCAGACCTCTGTAAAGGATGGATGGAATCCCCGATGGTGGATCCTCCGGTTTCGCGCCTAGCCACTAAGACCTTGCTATCCGTCCCTAGTGTTTCCTCGATTTAAGGATCCCACGGATCGCCTTATACAGAGCTTAGCTCGCTCAGTATATGAGGCGTCAGGGTCAGCACTCGCTCCCTCGTTCGCAGCAACTTGGGTAGCCAAGGCTATGATATAATGGTCAGAATCATTAAACAAGGTTGCGCAGGAGCCGGATCTACCTGCAGTGATTTCGGAGGTCGCAGGTCAGATGGCGATGGCCGGAGACTATGTATTCAATGCGTCTTTGGATGCGGCCAATTGCTCGGCACTTGCTGCCGCTGATGCAATTTCGATCAGAAGAGCACTATGGTTAAGGACATGGCGAGCCGATTCTCCTTCTAAGAAGTCCTTGTCTTCCCTGCCTTATCAGTGCAGCCACCTATTTGGGGAGAAGTTGGATCAACTTATCTCCGACTCCACAGGAGGAAGGAGCGAGTTTTTCCCTCAACAAAGGGTTAAACCGCTTTTTCGTCACCCGATTCAGGCACGTTTTCGGGCCTTTCGCAACATCGGGTGGACTACAGCGGCCAATTCCGCCGCCTCAGGCCGCCCCAACCAGGATAGGGAGTGGCAGGTCTCATACAAAGCCAACCCATTGAGGAGATTGCGTACTCAGCAGCCCAGATCGAGCGGATCCAGATCCCAAAGATCGTCGGCCAAATGACTCGAGGCCTTTTACCAGATGACACCGGCAAGGTGGGCGGCCGCCTACTCTGGTTTTTCCACGTCTGGGCCAGTGTCGCTCACGACACATGGGTAAAGGAATTGGTGTCCTCAGGTTACAAAATAGAAATTGTCAGGTACCCGCCAAGATGGTTTTTTATTTCCCGGCTTCCCAGAGTGGATGCCCAGGCAAGGGCTCTATTGAGAGCCATCAAATCGCTCCAGCACAGTGCCGGAACACGAAAAAAATCAGGGGTTCTATTCCAACCTGTTTGCGGTTCCTAAAAAGGACGGGTCTGTCATGCCTGTTTTGGACCTGAAGCTTCTGAACAAAGTCATCAAGATCAGACATTTCCGGATGTAGTCTCTCCGTTCAGTCATATCGGCCATGGAGCAGGGAGAATACTTGGCCTCAATAAATATCCAGGGCGCATATCTGCATATTCCCATTTTTCCTCCTCATCAGAGGTTTCTACGCTTCGCCATCAGCGATCTACGTTTTCAGTTCGTAGCACTACCCTTTGGGCTAGCCACGGCCCCAGAGTGTTCACAAAGGTTATGGCAGTTGTCATGGCCATACTGTATTCTCGAGGCATAGTCGTCTTGCCTTATCTGGACCACCTCTTGGTCAAAGGCCCTTCAATACGGGCATGCGAGGAAAATGTCAACATCACGCTACCATTCGCCCAGTTCCATCTTCGCCCCCTGCAGCACATCCTTTTGTCAGCTTGGGTCAAGAATCCCTTCACGCTCGATCGACAGTGACTGTCTTTTCAAGTCAGGCAGTCGCTTGGATGGTGGTTAACCAGTTCCTCTCTGACCCAGGGGAAACCTTTCCCCCCAGACCATTGGTTGGTGATGACAAGTCTCCTCAGCTGGAGATTGGTGTTTCGCCACCACATGACCCAGGGACAGTGGTCACCACAGGAGACACGTCTCCCGATCAACTTATTGGAGATACGAGCAATTCGGCTGGCTCTGCAAAAGTTTCATCACTTTCTAGCAGGCCGCCCCGTCCGGATTCAGTCGGACAACGCCGCGGCGGTGGCTTACATAAATCACCAAGGGGGCACCCACAGCAGAGCAACCATGCGTGAGGTGGAGCACGTTCTGCAGTGGGCCGACGCAAACCACTCGGTGATTTCGGCTTTCCACATCCCGGGCGTGGAAAATTGGGCGGCAGACTTTCTCAGCTGGTAGGGTCTTGCGTCTGGAGAGTGGTCTCTACATCCTGAAGTCTTCCGGAAGATTTGTCAGCTGTGGGGGAACTCCGGATGTGGTCCTGATGGCGTCCAGAGTGAACGCCAAGGTGCCCACATATGTCGCTCGGGCCAGGGACCCACAGGCAATCGCTGTGGACGTGTTGGTTCTGCCATGGAACCAGTTTCGCCTCCCATATCCATTTCCCCCGCTGCCACTACTTCCGAGAGTCATCAAGAAGATCAAGACGGAAGGGTTCCCGGCGATTCTGCTGGCCCCTTCGAGCGTGGTAAGCAGATCTAATGCAGCTGCTCTCCGACGTTCCTTGGCGCCTGCCAGAGTGCCCGGATCTACTTTCTCAAGGGCCGATTTGCCACCCGAATTCAGGGGTCCTGTGTTTGACGGCATGGCCGTTTAATCTTGGATTCTAACCCAGGCAGGGTTCGGGAGCAAGGTGGTGGCTACAGTGATTAGCGCCCGGAAGCCTGCTTCAGCACGAATTTACCACCACACCTGGAAGGTGTTCTTTGCTTGGTGTCGAGGCCGCGGTGTCTTTCCGCTGAGATTCTCGATCCCCAACATCTTGACTTTTCTCCTGTTGGGCCTAGACTTGGGCTTAGCCCCAAGTTCCCTCAGGAGACAAATATCGGCCTTATCCGTCCTGTTCCAGCGCAGAATTGCTACCAATCTGCAGGTGAAGACTTTCATCCAGGGAGTCTCCCACTTGGTACCTCCCTATAAGGCACCTATGGACGCTTGGGACCTTAACCTGGTCCTAAGTGTTCTGCAGGAAGCTCCATTTGAACCGCTTCAGGATATCTCCTTGAGGTACCTTTCCTGTAAAGTGGTGTTCCTAGTGGCCATCACCTCTATCAGGCGGGTTTCAGAACTGGCAGCCCTATCCTGCCAAGCCCCGTTCCTCACTTTCCATAGGGATAAGGTGGTGCTCAGACCAGCCCCTCCTTTTCTGCCGAAAGTCGTGTCCTCTTTTCACATTAATGAAGATGTTGTCTTGCCTTCATTTTGTCCAGCACCGGTGCACCATGTGGAAAATTTTCTTCACACGTTAGACCTGGTAAGAGCCCTCCGGAGGTACGTGTCGAGGACGGCACCCTTTCGCCAGACGGACACGCTGTTCGTGCTCCCCGAAGGGCGCAGGAAGGGATTCGCTGCCTCAAAATCGACCATAGCCAGATGGATTTGTTTGACTATTCAGGAGTCCTACCGCATTAGAGGCACGCCGATTCCAGCAGGGGTCAGAGCGCACTCTATTCGGGCAGTGGACGCCTCTTGGGCGCTTCGGCACCAGGCTTCGACGGAACAGGTTTACAAGGCAGCAACCTGGTCCAGCCTGCACACATTTGCCAAACATTATAACATTCATGCTCAGGCCTCGGCGGATGCGAGCCTGGGTAGAAGGATTCTCCAAGCAGCGGTGGCGCCCCCTTAAACAAGAGGTGCATGTAGCTTAGATCATTGAGTCTATCTCCCACCCAGGGACTGCTTTAGGACGTCCCACAGTGTCTGTGTCCCCCAATGAGGCAAAGGAGAAACATGGATTTTTGTGACAACTCACTGTAAAATCCTTTTCTCAGACACTCATTGGGGGACACACCACCCACCCTATTAGCCAGTTGGCTCTTGTTTTGTTTAAATATATATGCATTTACTAATTTGATATAAGGGTGGTGTTTTGGACATGTTGTACCTGTATTAAGGTTGATTTTTTTGTCCTCCTACTGCTTTGGCACCAAACTGATTTCCGCCCGCAATAGGGGCGAGGGTGTATACGGCGGAGGAGGAGCTAACCTTTTTTTTCACTTAGTGTCAGCCTCCTAGCGGCAGAAGCATACACCCACAGTATCTGTGTCCCTCAAAGAGCGTCTCAGAGAAAAGGATTTTACGGTGAGTTATCACAAAAATCCATGTTTTACCACCTAATTGGGGCTTTAAACCGCTTGCAGCGTATAACCTCACATATACACCTGACAAAGGATCTGGTCCGGAGCTGAAAATTGATTTGTGCTTCTGCATCTAGAAACATTAACTTTGCCTTAATTTTCTTCCAATGATGACCCCACACTCCTAGAATTCTACACCTCTATTCTCACTCCTTTTTCCCGTGCAGCTTCGGAAAGTTCTGGAAAATTGAGACTAATGGCAATAGATTATAAATAGAATATCAAGTTATAAGACCATGTTTAAAATATTTATTTGCTTGTAAGTAGGATAAGATATTGGACTACTCACTGCTTGTAAAAGTTTTTCCTATAAAATATATCTTAATTTGGTAAGTAAACCACCAGGGTCCCAGAGCTGTAACTTTTTAAGTTTTCTGTCAATCTAGTAATACTGTATATGGATTTTTGTTTTTTTGTGCCATTATTTGGCGGATATACAGTGAGCCTTTATATTAAACGAGTTTCATAGGGGGTCACATTATAATTATTGGATGACTAGGTCAGGATAGCTACACAATTGAACATCTCCTTGGATGTTCCCATTATGCAGAGCCAAATTGGGCACAAATATTAGTCTGAGCATGAAATGCCAAAAGTGGTTCTTAGGAGAACTGATAAACTTATGGGCACCTAAGGCTCACTGAACCTTTGATAGACCGCTTGTTGAGTTACTAAATTACCAGCTATTAGACCCTTCTTTCTGCATGGCTTGATAGGTGAACATATTATAAACCTGGGGCACCACTTAAGCAACCCTTTGGCACGCTGTGATAACCACCTCGACCTGGTTAACTACTTTTCGTTCACTGTCAAATGGTCTGGGTCAGAGAGAATGCTGTAGTAGACAGCTAGCGCCTACCACAAAAGGTGAGTACACCTCCAGCGCAGGCACCATCCCCAACCATATTACCTGAACATTGTTGCTAAAGTGACTTTAGGTGATTTTCTATTTTTTTTCTTAGGTTTTAATATAAGATCTGGTTGGATGAGCAACGTTTAATAAACCACATCCCTGTGCTGCAGCTACAGGCTCTGGACTGGCTTTAGGGGGCCAAGTAAAAATATATGCAAACCTGAACATCCCCTCTGTGTGCTTCTTGAACATCTCATTTCAAAACCACAGGATAGTTACTGAAATAACCTGTACTGTTCTAACCACCTCCATTATAATGAGAACATTTTCAGAATTTGTAACGTACCGATAGATAATGTGCTTTAATTCCATCAAGCCCCAGGAGTATTGGTGAGCTTTATACATTGTGTGAAATGCAGGCTGGCTCTTAGGTTGTGTTCGAATTCATTCCTAATGCTGCAAAGAACGCTGGAAGCATCTTTTTACAGTAGTCACTGTGTTTAATATTTGTAACATTTGCATTAAAATATTGTAACCTATATAAAAAGAGCGAGCCTCGAATGTTTCATTGGGATTTCTTATAGACCTCCCTTGCTTTGGACATCCGTGTATGATCAGACTACATAAATATGATTTTATGTGCATCTATGACATTTTGACCTAATTTCCTTTTCAAGTCCTCTTGATTTTTCTTTCTTTTGTCTCCATATTGGGGATTATTGAGCGATCTTGCATACTTCATCTAGTGATGTCAGTCATGAATATTTATTTTTTTTCCAAGTTAGTGATGTCTCCTCATTTTTATTTCCATAACTAAATTACTAGGAAACTGTATTCTATAAATTTGGGGATACGTCATTTCTGGAATTCAGGCGCTTGGATGGGCTCCCACCCGAAACAGTCCTATGTATGGAAGAGTCCGGAACTCGATTACATGCGAATATAGTGATGTTCTTTAGACAGTTCAATGTGTATAATGTTGTAACATTCCATGTAACACCATAGACCTTTGTCAGACATGTGGATTGTACAAGGAATAAGGGAGAATTGATAGCAAACGCATGAAGTGTATGGCGACAGCACCTGAGATATGAATTTCCCTACAGCTGTCACCTTCATATCGTTTATTACGCCTTTCTCCCTTGCTCTACAACCCGTATATCTGACGAAGATCTATGGCATTAATGTTTCAGTCATACACTTTAGATTGTCTAATAAACCTCACTATCTTCGCATCTAATAGAGTGCTGGATTCTTAAATACATGACTAGATTTAGAAATATGCATCAATCATGACATAACATAAAACTACTCGCCTAACCCCACTCTATTTGCCCAGGTCTAGCTCATACTGATTATCTTGACTAAATGCTTTATAATTCTTGAGTTGACAGTGGAAAAAAAATACAATACAATCCTAATTAAAGAGCCGATAACTTTAGTGGATTAAAACATTTCTGCCAGAAAAATTTACTTTTCATACAAATGTTCTACTTCTTGGAGGCTCCATAATTCACATATTGGGGGAAGTTCTCTCAAGGTGTTTTTCAGCATTTTTTTTCCTGCAGCAAAACCTGATCACTTGGCAGGAAAGAAGCTGCAGGAAAAAAAGCATGTTTTTCTTGTTTTTTCTTTCAGTTTTTTTCTGCGTTTTTCTGTGCGTTTTTTTGCTGTATTTTCTTGTGCTTTTTTTGCTGTTTTGGCTTGCTAGATTTGTCTCTTGTTCATGCTGATAAAGTCCTGTTCTATAGAATCAGGGTTTGGCACAAAACGCAGGAAAACCTGATACCTGCGTTTTTACTGCACCATTTCTGCGTTTTTTCATTACCTGTTAATTTCAGTGGGTCCCAAACGCTGAAAGAAGTGACATGCTTAATTGTGCAAAAAAACATGCAAAGCACAAAATCCAGATGACAAAAAAAAACAATCTGTGTCAATGAGATTTTAGTAACAGACCACAAACCATCAAGCAAACCCTATTAATGCTGATACTGTAGTCGTACCTTATATCATCATTTCTCAATTTGTTACTGTAAATTTGATTGTGTAAGGAAAATCAATGAAAAGGTGAAAGATAGCACTACTGCAGGATTAGACTACACAGGGTTTGTTATTACCATGGGGTCATGGTTTGTCATTCAGGCAACTCTCAGTAGCAGGAGCTACATGTCTTGGTGTCACATGCCAACTCTTTGGCACCAGTCTACACAAGCCATCAGAAGTTGTTTGCACAAAATTAGGCTATGAGCCAAACATCCAGCTGTAGGTGATCTATTGACCTCATGCCGCCACCTATTCTCAAAAGCCATCGTGGTACAGAACAAGTTGACAATGGAACTGGAATAGATGACTATCCTCTTCAGTGTTTAGTCCCGCTTTTGTCTTGGATACAATGATAGCCAGAGATTGGTATGGAAACCATATAGGCAACGTCATGAAGAGGGACGTAAAAGGGAACGTTGCGCAAGTCCCAGGATTATGATGTGGAATGGCATAATGTATGATAACTGGACCCCTTAAGTCTTTATTCCACATTAATAGCTCTGCATTATGTTGGTTTGGTGGTAAAACCTGTAATGTGGCCATTTGTCCAAGTGTTCCTGGAGAAGTTTTTCAACACGGCAACACCAGGCCCAATGTTGCTTGTGTTACTCAGAACAGCCAGCTTGGTCTAAGCATGCAGCCATGGCCTGCAGTGTCTCCAGACTTTTCTCCCATTTCATCTGGGGCATCAATCGCCAACAGTTACACGGGGAGCTGCTAGAGGTGGTTTTGCATGGTCAAGTGCATTCAGCATGGCAGAACATTCCTCATACAACCTTAAGGGGGTTGTTCGCTACTGAGACAACCCCTTCTTGATCAAAATGTTTGGCCCACATAAAATATTAAAGCCTATACTCTCCTCCCGTTCTGGTGCCATTCCCACGGTGTCAGCACTTGCTCTCCCTGGTGCTCTCGTGCGGTGTTGTGATGCCGGCGCCCGATCATTGCTGGTGTCACTCCTTCGCCTTGGGACAAATCTAGCATGAAGGGTAAATCCGAGCTGCAGCTGATGCCGGTCTTCCTCTTGTTTGATTTGTCTGAAGGTGGGGACAGTGACACCAGCTCTAATCGAGCTCTGGTGTCACGTGTTACAAGACCACATGAGAGCCCCGGGAGGGGAGGGGGTGTGTGTAAGTGCCGACACCACGGGAATGACACAGGAGGTGAGTATAGGCTTTATTAATTTTTCAGGACCAAGCTAGGGGTATGACAACAAGTTGTCCAAGTAGATGACAACAAGTTGTCAAAGTAGTGGACAACTTCTTTAACTCCTTCCTGACCTTTGACGCCACATAGGCGTCATGAAAAGTCATGCCAATGTGGCGTCATGAATTAATTGCCTTCCTGCTGGTCGGGTGACCGGGGTCACTGAAAGGTCACCCGACCCGCACACACAGGACACTTGATGGTTAACCCCCAGGGGGCTTGGCTTAGCCCCCATGTGCCTATGATCGCGCTGATTGGCTGTTTCACTTTTAACAGTCAATCAGAGCGATTGTAATATTTCACCGATGAAATTTGGTGAAATATTACAATCCAGCCATGGCCGATGCTGAAATAGCATCGGACATGGCTGGAGACCGAGACCCGACCCCCCCACACCGACTGACGGCACCGATCGGCCGCCGCCACCAACTGACAGCGCCGATCGGCAGCCGCTGTCATAATCTGCTCACCCCGCCATCCGATCACCCCCTCTCACCCTGCACGGTGCCTCCGAAGTCCCTCTGGCCGTCCCGGTGTACCGCCGTCCCGGATCATGGGTGCTGCCTTCTTGGAAAATGGCGGGCGCATGCGCAGTGCGCCGGCTCAAATCTGCATTTATTTTGATCACTATGATAAATTTTCACAGTGATCAAAATAAAAAAAATAAATAAATCACCGCCCCCCTTATCACCCCCATAGGTAGGGACAAATAATAAAATACAGAAAATATTTTTATTTTGCCGTTAGGGTTAGCATTAGGGTTAGAATTAGGGTTATAAATAGGGTTAGGGTTAGAAATAGGGTTAGGGTTGGAATTAGGGTTGGAATTAGGGTTGGGATTAGGGTTAGGGGTGTGTTGGGGTTAGGGTTATGGTTAGGGTTATTATTAGGGTTGGAGATAGAATTGAAGGGTTTCCACTGTTTAGGCACATCACGGGGTCTCCAAACGCGACATGGCGCCACCATTTATTCCAGCCAATTTTGCGTTCAAAAAGTCAAATAGTGCTCCCTCCATTTCGAGCCCTGTGTGCCCAAACAGTGGTTTACCCCCACATATGGGGTATCGGCGTACTCAGGAAAAATTGCACAACAACTTTGGGGGTCTAATTTCTCCTGTTACCCTTGGGAAAATAAAAAATTGGGGGCTAAAAAAATTATTTTTGTGGAAGAAAAATTATTTTTATTTTTCACGGCTCTGCGTTATAAACTTCTGTGAAGCACTTGGGGGTTCAAAGTGCTCACTTCACATCTAGATTAGTTCCTTGGGTGGTCTTGTTTCCAAAATGTGGTCACTTGTGAGGGGTTTCCACTGTTTAGGTACATCAGGGGCTCTGCAAACGTACCATGACGCCCGCAGACCATTCAATCAAGTCGGCATTTCCCTTCCGAGCCCCAACGTGTGCCCAAACAGTGGTCCCCCCCCACATATGGGGTACGAGCGTACTCAGGACAAACTGGACCTCAACTTTTGGATCCAATTTATCCTGTTACCATTGTGAAAATAAAAAATAGCGAGCTAAAAAAATCATTTTTGAAGAAATTTTTTTTTATTTTCACGGCTCTGTTATAAGCTTCTCTGAAGCACCTGGGGCTTCAAAGTGCTCACTATGCATCTAGATAAGTTCCTTAGGGGGTCTAGTTTCCAAAATGGGGTCATTTGTGGGGGAGCTCCAAAGTTTAGACACGGGCCCTCCAAACACGACATGGTGTCCGCTAACGATTGGCGCTAATTTTCCATTCAAAAAGTCAAATGACGCTCCTTCCCTTCTGAGCCCTGCCGTGCACCCAAACAGTGGTTCCCCCAACATATGGGGTACCAGCGTATTCAGGTAAAAACTGGACAACTTTTGGGGTCCAATTTATCCTGTTACCCTTGGGAAAATAAAAAGTAGTGGGCTAAAACATCATTTTTGAGGAAAAAATATTTTTTTATTTTCATGGCTCTGCGTTTTTATAAACTTCTGTGAAGCACTTGGGGGTTCAGAGTGCTCAGTCACTACACATCTAGATAAGCTTCTTGGGGGTTCTAGTTTCCAAAATGGGGTCACTTGTGGGGGGGTTCTACTGTTTAGGCACATCAGGGGCTCTGCAAACGCAACATGACGCCCGCAGACCATTCCATCAAAGTCTGCATTCCAAAATGGCTCTCCTTCCCTTCTGAGCTCTCCCATGCTCCCAAACAGTGGTCCCCCCCCCACCATCACATACGGGGTATCGGTGTACTCAGGACAAATTGGACAACTTTTGTGGTCCAATTTCTCCTGTTAGCCTTGTGAAAATAAAAAATAGTGGGCTAAAAAATCATTTTTGAGCAAAAAAAATGATTTTGTATTTTCACTGCTCTGCGTTATAAACTTCTGTGAAGCACTTGAGGGTTCAAAGTCCTCACCACACATCTAGATAAGTTCCTTCGGGGGTCTAGTTTCCAAAATGGGGTCACTTGTGGGGGGAGCTCCAATGTTTAGGCACACAGGGGCTCTGCAAACGCGACATGGTGTCCGCTAACGATTGGAGCTAATTTTCCAATCAAAAAGTGAAATGGCGCTGCTTCCCTTCCGGGCCCTGCCGTGCGCCCAAACAGTGGATTATGACCACTTATGAGGTATTGGTGTACTCAGGAGAAATTGCCCAACAAATTTTAGGATCCATTTTATCCTGTTGCCCATGTGAAAATGAAAAAACTACTGCTAAATGAAAAGAAAAAAACTGAGGCTAAATAAAATTTTTGTGAAAAGTACTTTTTTTTTTTTTTTTTTACTGATCAATTTGTGAAGCACCTCACTTTGCATCTACATAAGTTCCTTGGAGGGTCTAGTTTCCAGAATGGGGTCACTTGTGGGGGAGTTCCAATGTTTAGGCGCACAGTGGCTCTCCAAATGTGACATGGCAACCGCTAAATATTCAAGCATATTTTCCATTCAAAAAGTCAATGGCGCTCCTTCCCTTCTGAGCCCTGTTGTGCGCACAAACAGTGGTTTATGACCACATATGAGGTATCTGTGTACTCAGGAGAAATTGCCCAACAAATTTTTGGATCAATTTTATCCTGTTACCCATGTGAAAATGAAAAAAAACTACTGCTAAAAGAAAATTTTTGTTGGAAAAATTAAAATGTCCATTTTTTCCTTTCACGTTGCTTTAGTTCCTGTGAAGCACCTAAAGGGTTAATAATCTTGAATGTAGTTTTGAATAGCTTGAGGGGTGCAGTTTTTAGAATGGTGTCACTTTTGGGTATTTTCTGCCATATTAGACCCCTCAAAGTGACTTCAAATGTGAGGTGGTCCCTAAAAAAAAAAATGGTTTTGTAAATTTTGTTGTAAAAATGAGAAATCGCTGGTCAACTTTTAACCCTTATAACAAAACCAAAAAAAATTTTGTTTCCAAAATTGTGCTGATGTAAAGTAGACATATGGGAAATGTTATTTAGTAACTATTTTGTGTCTTATATCTCTCTGGTTTAACAGAATAAAAATTCAAAATTTGAAAATTGCGAAATTTTCGCCAAATTTCCTTTTTTTTCACAAATAAACGCAAAAATTATCGACTTAAATTTACCACTAGCATGAAGCCCAATATGTCACCAAAAAGCAATCTTGGAATCGCTAGGATGCGTTGAAGCGTTCCTGAGTTATTACCTCATAAAGGGACACTGGTTAGAATTGCAAAAAATGGCCAGGTCATTAAGGTCAAAATAGGCTGGGTCATGAAGGGGTTAAATAACCTAATTGATAGCTGTCAAGGTGTGTAAGTGCGTATATATCTGAGCGTAGCTCTCATGCTGAATAAATTGAGATTTTTTTTTATACAAAATGTTGTTTTTTTCAATCATTTGTACATCATTATCCTGTCTATCCTTTCTGTGATTTCCATAATTCCATTACTTTTCCTTCTTGGTGTTGCAATTTCAGCATTAAGAGTATGTTGTGTTCACAGATATTAATCCAGTTATTAACTTTCATGCATACTACCTTATTTGCTAATTGTGTGTAATTGTTTTTTATAGGAAAGACCAGAATTTACTGTCCCCCGTGAATTGCTGGTATTTACTTTTGAACCAAGTGAGGAGAGAAAGCAAAGATCACGCAACGCTGAGTGATATTTACCTAAACAACGTTATAATGCGGTTCATGCAGATTAGTGAGGACTCCACAAGGATGTTCAAAAAGGTATAGTTTCTTCCAGCACCCAACCATGCATGTCGCTGTATGATGAGCTTCTCCTGCTATTTTTATTGCTATGGTTAATGTTTGTTAGGATCTGCTCTCATTTGAGTCATGAGTTCAGTTATAAATGGAAACCATGATACAATGCTGGATCCAGCCCATGACTGACAATGCCAGATACCTGTAATGGTAATGCAAGGAATGTTATTTATTTATTTTTTTAAATCATACTTTAACATTTTACCTTCTTCCGAAATGTAATTGTTATGAAATGATTGTACCAAATTATCTAAAAACAGTATTATGATGACTGATGCTTTTGTGTTTGCATTGTATCCTTGAAATTACACAATGTAGAGGAAAGGACCAAAAATTATAAGATTTGTCTGTTTTCTTACAGCAACATAGTTCACTGGACCACATGGGATTAGATCCTCTTATCACCAGCGTACAATGTGTTTCTTCTTACACCCTACAAGGTTTTTTTTTATATCCAGCAAATAACAAGTTATAGTGATAATTGTCTGTAAGTGGATTTTCTGCTTGATGGGAGTCTGACAGTCACCATTATCACCATTAAGACCCCATCATGGGAGATAGGAGAATGTGAGCAATTTTTCCTGAAAAAGTGCTACCTTAGCTACCTCGCCTACTGTAGCTACCTCGCCTACTGTAGCGTGCATTAAGTATCCACTCAGACCTATTGATCCCTCTTTATTATTGGCCTTCACTATAGATTTGTGGTGAAAATATTTTATATGCTGTCCTAAGTCAATCCAGGATTTCGGGGGTCACTGTTTCTATGACTGATGTAATTTACAATGGCTTTTTTTTTTTTTTGGGGGGGTGGTTTATCAGTTCACGTGGAGAATATGGAACACAGAAAAACACAGTACAACAAATGTGAAAAAATACTCTGCTGTAAAATAATTCCAACAATGAACAGCAAGTGCTAGTAAAAAGGTGATAAAACAGGGTATTTAGTTGATACGTTTTTTGCAAAAAATGTACGCTAAGCCGCTCCACCAATGCCAAGGTATACCCGTCAGAGCAGTCCTATCCAATGTATTTAAAACCTGACCATGTGAACAGTACCTATATGAGCAGGGTTCAGAGAGGCAATGTCTGATGTGGGCATGCTGTGTGAGATGGCTTTATATGTGCATGGCTCACAAGGGAGGGGTGGAAACCTCCCCAAGACTTGCAAAAGCAAGAAACCAATGGAATAAAAACGAACACATAGTCCATGCACATACAGTGAACAAGTCGGTAAGACAGTGTTCACACCACCTTTTATTCCATGTAGAGAACATGCCTACAACTGTGAACATTTGTTTTTCTTTTTATCGTGAAGGAAACAACATATTAACCAAAAACGTCAGTGTGCATAACTGTTCACTACCTAAAGTCAGTACTTTGTAGAATGTCCTTTTGTGACAAATACAGCTTAAAGTCGCTTTGGATAAGCTCTGAGCTTCCCACATCTTGCCACTATGATTTTTGCCCATTCCTCAAGCAAAACTACTCCAGCTCCTTCAAGTTTGCTGTTCACCAGCCCACTCCTTCCATAAAGGACAGATACTCCAGTCTCTGCTTAGGAACTCTGCGGCTCTATCAAGGTTACCTTTTGATCTCTGTGCTGCCTCTGATTAATTCCCTTGTTGCCCGGGCTGAGCGTTTTGGTGGGCGGCCCTCTCTTGGCAGGTTTGTTGTGGTACCATGTCCTTCCATTTGAGGATACTGGATTTGATGGTGCTCCACGGGATCATCAGAGATAGGGATTTTTTTTTAGAACCCAACCTTGTCTTGTACTTCTCAACAACTTTGTGGCTGATTTGTTTGGTGATCTCCTTGATCTTCATTGTGTTGTTTGGTTAGTGGTGTCTCTTGCTTAAAGGGAATCTGTCACCTCATTTTCGCCCTGTGAGATGTGGCCACCTCCATCAGGGGCTTATCTACAGCATTCTGTAATGCTGTAGCTAAGCCCCCGATGTAACCTGAAAGATAAGAAAAACGAGTTATATTATACTCACCCGGGGGGGCGGTCCGGTCCGATGGGTGTTGCAGACCGGCGTCTCCCATCTTCTAGCGATGACGTCCTCCTCCTTCTGTCTGGCTTTTCAGGAAAGGTTTGTATATACTGACAGACATTTAACACTTAGTATGCACACAGGTGGACTTCCTTTCACTAAGCATATGACTTATGAAAGTAATTGCTTGCACCAGAAATTTTTAGGCGCTTAATCACAAAAGAGGTGAATACATGTGCACATGTCAATTTTTAGTTATTTGATCCCATACATTTTATAATTCCATTTATGCCTATATTTTTCTGACTTCACTTCACCAACTTAGATTATTTAGTGCTGATGTATCTCGCACAAATCTGAATACAAAAATATTTTTAAACACAGGTTAAGTAACAAAATGGTAAACAGCCAAGGGGGTTAATACTTTTGCAAGTCACTGTAGACATTGCTAATGAAGGTTTTTATATGGAAACTCCCAATCCCTTCTGACAATGTCAGGGTTCCAACCTGATTTAGAAAATTGAAAACCCAAAATGAACTATAAATATTACTAATTTTGATAAGTAAAACATGTCTACAGCTTAGAATAGCGATATTTCAGCGAATCTGTGACCAATTTTCAAAATTCAGATGGTTAGATCTCGTAGAACTGGTGAGGCTAGTGTACTTATTTGAAATCCATGTCAGCATTTTATGTGTCCACCTGAAGTGTGAAAGAGAACCAGTGTCCAATTCACAGGAGGCAGGGAGGAGGGACACATGACGAGCTGCCAAGTGGGTGGAGATTACTTTCAAAGTTTGAAAAGAGTTAGAGCCCAACATAGCCATTCTGGCATGGATTTTCAAAGTAAGTAGTTATAAAAAGGAAAATGGACCAATGCAAAAGTTTGGGCACAGAGGGAGATTTGTGTTCTCCAATAACTTTGACCAAGGTTTCAGACCTTAATTAGCCTGTTAGGGTTATGATTTGTTAACTATCATCATTACAAAAGGCCAGGTGAAGCAAATTTCCCAGTTTTATATAATCCCATCCACCTCTAACCTTGTGCCAAAAAATAGTAGCTATGGGTTCTTCTAAGAAGCTGTCTGGCACTCTGAAAATGAAAATGGTGGAGGCCCGCAGAGCAGGAGAAAGCTATAAGAAGATAGCAAAGTGTTTTCAACTTGCCCTTTCCTAAGTTCGAAAAGTAGGTAAGAAATGGCAGTTAACAGGAACAGTGGAGGTTAAGATAAGGTCTGGAAGATTAAGAAAAATTTCAGTGAGAGCTTCTCGTAGGATTGCTAAAGCGGCAAATCAGAACCCCTGCTTGACTGCAAAAGATTTTCAGAAAGATTTAGCAGACTCTCTCGAGTTGTGGTACATTGTTCTAATGTTTAGAGACACCTGCACAAATATGGCCTTCATGGAAGAGTCATCAGAAGAAAACTTCTCCTTCGTCCTTGCCATAAAATTCAGTGTCAGAAGTATGCAAAAGAACAACTAAACAAAATTGTGATGCATTTTGGAAACAAGTCCTGTGGACCAATGAGGTTAAAGTAGTACTCTTTGGCTACAATGATCAAAGGTATGTGTAGAGAGAAAAGGGCAGGAAAATTTCAGGGAAAGAACTATCAAGTCAGCAGGCTTCAGTGGAGCCTACTGAGACAGACTAAGGGACCTTTTTAAACACTTAAGGCCCTTTTACATTTAGCGATGCACCAGCGATCCGACCCGGTCAGGATCGCTGGTGCATCGCTAAATGAGTGCTAGTGAGCTTTCACACAGAAAGATCTCACAGCGATGCAGCAGCGACGCAGCGGACGATACTCAGCTTTCACACACAGCGATCCAGACGTCCTCCCGCCCGCGTCCAGCGTCGCTTGTCTCACACAGCAGGAAGCCCAGCAGGATTCAGACGACGAGAAATGGAGCCGCCCGATCAGCGATAAGCAGCGGGGGAGCCTGTCGGAGGTAAGTATCACACATAGCGATATCGCTAGCGATATTGCTATGTGTAAAACCCCCTTTAGGAAGCCTTTGCAGGTGTTTTACTTATTCTAATTTACTGAGATAATGACTTTTGGGTTTTCATTGGCTGTAAGCCATAATCATCAACATTAACGAATAAATACTTAAAATAGATCACTCTGTTTGTAATGACTCTATATATTGAGTTTCACTTTTTGTTTTGAAGATCTGAAATAAATTAAGCTTTTGATGATCTAATTTTGTGAGAAGCACCTGCGTATCTGCACACTGTAATCCATCGTTAGAGACATGGACCTAAAACTGTCTAAAAAGCAGGGTTTGCAGATTTTTCTAGTCTAAGGTCAGGTTGACGTGATCAATATTTTACATCAGTATTTCCAAAATCAGGAGAGGAATAGTCAGAGGAAAAGTACCGTATATACTTGAGTATTAGCTGAGTTTTCAGCATATTTTTTTGTGCTGAAAACATCACCCTCGGCTTATACTAGAGTGAGGGTCCAGAAGATGGAGGGACTGTGGAGGAGCAGTGGGTCACGGGAGGCAGGAGACTGCTGCTGCAGCTAAAGCCTGTGGCCGCTACTAAAGAGAAAAGAATATTCACCGTGCTGTGAGTGGAGAGAAGTGAATATTCATTTCTCTTAGGTAGCGGGCACACGTAACTGTCCGGCAGCTGCAGGAAGCTAGCGGCTGCGACTACAGTACCTGCTATTACAGAGAAATGAATATTCACTGCTCTCCACGCACATAGTCTCGACTTACAGAGTAGTGAGTATTCCAGCAGCTCTGCTCTGCTTGTGAGCAGTGCATGACGACCGTGCTGCTCGCAGCTTAAAGCATAAATCAGCTTCTTGTACCAGAACAAGACGCTGCAAGGGAGTGCAGGAAGGTAAGTAGGATGGTTTATTTTTTATGTTTTTTGATGGGGGCCATGCAAACAAGGATGGGGATGAGGAGCCCTTCAGACCAGGATGGGGAATGAGGAGTCATGCTTACCCGGCATGTACTTGAGTCAATAAGTTTTCCCAGTTTTTTGTGGTAAAATTAGGTGGCTTGGCTTATACTCGAGTATATACTGTATAATTGAAATACTGAATGTGTGAACATGACCTAAGAGCCATATTGTCAGATTACACCATTCCAGAAGCCCATGTGAGTCATAAATGTTTGATACGTGGGTTCCACTTCTGAGACTCCTCTAACGTTTGGGTAAACATGGCCTCCTTCTTGGCGCACTGGTGGGGACCATATACTATTTGTATGCTGTTATCTCCATTGTAGTGTTTACCAAGTAAGGCATACACCATAACAATAGCTGCAATAATAATACAAAATGAAACACTGCTGTAGTTACCTGAATAGGTTAAATTAAGAGGAAGAGCCCCTCTTTGGATCCTAAGCATTCTTGTTTATTTTCTTAAACTTCATTAGTGGTTTCTAAGTGAAATGCTGAAGTGAGCTCCTTTCCAGCAGATTAGCTTGATTCCTTTCATTATCACACATGCTAAGACATGCACTCAGATGAGCACTGCATGCACCCTGAAGGCCCAAGGTCTGGGGTTTCCAAGGCTTTGGCTTCCTCGGAATTCTTCCTTCTGCTTCCAGCATCTTGTTAGCATCTGTCATCACTCCCAATTGAGGATGTGAAAGGCTGTGTTCATTGGAACACTCTGCTCCACTTCCAATAGAACCACTGCAGCCAGTTTGCATCCTAAATGTCTCTGTTTTTGTGCCCAGTGTTGCGTGGAGTGCCAGAAATCACAAGGAATGTGCCCCCCAAAATAGGATTCACTATAGCTATGCTGGGCTCCGTTGTTAATTGTACCAATCATGCCAGCTTAGGCTTTTTTTCCCCGTTACTGCGTCTTTGTCTACAAGTAACTAGCAAACTTTTTATTAGTGTCATTAATTCTTTCCATTTTAATGTCAAAGTTTATATGATTAAATCTTTTTAGTGAGGACGCAATGATTGTTAACCTCTTTACAGCCAGATTACTTTTTCAGTTATAATAGGTTTTATGACACTTTTCTGTTACATTAGTTTCACAATAGACAGCTGCAGCCCTGTTGCTGTCTGTTACTGTCTATTCAGACATCACAACCATTCACATTGAATTTTAGCAAAGCTACAACTTTATTACAAGAAAAACAAGGAGCTAAAGCATCCAACATGATCACAATGTGCCTATAAGACCATGTAAGATACAGTACACCTGCCTGTGTTACTCGCATGGCTAATTATATATATCTATATATATATATATATATATATATATATATATATATATATATATATATATATATATATATATATATATATATATATATATAGATAGTTGTGCGCAAAAGTTTACATACCCCTGCAGAATTTTGCTTTCTTGACCTTTCTTCAGAGAATATGAATGATTGTGATCAGGTGAGGATGTTCCCATTAGTAGCCATTCAAACCCATTTGGGTCAACTTCTGTGCGTGTTATCAGGCCAATATCATCAGGGTATGTGAACTTTTGATCAGGGTCATTTGGATGTTTTGGGTTGTCATTATGATTTAGGCTATGTGCACACGTAGCAAAACTCTCGCGGAAGTTACCGCGAGAATTCCGGAATTCCATTCCGCTGGAAAATCACATTTTAAATTCCCGCGATTTTCCCATGGAAAAACTAGCGATTTGCAAGCATTTGTAGCTTGCAGAATGCTAGCATTTTCCAAGCGATCTGTAGCATCGCTTGAACTGATTGACAGGTTGGTCACACTCGTCAAACATAGTGTTTGACGAGTGTGACCAACTTTTTACTAAAGAGGCTGCCTATGCGGCATCAATAGTAAAAGATATAATGTTAAAAATAATTTAAAAAAAAAAATGGTGTTATATTCACCTTCCGACATCCCGCACAGCCTTCCTGGGCCTCAGCGATGCTTCCGTTCCCAGTAATGCCTTGCGAGACCTTTGATGACGTTGCGGTCTCGCGAGGAATTGGGGCCGCAACATCATCAAAGGTCTCGCAAGGCATTACTGGGAACGGAAGCATCGCTGAGGCCCGGGAAGGCTGCCCGGGACGCCGGCAGGTGAATATAACACCATTTTTTATTCTATTTTTTACAGGGATATGGTACCCAGAGCCAGGAGGACAGTCTCCTCTCCTCCAGACCGTGGGTACCATCCGCAAATGTTCTGCTTACTTTTCGCATGGTGGGAAGTAAGCGGAACAATGCAATCCTATGGGTGCGGGATCGCCGCGATTCCGCAAAATAATGAGCATGCTGCATATTTTTCCACGATGCGATGCCGCCGCCTGAAAATCCGCAGCATTAGCACAGCATTGCGGAATCCCATAGGATTTGCATGGGATGCTGGGTTTTTGCGTTTTTGTGGCAAAATCGCGCGTTAAAAACCGCTGCGAAAACTCAATAAAACTGCGACGTGTGAACGCAGCCTTAAATAGAGAAACACCGTAGTTTGACAATAAATGGTTTCACCCAACCACTAACCATGAGTGTAGAAAAATTTTGGTGTCATCATTCATGTTGACTGAAAAAAGGGCAAGAAAGCAAAAATTCTGCCGGGGTATGTAAACTTTATAGCTGGACCAGCACCTCCTAAGGCTGTGTGCACACGCTGCGGATTATGTGCGGATTCATCCGCGCGGATTTTGTAAAATCCGCAGGTGAAACCGCAGGTCAAAAGACCTGCGGTTTTACCTGCGGATTGCTCTGCGGTTTTGCCCTGCGGTTTTTCATCTCCTCAATGGAGGAGATGGCAAACCGCAGGAGAATCCGCAGAAAGAATTGACATGTCAATTCTTTCTGCGGATTGAAAACCGCAGATAATCCGCGCGGAAAATTCCGCACCGTCTGCACTGCGGTTTTTGATTCCCATAGGGAATCATGGTACTGTACACCGCAGCAAAAACTGCTGCGGGTCCGCAGCGGCCGGAACTGCGGCAAAATCCGCGTCGTGTGCACACAGCCTTAGTGCGAATAGGTGCAAGCTGCAATGACTGCATTGTATAGAAAAAGGAAACACATCAGCACTCTATATAAGCCAATAAATAACATTTCCCACATGTCTGCTTTACATTAGCACCATTTGTAAAATGTTTTTATTTTGTTAGCTTTTTAAAAGGTTTAAAAATGTAGCAGTAATTTTCATTTTTTTCAAGAAAATGTGCAAAACTTTATTTTTTAGGGACCAATTAAGTTTTGAAGTGACTTTGGGGGTCCTATATATTGGTGATACAATTTAAAAAAAAAAAAAATCACCCCTCAACCTATTCAAAATTACTTTCTGGTAGCTTATTAACCCTTCTGGTGCTTTTCAGGAATTAATGCAAAGTGGCATAACCAGATTTAAGTAGTTCATTTTTGCCCTGTAAATGTTGATAAATTCTGAACAGGCCTCTGTAGCCGGCAGACTCTAAGGCCATTATTTGGCCATGAATTTCCATCACCAACATCAGGACCACACAATCAAAATCTCAGGGTGCCCCCCACACTCTGTTAACTATCTAGGTGCTGTATTGATTGACAGTAGCATTTAAGGGGTTAAACGACTATAGTTAGTACTAACACTGATCGTAGTGGGTTTAGCTCGTTTGTCTGCATGGTTTTTGCAAAAAGTGCGCATTCCAAACATACAACTTTTGTGAGAAAAATCTCATGTCAGTATGGCTTACACCCACAACAGGGCATGCCCGCAGCCATTACCTGTTACCCTACTCATTTTGCTTTCCGGAGTATTGCAGCTAAATACTTGAATAACTTGAGGTTTTTGCTTCCTCTATATATTCGGGGTAAACCCAAAAAAATGACAATTACATAATGATTATTTTCTTTATTCAAGATAACATCTTGAATACACTAATCCCCTTAAATACCGTCCATTAGATGATGCTGTTACATGCCTCCACCTATTTGTTTCTTAACTTCTTCAACATTCTGAAAATGCTTTTCCCTTTAGATTTTTCTTCATTCTTGGGAATAAGAAGTCATTGAAGAGGGCTAGGTCAGGCGAGTAAGGGGGTGAAAAAACATTGTCATGCCGTTTTTTTTTTTTTTTTTTTGCAAAAAATTGGTTGATTTTCAACACTTTGGGGGCAGACGCGTTGTCATTATGAAGCAGCCAGTCCCCCGCTTACCACAATTCAGATCATTTTTTTTCTCACCTCACGCAATCACTTCAGCACTTGCAGATAGTAGTGTTAAAGCGCTGCGGAATATGTTAGCGCTATGTAGATTATTTATTTATTCTTAATGTTGGTTCACTTTGGTGCCCTGAGGAACAAATTCAACATGAACAACTTCTTTGATGTTGAAAAAACAAACCATCATGGACTTCAAGTCTGATTTCACTTGCCGTGATTTTTTTTTGGTCAGGTTCATGAAGATGGTTTGCACTGGCAGGACTGTTTTGTTTCAGGATTATAGGTTTAACACCATGATTCATCCACTGTGATGATTTTCGACAAAAAATCAGGGTCAGTTTGTGCAAGTTCTTTCAATTCCAAGCGGGAGAGGGAAGCTCTGCCAATCCACTTGCCTACAGAAAATAATTATCCTTTTTAGAGGTACCCCCTCGTAGATAGTTTTTTTTTTTTTTTTGTTTTTTTTTTTAGATTTCTCCTGTAACTTGTAATCCTTAACTTTATTTACAGTGATATAATGTTTGAATTTAATTCTGAATATTTCTAAATGTTTTGAATTTAGGCCAAATAGGGCTTTTGGTGTGCATTACAGGAAGTGGCTGTACCAAATTACCTACTATATAGCAGTTAAGAAGACAGATATTTCAATAAACTGACCCTTAAGCTGAATTCAGACGTCTCTGCTCTCTAGATGCCAGTTTTTTCATTGGTGGGGAAGTATAAGGTCTTCTCAAGCAGTTTTGCCATTACATACATTCCCCACATAATAAGCCAATAGATGCTTTCAAACTCAGTAGCATAAGTAGAGTCCAATGGGCCCTGGTGCAAAATTTGGACCTGGGCCCCACCTGCATTTTCCAGATCCAGTGTAGACAAATGTGTTGGATGAGAAAGCTAGCAATGTCCCCAATCCTGTAATTATGTTCCCGATCCTGGCCCCTTCCTGTAATAAGTCCCCCATCCTATGCCTCTTTCCTGTAATAATGTTCTCGATCCTGGCCCCTTCCTATAATGTTCCCTATTCTGGGCCCCTTCCAGCAATAATGTCCCCCATCCTGGGCTCAATCCTGGTATGCTATGCCCCATCCTTGGCTTCTTCCAGTAATAATGTCCCTGTTCTGCGGCTTTTATCCAATATATATTATAAAATTAAGCTATCCTACTAATCTTCCCCTCTCCCGTGATGTGTGACATCCTCTTTCCATAGCCTGCACAGAAGCCAGCAGCTGACCTAAGCATGCAAGTGACGGGCAGCCATGACGTCACTGTAAAGCCCCACTAGAGACTTGCACAGCAGCGTGTATTGCAGTGCAGAGACCCAGCGGGTCTCTGTGGCACAATACATTTCTTCCCCAGACACACATCCAGCTAAAATAGCTGCTGGCATTGACTGGCCTCCCTCCAGCACAGGCCCGGCTATTCGCGCACCCTGTTAGTTATGCCTCTGTTCATATTCACAAACCTTCAAAATCCCAAAGTCTCTTCTAGTAAACACATGTCTGTAAATTTGCCTTCTATCAGATCAAGGGGTTAAAGTGGAGGTGGGTTACATTATGGTGAACTTGGACCCTTATCATAATCTAGTCTAATCTGGAAATATGCATAAATGAACACGGGCCTGCTAACATTCATTCCTGACATAGTGGGTTTAGGATTAAAAGCTGAAATGTGAAAAGACAACATTTCTTTGGTTTAGTGTCTTGACCAAAGCTTAGATCTGCACAGGCTACATCTTCATTATATTGTGAGGCTGAGTAAAGTGCTTATAAGTAGAAACTTTCTGCATCACATATGTTTGCCGGTGTCATAACTTCATGCTCTTTCATCATGGTCCGGCCTCTTTCCCTCTTTCATCTCCCAGCACCAGCTGTGTTTATTCTTGACATATAAAACCATAGACTTTTTCAAAGCCACACTGCCAGTCCACCGGGGTGTCTAAACTCATAGATGCTTTAGAAGATAGACATGGGTATTGATTGTAATTCTAGACAAGCCTAGTGATGTTTGTCTTGTATGTATTATGTTTTGTATGTTTTTTTAGGTTTTTTAGGCAGTCCTGATTTACAGATCTGTGTAACCTCATGCAGAATCTCGCCGTAGTCTGTATTCCACCTAACTTACTAGGCTGAGAGCAAACCTCCTGTAGACATTGACCCTTTGTAACTGTAGCATTTTATTCTGTCCCTAAATTATTCATCATACATTTTCTTTAAATAATTTGGGAACCTTTTTCCAGCTTGCTGCATGTCAGGTTTGTGGATGACTTGCTGTAATCTTGGGTGCACGTCAAATAAATCCACTGTGGAAATATTAAAAAATATATTTAATGGTAAAAATAAGTTATGACTAGTGTTGAACGATACCACCCAATATTGAAAAATATCGGATTGGATTGGATCGGCTGATATCCAAAAAGTATCGGGTATCGCCGATTCCGATCCCGGAAGTCCCATTCAAGTCAATGGAACAGAAATATCGGAATGAAAAAAACCCTTTCTTTCCTTGTAGGTTAATTCTACATGAAGAAAAACAACTAATAATGTAGAATGTATTGTGGGAGGTGTAGGAGACATTAAAGCCATAGAGGTTTAGCCCAATCAAATGGAATAGCAGGAATTAAATTTTTTTTTTTAAAGACTTTCGGAGTTACAAAGATATTGACTGTTAACCTCTTTTATATTTTGTCAGATATGTATGTTTATCGGTCGTCCATGACAGCACCACCTGAGAGAGAGGATCCGCCCTTTAGGAACAGGAAACCTACAGATACAAAAAGGGTGGCACCTCTCCCACGCATCAGTTGGTTTCCTGTTCCTAGAGGACAGGACTCCCTACAGATCGTCCGTCATGGAGTCGTCATGGATTCCCAGGCCGTCTGACCGACCCAGGTAGCGGGGGGGTCTCCTACCTCGGTCAGTGCGGGGTCCCTGGAAGCGCCACGGTGGGGCCGGATAGGTCACCACGGCAGTGGACGGAGCAGGTGGAGCAGAGGGTCCGGTGGACACCGCCTCCAGAGCGCCAGCACCGGGTACGTATGCCCCGGGCCCTCCTGGTGCGCTCCCCCGGGTCCGGTCCTCCCGGTCGACGTCGGCGGTCATGGCGGCGCGCGCGGGGCTGGGAGGCATTCCGGGCGGGGGGCGCCGTGCCGGCTCCTTCGCGCGCGCTCCCGCAAAGCTCTGGTGAGCGGCGGAAGGGGCGGAGTCGGGAACGCCGAAACCGGAAGTCGGGTGCCGGCCGGCTTCCGATGCGCGCCGCGGGTGCACGCCTGTCCGGGGGTCGCGGGCGGCGGCTTCGGGAAGGTGGGGGGGGCCGGAGCATGGGGGGAGGTCATGGGAGAATCCCGGGTGGGTGGTGCCATGGCCAGATCCCTGCTGACCCGGACACCAAGAGGCCATATAAGGCAGGTGGGGACGCTGCTGGGTTGCTTCCGAAGGGCTCAGCGATGGATACGACGGAAGCCCCCATAGACCAGCAGGACGAGGCGCAGGAGCGCCCGCAGAAACAGGCCACAACAAAACCACATACGAGTGGCCAGCAAAAGAAACAGACGACCAAGCGACCAAAGCCGCGGAAGTTCCTCCAGACTAAAGGATCCCCCTGCCTCCCTCCGTGATCCGGTACCTGCTTCAACTGCATGGGTAAGAGATCTCCGTGAATGTACCCTGATGCAGTGTTCCCTTATGTCTTTTCGCAGGGGAAGAAAGCTACGGGAAAACGGAAGCACAGGGAATGTGCCCTCTGTAGTTGCCCCCTACCAGATGGCCACCCTAAAAAGTTATGTCAGCCATGCATACGACAGACGGTAGGGGTTGATAGAGACAGGGAGTCCAGGGGTAGATTGTCAGGCCCTTATACTCTCCCCCGTTTACGCAGGTAGCGGAAGAGACACCTGACTTCAATTCAAGCCTGAGGGAGATAATCAGGTCGGAGATGAATGTCTTATCTCAAGGGGAACAGTCTAGAAGAAGAGAGGCTAGTGTTTCAGGCTCGGAGGCCTCAGTCACCCCTAGGAAAGGCGATAACTCCTCGGCCTCCTCCTCGTCTTCCTCGGATGAAGACTCTAGCCGGTTCTGCTTCCCCTTAGATCAAATGGACAGACTAGTGAAGGCAATAAGGTCCACCATGGGGGTAGCGGACACAAAACGGGAACTCTCAGCACAGGACATAATGTTCGGGGGTCTAGACCCCAGAAAACGCAGGGCTTTTCCATTAAATGACAAAGTCCAGAGCCTGATAGACAGAGAATGGAAAAGACCTGAACAAAGGGGCACCATGCCACCAGCTTTCAAGCGAAGATACCCCTTTGATGACCCAGTAGTAAGCAGATGGGATAAGGCCCCGAAACTAGATGCAGCAGTAGCCAAAGCGTCCAAAAAATCCTCCATACCCTTTGACGATATGGCCTCCTTGAAAGATCCGCTAGATAAAAAAGCAGATTCTTTTCTAAAGGGAACATGGGAAATGTCAGCAGGCGCACTAAGACCAGCGATAGCTGCCACCTGTACAGCCAGATCCATGATGGTCTGGCTAGATCAACTGGATTCCGAGCTAAAAGACGGAACCTCAAGAGCATCCATTCGAAAAAATCTGACGATCATCCAGAATGCCGCTGCGTTTTTAGCCGATGCTTCAGCAGACTCTGCAAGGATGGCGGCTAGAGCCGCGGGTCTATCTAATGCAGCGCGGAGAGCGCTCTGGTTAAAGTGCTGGCCGGGAGATATTCAGGCCCGGTCCCGTCTCTGTTCCATTCCTTGCGAGGGGGAGTATCTATTCGGCCCCATCCTGGACGAATTATTAGAAAAAGCTGGGGATGACAAAAAGAAATTTCCCAGTCTGCCGAATCCTTCTTATAGACGTCCCTTTACCAGGAAAGGATATTGCCGTAGAAGGCCGTCCAGAGATCAGGGCAGATGGGATGAGAAAAGAAGGAAAGGTACAGGATTCATGTTTGGAGGAGGGGGGCGCCAGGAAGGTCCAGCTCGTGACATGAAAAAGCCGCCCCAATGACTAGCTGCCTTCTACCCAACCTGGTCGCTGATCTCTAATAGCATCTGGATACTGGGGGTAATAGCTGTGGGACTGCGACTAGAATTCTCTAGGATCCCCCATGATCGATTTAAAATCACCCCACTCGGGTCTTCTACTTCAGAACAAGCTGCCCTGGAGGCCGAGGTTCATGACCTGTGCGGCAAGAAAGTCCTAACAGAGGTTCCAGAGGGATAATGGGGGAAGGGTTTCTACTCCCCTCTGTTCCTGGTCCGCAAGCCAGACGGCTCCTTTAGGACTATAATAAACCTTAAGGCCCTCAACAAGTTTCTGGTCATACGTCCGTTTAAAATGGAAACAATTAAATCCACAATAAAATTGCTGTTCCAAAACTGCTTTATGGTGGTGTTAGATTTAAAAGACGCCTACTACCATATACCCATCCATGCAGCTCATCAGCGTTTTCTCAGAGTGGCGGTTCAGTTAGATGGGTCAGTTCGACATTTCCAATATGCGGCCCTTCCCTTTGGGGTGGCAGTCGCCCCCCAAGTATTTACTAAAGTGATAGCGGAGGTCATGGCCCATCTACGTGAGTCAGACATTCTGGTGGTCCCCTACCTGGACGATTTTCTTATCGTAGGCAAAACGGCGAATCATTGTTTGGAACAGCTAGAAAGGGCAATGTCTGCCCTAGAGCGGTTAGGATGGTTGCTGAACATCAAAAAATCTCGGTTGCAACCGATGAGAGTCCAACAATTCTTGGGCCTAATCCTAGATTCTGAGAAACAGGAATGCCGTCTGTCTCCGGAGAAGCTTGTTTGCCTCCATTACCAGGTCCTGAACGCCTCCAATAACCCCACTATGTCCCTCAGGAAAGCCATGTCCCTTCTAGGCTCTCTCTCGGCCTGTATCCCGGCAGTCCAGTGGGCCCAGTTTCATGTAAGGAAACTACAGATCGAGGTTTTATTACATCAAAAAGTCCTTGGGGGTTACTTGGAGGGCCAGCTAACCTTGTCCCGTAACACAAGGGAGTCCCTACAGTGGTGGCTAGACAAGGATAATTTATCTAAAGGGGTACCCTGGGAGTATAACATAACCCGCATAGTCACCACGGATGCTAGCCCTTCCGGTTGGGGGGCTCATATGGGTGAAATGCTAGTCCAGGACCAATGGGAACATCATCAGTTAGGAGTGTCGTCTAACCTAAAAGAATTGACAGCAGTAGAACAGGCGGCTAAAAAGCTCCTTGTGTATCTACAGGGCCATCACGTGCGAGTGTTCTCCGACAATCAGGTCACCGTGGCGTATATCAATCACCAAGGCGGGACCCGTTCCAGACCCCTGATGATTGTAGCAGAGCGGTTGTTCCAACTAGCAGAGCGGCATTTTCTATCTTTAACAGCTCTACATATAAAAGGGAAGGACAACATCACGGCAGACTTTTTAAGCCGCAATCAGCTAAAGCAAGGAGAATGGTCCCTAAACACCTCCATATTCAACCTGATTGTACAAAAGTGGGGACATCCAGAGGTAGATCTCTTCGCCACCAAGGAGAACAAAAAATTGAGACAATTCTGCTCCCTAAATCCCAGAGAGAATGCTCTGGCGGTAGATGCCTTTCTGATAAAGTGGGACTTCAGGCTAGCCTACGCCTTCCCTCCTCTGTCTCTACTACCTCTGGTGATGAGGAAAATCAGAAAAGACAGAGCAAGGGTTATAGTTATCCCTCCATTTTGGCCCAGGAGGGCATGGTTCTCATGCCTCAGGACCATGTCGGTATCCGATCCTTGGGTTCTTCCGGACATCCCGGATCTCCTATCCCAGGGCCCAGTCTTCCATCCTCAGGTGGCTGGCCTACATCTGACGGCGTGGAGTTTGAACGGTCACTGCTAGAAGAGAAAGGCTTCTCCCCAGACCTAATTAACACCCTACTTAAAAGTAGAAAAATCATTACCACGAAAATTTGTTAGAATTTGGAAAAAATTCCTTCAAAGCTCAGGAGTAGTCGCTGGGGATTCAGCACCTATAATTCAGATATTAGAGTTTCTACAGAAAGGTCTGGACATGGGGCTTTCCACCAGTACCCTTAAAGTACAAGTATCAGCCTTGGGGGCCCTTTTTAGCTGCAACATCGCTGGTAATTACTGGGTCAGCAGGTTCATTAAGGCGGCAGGCAGAACCAGACCAATAGTGAAGGATAGATTCATGCCATGGGACTTGAACCTAGTCCTCACTGCTATGACGGAAACCCCATTCGAACCTATCTCATCGGCTTCCATAAAAAACCTGTCCCTCAAAATAGCTTTCCTGGTAGCTCTAACATCAGCTCGCAGAGTAAGCGATATCCAGGCATTATCTAGGCGTCCTCCTTATTTACAGTTCAAAGAGGATAGGGTAATACTTAGACCTGATCCAGTGTACTTACCTAAGGTAGTTTCTAGCTTTTATAGGACACAGGAAATAGTCCTCCCATCCTTCCTCCCCAATCCAGCTAACGAGAAGGAAGAGAAACTACACATCCTGGATGTTAGGAGATGCCTCATAGAATATCTGGCAGTCACCGACCCCTGGAAGAAAGATAATGCCCTATTTATCTCCCATCAAGGCCCTAGGAAAGGTTGTAGAGCGTCAAAAATACACTAACCAGATGGATTAGAGAGGCGATTTCAATAGCATACACCTCAAAGGGCAGGTCGCCACCCGGGAAGCTGAGGGCGCATTCCACCAGGGCCATGGCGACCTCGTGGGCCGAAAGATCAGAAGTCTCCATTGACCAGATATGTAAGGCGGCTACTTGGTCCTCTCCGAGCACCTTTTATAGTCATTATAGGCTAGACTTGGGTGCTTCCACAGACCTCTCTTTTGGTATAAGGGTACTGCAGGCTGTAGTCCCTCCCTAAATAGTTTTACTCTCTGTAATTCGCTCAGGTGGTGCTGTCATGGATGACCGATAAAGTCTTAGTTACTCACCGGTTAACGGTATTTTTCGGAGTCCATGACAGCACCCGTATATTCTCTCCCTTTAGTTTAGTTTGGGTGTGCACGTCTTCCTCTTGTATATGCCCACTGGTGATAAACATTTATAATAATAAGTCCTCTTGTGCTCTGTAATCCAACTGATGCGTGGGAGAGGTGCCACCCTTTTTGTATCTGTAGGTTTCCTGTTCCTAAAGGGCGGATCCCCTCTCTCAGGTTGTGCTGTCATGGACTCCGAAAAATACCGTTAACCGGTGAGTAACTAAGACTTTCACTACTTCCATGCTCTTCACCTTCTTTTTTACTTCTCCCACACTTTCTCACTTCATCATCCTCAGCAGCAGCATCTTTTTCATCAACTTCTAATTCACCTTATTCATCTTCTTCTTCTTCACCTTCTTCCTATTATTCTTTTTTTTTTTACATTCTTCATATTCTTCTTATTCAACTATTATTCTTCTTCATATACTACTTCTTCATCTTTTTCCTATTCTTCTTCATCATATTCTTATTTGTGACAGGCATTCCTGTAGTTATCTATAAAAGTTTGAAGATTACACCTTACGTTCTGCCTGTCACAAAAGATTTACAACAGGATTTGTCCACGTTCAGTTTGGCCTGCAGCAGCAGGCATTTTCCAGGGGCACCACGAGGAGGAACGGACTCAGCCCCATACACTGCTTAGTCTTCTGCTTATAATTTAGATAATATCATTTGCTCTGATTTTTTTTTTTTTTTTTAATCAGATAAATTTTTATTAAATGATAACAAGTATATCATATGACATCAAGCAGTTGTTCACATATAATCTTAAATTTTTATTAACAAAACTCCCCCCCCCCCCTTTCCCCCCCTATCCCCCCCCCTCCGAGACCCCTTCAGTGTCTTCCTCATCTCTATTCCGATACTCTTTCCCACCTCCATATATACTTGTTTATTATGAACATCATCTATATCATAATACATCCTCCCCACAAATCTAACTCCATTCTACCCATGGCTGCCATATCTTATGAAATACATCGAGTTTATTTCTCTTAGTATAAATACTTTTTTCCAATGAAATTATATGCTCCACTTGCGTAAGAAAGTCTCGTCTAGTCGGAGGCTCTTCTCTGATCCAGAACCGAGCGATCAACTTCCTTGCTATGAACAACAGTCTAGCAATCGCCAGTTTGACCATGGATACTGCTACTAATTCCTCTACATACCCTAATATACAGACCAAAGGGTCTCTGGGGACTGCACAACTATATATCAATTCAATCCGACTCAATACGACTGTCCAGTATTTGCTCTGATTTTTAGTCTTATGCTTAATGTTGTTCTGCTTTTGGTTTTTCAGCTTCTTGGTCTTCTGTCTCTTGTTGTTCTGCATCTTTGTGGTTGTCTTCGTTTTGTCCTCTTGGTCATCTTCAGGGTCATCTTTTTGGTCTTCTTCGGTGTGGTCTTCAGGGTCGTCATCAGGGAGATCCAGAGTGAGAACCAAAAACCATTTCCACAAGCTTGAACTTGGAAAAGTAGCAGAAGGTACAAGAAGGCTGAGGAACTGCTGAGTACCAGCTGACGGTACTGGAACCTGGATGGTTAGCAGAAGGAACAAGAGCAAATGGAACTAGCGAGGAAAAGCTGACGGTGCTGGAACCCGGAGGGGCAGCAGAAGGAACAAGAGCCAATGGCACAACCGTGGACCAGCTGACGGTGCTGGAACACGGTTACTAAGCAGGAGGAACCTGTGCTACAAAGCACTACCAAGGACCAGCAGACGTTGCTGGAACTCGGATACCGAGAAGGAGGCACCTAGGCCAAAGGCACTGCTGAGAACCAGCTGACGGTGCTGGAACCTGGATGGATAGCAGAAGGTACCCATAATAAACAAAGTTGCAAGGCCGCGAGCAGGCCGCAGTTACCGAAACCCACAGTCCAACAGGGGGTGCTAGTCCTATTGGCACTACGGAACCAGCCTTTATTACCAGAACCCGCAGTCCACATAGGAAGCACCTAAACTGCAGGCACCATAGACTCGGCTAACCCCCCCGCAACACGACAAGACAATGTATTGGTGGCAAAGTGACGTTGACACTCCCCGGAAACAGGAGGCGTGCTGGAAACAGGCTGGGCAGGAGGGAGTACCCGTGCCAAAGACACTTCTGAGCAGCAACTGGCGATGTTGGAGCCCATGGTCAATCATGCAGCAGGCTGAGGCCTACTTGGAGCAAGTAGTAAATAAGATGTAGTGTGATTTTGGAGGCAGCAGGATACTTTGTCCTCCACACAGCAGGGGAGCAGCTGGCGTTACTGAACCCCACTAATACTGGAGCATGTGTTTTTCTCTGTGCAGACGGCACTTCCGAGCAACAACTGGCTGTGTTGAAGCCCAGGATCAATCGTGGAGCAGGCTGAGGCCTACTTGAAGCAAGTTTTATATCGGTTGTACGCTACTACTGATTGTAACCGTGCTCCACTTAGGCCTCTGGCTCCACTGTCTCTAGTATTTCCCCTGGCCTCCAACCCCGCCAGTTGCTGCTCTGAAGTGGCGTCTGCACAATCCACGCTTGTTCCTGTGTTACTGGGGCTCAGTTACGTCAGTTGATCCCCTGATGTGTGTCCGGAAAGGTCTCCTGCTCTGTCCAGATTCCCACTACTAGTAATGGGAATGTGGACAGAGTAAAAGTAAGCCGGTCAACGATATCGGAGGATAGTTGCGTGCGACGGTCTGTTAGTACACCACCTGCGGCACTAAAGACGCGTTCCGATAGTACACTGGCAGCAGGGCAAGCCAGCACCTCCAATGCATACTGGCTAAGCTCTGGCCATGTATCCAGCTTAGAGACCCAAAACTTGAAGGGGGAAGAGCCATCTTGGAGTACACTGACAGGGCAAGACATGTAGTCTGTCACCATCTGACGGAAACGTTGCCTCCTGCTGACTGGAGCCGTCTGTGATGGTGTAGACATTTGTGGCGGACACACAAAACTTTGCCACATTTGGGCCATACTGGTCTTGCCTTGTGCTGAGGCGCTGCCTCTGCTCCCTCTTTGTGCAGAGCTTCCTCCACTGCCTCGACGCACAGAGCTGCTTTGTAAAGCACTAGCAGCACTGCTGTCGGGTGGAATGGAGAACATGATGGACTGCACCAGTGTGTCTTGGTACTCCCGCATTTTACGCTCCCGGTTCAACGGTGGTATGAGGCTTTGTAAGTTGTCCCGGTAGCGAGGATCTAGGAGGGTGTACACCCAATAATCAGCAGTGTTGAGAATGTGGGTGATGCGGCGGTCGTTTCTCAAGCACTGCAGCATGAAATCAACCATGTGCTGCAGACTCCCAACTGCCAAAGAAACGCTGTCCCCTGCTTGAGGCGTCATCTCTGCCTGCTCTGCATCACCCCACCCTCGCTGTACATACGGATTAGAGCATTGTGTACCTCCCTCCTCTGGAGAGATGTCTTCCTCCTCCATTGACTCCTCCTCATCCTCCTCACAAAGTGTCCCCTGCCTAGGCCTTTGTGAGGAACCACGTAGCGCAGACTGTCCAGAAGCAGATGGCATTTGTGACTCCTCATCCTCCACCTCTTCCAAAACCTCCTCCCTTAGTGCTTGCAGTGTTTTTTGAAGCAGGCAGATAAGAGGGACAGTCATGCTGACTAGTGCATCATCTGCACTCGCCATCCGCGTGGAATCATCGAAGGCACGCAAAACGAGGCAGATGTCCTTCATAGAGGCCCACTCAGTGGTGCTGAAGTGTGACCGGCGCACAGTGCGACTTGTTTGCGCCTGATGCAGCTGGTACTCCATGACTGCTGCCTGCTGCTCACACAACCGCTCCAACATATGTAACGTTGAATTCCACCTGGTGGGTAGGTAACATATGATGCGATGTTCCGGAAGGCGTAATCGGCGCTGCAGAGCAGCAAGTGAGCGCACTCTATGCGGACCTTGTGCAGCAGTGCATCAAGATCCGGATAGTCCCTCAGAAAGCTCTGCACGACCAAGTTGAGCACATGTGCCAGACATGGGATGTGAGTGAGGTTGCCTAGGCCCAGAGCTGCCACCAGATTTCGGCCATTGTCACACACTACCAAGCCTGGCTGGAGATTCGCTGGCACAAACCACACGTCGCTCTCCTGCTTGATGGCATTCCAGAGCTCCTGCACTGTGTGGCTTCGATTGCCCAAAGAAATTAATTTGAGTACATCCTGTTGACGTTTGGCCACGGCTGTGGTCATATCGGTCGTAACAGGCTCCTGCAGCGCTGTTTCTGAGGAACTTGAGTAGGAGGAGGAGTCAATGTGTACAGACTGGATTCCTGCAATCCGTGGAGTTGGCAGAACACGTACAGCGCCACTCTCAAGATCTGTACCCGGCTCCACAACATTGACCCAATGGGCAGTGAGGGAAAGGTATTGTCCCTGTCCATGGTTACTGGTCCACGCATCGGTGGTCAGGTGGACCTTGCTACTGATGGTGTTTAGTAGCGCATGTTTTATTTTTCCCTCCACATGCTTTTGCAGGGCAGGGACGGCTTGCCTGCTGAAATAAAAGCGGCTGGGCACGGTGTATTGTGGGACTGCCAATGCCATGAAGTTCCGGAAGGTGTCAGTCTACACCAGCCTGAATGAGAGCATTTCAAGGGCCAGTAGTTTGGCAATGCCATCATTCAGAGTCTGTGCTCGGGGATGATTTGCCGAGTATGGCCGCCTTTTATCCCATGTCTGTGCTACCGATGGCTGTAGAGTGGCCTGGGAGTGTGAGGATGACTGGGAACGTGGTGCTGTGGGTGGAATGTCACTGGGTCTCCGGACAACAGTGCCAGAGGTTCTTCCTTGGCGATCCTGTGAGGAAGCCGTATCAGCTGTGTGTGAGCTGGAGGAAGAGGCCCCAACACGAGCTGAAGTGGTGGTAGGTGGTGCTGTACGTTGGCCTACGTCTTAAGTGTGTCTGTGTAACTCCACCTCGTGCTTGGTCCGCACATGTTTCCACATATTTGTGGTATTGAGGTTGCTGCCATTTTTCCCTCTTTTGACTTTCTGATGACACAGCTTGCATTTGACAAAGCAAATGTCATCTGCAACTGTGTCAAAAAAGGACCACGCACTGCAAGTCTTGGGAGCGCCCGTTTTGGCTTTTGGAAGAGGAATGCTCCTAACGGGTGCCGAAGTGGAGGCTACAGGCAACCAAGTCTGCCCTCTCCCTCTCTCTCCTGTTTTGGCCGTTCGGGGAATCTCTGCCTCAGAGCTGCTCCCGCCACCTTCCTGTTCCTCACGCCATGATGGGTCAAGGACCTCATCATCTACACTCCCCTCTTCAAACACCTGCTTCTCCTGGGTAGTCTCGCCAGCACCGTACGCACCAGAAAGTGGCACCTGAGTCTCGTCATCTGATGCGTACTGAGGTGTGCTGACCATAGGCACTGGCCCACCCGCCTCTTCAGATTCAGAGGAACAAAGAAGTTGCGCATCACTGCATACTCCCTCTTCACATTCTTGAATGCTGCTTGGCTGGCCCCCTCTTTCCAAGCCAACAGATTCCAAGAACAGAAGTAGACACTGTGATGGCTCCTGTCCAGGGCTCTCTGACTGCCTGGGCACTTTGGCAGGTGGTGAAGAGACAGATGGTTGCTCTTCAGTGCTATGGCCCTGAGAGGACGTGGAAGTCATTGAAGTCGATGCGTTGGCTGCCATCCATCCGACAATGGCTTCAATTTGTTCCTCCCGCAGCAGTGGGGTACGGCGAGGTCCTACAAAGCTGCGCATAAAGGACTGTTGCCTGCCAAAACTGGGAGATGCTGACTCACTGGTGCCCGCAGCAGGCACAGAATCCCCACATCCTCTCCCTGCAGAATCCCCACGCCCAAGTGCCTTACTCCCTGCCTTCTTATTCTTGGTAGACTGATAAAGATAGGCAGAAAAGTACAAAGGGGGGGCTTAGTGTGCTTATTCCTGAAAAGCTGGTAACAGGTATAAGAAACACTAATTTTATGAAGTGTGTGTGTGGACTACACTTTAATAGGAGCTAATGTGGCCTACACAACTGTCAAATGTAGTGTTTGGTGAACTTTATTTTGTTTTTGTTTTTTTTTTTTAAAAAAAAACTAAAAGGATGTGACCAAAGATTTGAAAGCGATAGTATCACAAACTTTTTGGAGCTATTACAATGCAGGAAGTTAACCTACAATGCAAAAGATGAGGCTCCAAAAAATAGGGTAATACTAATCTGGCTACAGCTGAAGGACACAAGCCAGAAAAAAGGGTCCTCTATCTACTCCTATATAGTGTTTGCAACCAACCAATGTAGATGGATACGGATGGATGCACACTAATAAGAGAATAAAAAGTGAGCTGCAATAAAAGAACAATATGTATGAGGCAGTGACGCACGCTGAGCGGCCTACAGCCAGACGTAGCTGCAGGACACACTACTCAGCGTGAGCTGCACTCGCACACAGTCAGAGACCTCTCAGACAGCCATGAACAGTGCAGATAAGTGGGCACTAGCACAAAGGCTGCAGAGAGGCTCCGCTGTCTACTCCTATAGTGTTTGCAACCACCGTATATGGATACGGATGGATGCACACTAATAGGAGAATTAAAAATTAGCTGCAATAAAAGAAAAATGTGTGAGGCAGTGACGCATGCTGAGCGGCCTACAAGCAGACGTGTCTGCAGGACACACTGCAGCGTGAGCTGCACTCACACAGAGACCTCTCTGACAGCCATGAACAGTACAGATAAATGGGCACTAGCACTGAAAGGCTGCAGAAAGGCTCCGCTCTCTACTCCTATAGTGGTTGCAACTAACGTATATGGATACGGATGGATGCAATTGTACACTAATAGGAGAATGAAAAATTTGCAGCAATAAAAGAAAAATATGTATGAGGCAGTGACACGCTGAGTGGCCTACAAGCAGACGTGCCTGCAGGACACACTACACAGCGTGAGCTGCACTCACACAGACCTTGCAGACAGCTGTGAACACTGCTGCAAGGCAAAAGAAAGCTACATTTATTGAATTTATTGAGAATGTAGCCTGGGTAAAGCACAATATGATTTTGAAAATCGCTATCACTAACTGTCCCTCAGAGTCTTGAACAGCAGCCTGTCCCTAACTGAATTCACAGCAGAGTGAACCAGAAATGGCGGCGGCGGCTTTTGTAGTGCATCATGACATCATTTCAGCAGCCAATCACAGCCATGCCATTAGTTAACATGTCTACATGCCTAACAGGTTGTGCCCACACTTCTGAGGATTCCTCATTGGCTGAATCAAATCAAACTGGCTCATAGCATTATGGGAACTTCCGATTCCGGTATTCGATATGCTAAAAGTATCGGAACTCGGTATCGGAATTCTGATACCGCAAATATCGGCTGATACCCGATACTTGCGGTATCGGAATGCTCAACACTAGTTATGACTGCTACTATCTGGTATAATTTATAATGCAAAGTGCGTTAATCCTACTTTAATAACTGATTCTCCTACAGTTGCTATTTATATAGGTGTACATGATGTAAATATGATTTTTAGTAGTAGTACAACTAGATGGCCTTATCATACCTAAGGGCCATGTGCACATAATGCATTGATAGCCTCAAGCCCTTTTTTTCTCATCTCACTTCAAAAGGAATATATCAGAAAATTATATAATATTGCTATTTATTTTCTTATAAATATTACATTTTGGGTAAAGTAGGATAGCAAAACTATACATATGTATACGGCTCTATGTAAATCTCCCTGATCTCCATTTGATCTTCCATAAAGCAAACACAATGCTGCTATGTCTATATAATGATGCTGAAAGGAAATAGCTGTATCCCAGGGGCTTCTTATTTCTATTTTTCAGGCTTAGAGGGATTGTCCATGGCATCCCCTTCTTATAGGGAATCTGTCAGTAGGTTTTTGCTATATAATCAGGGGAGCGCATGATGTAGGGGCTGAGAGATGTTTCACTTAATAGAAATTGTTTCCATACAATTCATGTTTTATCACCAGGAGAGTATCACTGCCCAGGCAAACTCCCTCATGCCAAGTGGTCCGACCATGCCCCCTCCTCTGATAAGCTGCTTACTGTCAATAGACAATGTACATAGAGAGCCTGGGTGGGGCAGGGTTAGCTTTCTGAACTCTGCTACATCTAAAAACTGTCACAACTTCTGCACCCTGTAAGCTATGTGATACATCGTTGGAATCAGGGTCTCTTTTCCTATATTATGCAGCTCTCAGATGAGGTAGCGAAAACCTGCTGACATTCTTTTTAATTACTGTGTTCTTATGCATAAAATAAAAAAGTTCCCAAAAACTTGCATCGTTGTGTCTCGTGATTGCTGCAGCCAACCAGCATTTGCTGATCGTCAGCAGCCTCCTCTTTTTCAGCAGAGTGGAAATCATCCTGTAGGTTTTAAATAGAGCACCATTACTGCAGTACTGTAGTGAGGAGGAATGGGCTCTTGGGACCTAACTTCTAGTGAGCTTGGGCTTCCCACTGATCAGACAGAATAACATTAAATGTAGGAGACATACCCTTATATTAGATTTTTTTAAAATCAATATTTTCTGTAATCATCTAAAGAATAGCTCCAAAGACGTACTGATAGGGAATCTAGATTGTGAGCCTCAAAGGGGACAGTGACAATGTCTATAAAGCGCTGCCAAATTAATGGCGCCATAAGTGAGACATGTTTGTGCGAAGTGGCTGGCACTAGGTTAGAAGCATCCCTTTACTTTAGATTTGTCACTTCTTCCATCGGCTGCTGTCCGGATTTATGGATGGGCACTAGGGTGACCGCAAAAAATCGATGTCGGAATTTTGTCCGTCTAGACCCCACAAAACGATTCCCCTTTCCAGATATTGAGATAGCCAAAATTTGAGCTCGATCAAACGACGTTAACCCGTGCCGCTCGTCGCTCAAAGTTTGAAAAAATCCAAATTGAGGTATTTTAAGATTTAGGTATTTTGCGTAGTCTGTTAGACTATAAAGAATGTGACAACAACATTGCAGAAATAGCCCTGACCAAATTTTCGAACCATTTGTGGTATTTGAATGCAGAGTTGGTGGGATTATCGTTTTTTGATCCCACCATTACAGACAATGAAAAGTTGTTAATGGCTAATAAATTGCTCAGTAGCACAGATGAACCATCAGAGCACGCTAGGGTTGTAAATCCAAAAGTTAGGAAAGAAAAATTAAAAGAGGTAGGAAGTAACCGACTTTAACGACCTTCTGACAAAAGATGAAGAACAAAAGCAATATGTCCTGCAAGTTGTAAGCAAATGCTGAGCATTATATTCTGACGTTTCAAAAACTACTTTAGCAAAAGCTCTAGAATAGATTAGATAACTATGTAAAATGATCAACTCATGTAGGTTAGCGTGCTCTGATGGTTCATCTGTGCTACTGAGCAATTTATTAGCCATTAACAACTTTTCATTGTCTGTAATGGTGGGATCAAAAAACGATAATCCCACCAACTCTGCATTCAAATACCACAAATGGTTCAAAAATTTGGTCAGGGCTATTTCTGCAATGTTGTTGTCACATTCTTTATAGTCTAACAGACTATGCAAAATACCTAAATCTTAAAATACCTCAATTTGGATTTTTTCAAACTTTGAGCGACGAGCGGCACGGGTTAACGTCGTTTGATCGAGCTCAAATTTTGGCTCTCTCAATATCTGGAAAGGGGAATCGTTTTGTGGGGTCCAGACGAACAAGATTCTGACATTTTTTCCCCCCCATATGAGATCCGGTCACCCTAATGGGCACCGTAGTAGCTACAGTATGTAGATACACAAGCAGTATATGTTTGATTATACTTGCACAATGCGGTCTCTGTACAGTGTTTATATAATGACAGTTATGTACTCGCTGGAAACATTACTTCATCATTATTGTTGTAACTTGTTCGATATTTAAGAACATTTACTTTTTTTTTAATGCTCATTCATTAGAATATTGGATTGTTTATGTTTAAGTTCATTTTCACCCCTCAGTGTTTGGCTAAGTGCAGGCAATCGGCAGGTTACTAGCGCTATTAACCTGCAGATTAACTCCATATCTGCAGGTTAATATCCTTTTCTTTCTGGTGACAGGTTCCCCTTAAAGAAGCACTCACATAAGAGTTTTGATCCTCTTAATATATTGCAGCCAACATATTTTATAGCACTGTGTACTTACAATTGCTAATTTTGCCCTTCTACCCAGCTAATTCTTCTTTTCTCTGCTCTATGTAGAAACAGGAAGTCTCTTGTCCCGCCAGAAATCATTTCCCTCTTTATCTCCTTCCCAGGCTGCTCCGCTCCTCCCCCTTACCATAGACTTTTGCAGTTACTCATGCCTTGTGCAGAGAAAATTGACCTCCTGTTTCTACAAAGAGCTTAGAAGGATTCAGTTAGGCAGTTTTTAATCACAATAGACCTAATGGAAAACAGAATAACTGGGTAGAAAGGCAAAATTAACTCTCTACACTCCATCCATATCGGCCCCTCACTCCTTTCCTCTCCTATGTATAGCACTCACGCTCTTTTCACATTGCTAAATTGCACAGATCCATTCAGTCCCACCATTCAACATCAGAGACGCTCTCACAAATCACTTAACCATCTGCTCACTCTTTCTATCCTCCTTCTCCTAGACGCAGGAGACATTGCTCCCAACCCTGGTCCCCTATGTTATATAATTCTCTTAACATTCTGGCTCTTACTGAAACCTGGATCCAGCAGTCAGACACTACTGCTGCTGCTGCACTTTCATATGGTGGACTACACTTATCTCATACCCCAAGATCAGACAATAGAGCAGGTTGAGGCGTTGGTCTGCTCCTATCACCCAAATGTTCCTTTCAGGTTATTCCTCAAGTCCCCTTTTGTCTTCCCTTCTTTTGAGGTCCATGCCGTCAGACTGTACACCCCCTTTTCCATGCGAGTGGCAGTGGTATATCGTCCTCCCGGCCCCTCCCATCAGTTCCTGGATCATTTTGCCACTTGGCTTCCACATTTTATATCCTGTGACATCCCTACCCTCATCATGGGCGATTTCAACATCCCCATTGCTCTTCCCCTCTCCCGATCTGCTACTCACCATTTATCTCTAACCTCCTCGTTTGGCCTTTCACAGCTTACTAATTCTCCAACGCTTGAAGACGGAAACTCCCTCGACTTGGTCTTCTCTCGGCTTTGTGCAATGGATGATTTTGCAAACTCCCCTCTCCCGCTCTCTGACCACAACCCTCTTTCATTCTCTATCAAGAACTGCCAGGCCGCTCAGGTCACCCCCGCTGTCCATACTTATAGAAACATACAGGCCATTAACACCCAGAAACTTATGAAGAACTTGCAGTCATCATTGGCCCCTATCTCCTCCCTCTCATGTCTTGATTCTGCATTGAAGCATTACAATGAAACACTTCAAAGTTCCCATGGATGAATTTGCACCTCCTATACATAGAACACCACAACACAGACGTGACAACCCTGGCACACCCTGCAAACACGTTTCCTGCAGCGGTGCTCCAGGTGTACCGAACGTCTGTGGAGAAAATCCAATCTTCACAAAGATTTCATCCATTATAAGTTTACGCTTAGAACATACAACACTGCCCTTCACCTCTCCAAACAAACCTCTTTCAACACCCTCATCACCTCACTGTCCAATAACCCTAAACGTCTCTCTGACACTTTTCATTCTCTACTCAACCCAAGAGTACAGGCCCCAACCACGGAGCTTCGAGCTGACGATCTGGCCAATTACTTCAAAGAAAATATTGACCGGATCCGACAGGAAATTATCTCCCAATCACCTCATACCATGCACTGTCCTCCCTCCCCCACTGCATCTAGCTCACTCTCTGATTTTGAACCCATCACAGAAGTAGTAGTAATCAGGCTCCTTGCATCTTCTCGCCCAACCACTTGCACCAATGACCCATTTCCATCACATCTCCTCCAGTCCGTTTCCCCTACTGTCACCACTCACCTAATTAAAATATTTAACCTCTCTCTCTTCTGGTATCTTTCCCTCCTCATTTAAGCACGTCCATCATACATCCACTACTTAAAAACCATCCTTCGACCAAAACTGTGCCGCTAACTATAGACCTGTCGCTAATCTTCCCTTCATCTCTTAACTCCTGGAACGCCTGGTCCACTCCCATCTTATCCGCTATCTCTTTGATAACGCTATTCTCGACCCTCTCCAATCCGGTTTCCGCTCTTTACACTCTACTGAAACTGCCCTCACTAAAGTCTCTAATGATCTACTAACAGCTAAATCAAATGGTCAATTACTCCATGCTAATTCTCTTGGATCTCTCTGCAGCATTCGACACTGTGGTTCATCAGCTCCTCCTCACTATGCTCCGTTCCATTGGCCTCAAGGATACCGTTCTCTCCTGGTTCTCCTCCTATCTCACTGACCGCTCCTTTACTGTATCTTTTGCTGGTTCCTCCTCCTCTCATCTTCCCCTTACTGTTGGGGTTCCTCAAGAATCAGTCCTAGACCCCCTCCTCTTCTCTTTGTACACTGCCCCTATTGGTCCAACAATCAGTAGATTTGGTTTCCAGTACCATCTCTATGCTGATGACACCCAATTATACGCTTCTACTCCTGACATCATGCCTGCCTTTCTAGAAAACACCAACAATTGTCTATACGCTGTGTCTAACATCATGTCCTCACTATATCTGAAACTGAACCTGTCAAAAACTGAACTCCTTGTGTTTCCTCCCGCTAATAATGTATTTATACCCGACATTGCCATTTCCGTGTGTGGTTTCACTAATACTCCCCAGCAACATGCCTGCTGTCTTGGGGTCATACTTGACTCCGAGCTTTCCTTTGCCCCCCACATCCGATCACTGGCTCGCTCTTATTATCTGCACCTCAAAAACATTTCAAGAATTCGTCCTTTTCTTACTTTTGACTCCGCAAAAACTCTTACTGTTTCTCTTATTCATTCTCGTCTCGACTATTGTAACTCTATTCTAATCGGTCTCCCTCTTACCAAACTCCCCCCCCCCCCCCCCTCCAATCTGTCTTGAATGCTGCAGCAAGGATCATATTCCTTGCCAATCGTTACACCGATGCCTCTACCTTGTGCCAGTCATTACACTGGCTACCCAACCACTCCAGAATCCAGTACAAACTTATTACCCTCACCCACAAAGCTCTCTATGGCTCAGCACCAACCTACATCTCCTCCCTTGTTTCAGTGTACCACCCTACCCGCGCCCTCCGTTCTGCTGATCACCTGAGGTTAGCATCCTCAATAATCAGAACCACCCACTCCCGTCTCCAAGACTATACATGTGCTGCGCCAATTCTTTGGAATGCACTTCCCATGTCAATACGATTAGTCCCCAATCCCTACAATTTTAAGCCTGCCCCGAAAACGCATTTATTCAGACTGGCCTACCACCTCAACACATTAACCTAATCTATCCCTGTGTGGCACAGTCAAAAGTTTTACCATAACCAGGTTCCCTGCATCATGTTCCCACATGCTTTATGCATCTTTTAGCACTCTGTGTCTGTACTGTTAAACACTTAATATTATGACTGGTCCATACAATCAGGGCATTTGTTACCACCCACCTTTCGTGTCTCCCCTTTTCCTCAGATTGTAAGCTTGCGAGCAGGGTCCTCATTCCTCTTGGTATCTGTTACGATCTATGTGATTATTGTTATTCTGTAATGTCTATCATCTGTACAAGTCCCCTCTGACATGTAAAGTGCTGCGGAATATGTTGGCGCTATAGAAATAAAATTTATTATTTATAAAATGAGCAATTGAAAGTGTACAGTGCTATATACAGTAAAATAATCATATACATATTAGTCCTTAGAACCCCCCAACACCAACTATGGGTACATTCCGCAAGGATAAATGAACACTAAATGTCACTAGAAGGAATAACCAAATGGCACAAAGAATGTAGAATACAAAATGTTAACAATTTTATTCATATTAGAATTCATACATCATAGAATCACATATAAATGCCTCAAATTATCATAAAGCCGCTGGATACATGAACAGAATAAATCACTACATTATTAAAAATACACCAATAATGGTGCTACACTATGGCATATAGTACCCGCGTAATTATAAATGAGACCGCTAGAAACCAGATTATAATAAGTGCCCCAACTGACACATTACTCCTAAATTTAGTACCTGGACCTAACAGAAGCGGATCACATTCTTAGCAATTCAAGGGCAAGCCATGACAACTGTTACCAAATGTAGAATTAGTAATACCTGTATATTATATGTCCACGCTATCACCGCGATCTACCCCGACGCGCGTTTTGCCTCTTCTTCCGGGGGCATTATTTTTAATAATGTAGTGATTTATTCTGTCCATGTATCCAGCGGCTTTTTGATAATTTGAGGCATCTATATGTGATTGTATGATGTATGAATTCTAATATGAATAAAATTGTTTACATTTTGTACTGTACATTCCTTGTGCCATTTGGTTATTCCTTCTAGTGGCATTTAGTGTTCATACAGTAAAATAATGACTACTATTAAGAGGATAAAAACTTTGATGGGAGTGCTTCTTTAAGAATGAATGGTGTCTCGAGTCAGTGTGCATGATCAACCACCGCTTCACTGGTGAAATGCCAGTTCTCTGGATTGTTGGGGTCCCAGCGATCCGGAAGGTATGGATAGGGGATAACTTTCAAGCTTGAGAATACGGTGAATACCTCGTTAATCTTCGAGGTAAATTAGCTGTGGGGCAATTCTGCTTGTTTGAATGGTCTTGCAGGTGAAACAACGGTGCATGTGAACATAGGCTAACTTTTGCAAAAATTTTACATGCTATTGAGGCTAAACTCATTCTCTAAGGGACTGAAAAACCTAAACTTGTTTCTCCTTGTATACTGTTTCTTAACCGGTCGATTAGAATTTATTGCACTTTAACTTTTAAGCAGCAGTTTCTGTCTCTATGGTTTGTGTATTATATGATTTTATAATTAGGCTACAAATGCAAACACATGAGCACCAAGGGAATTTGGGAGTTTACTATACTGTCTTTTATTGCATTACAGAGCAAAGAAATTGCGTTCCAGCTTCATGAAGACCTAATGAAAGTCCTTAATGAACTGTACACGGTGAGTACCAAATGAACAATGTTGTTATTTCTGTTGCCTCATTACCACTGCTTGTGAGACTAAACAACTACCATCTATATGTGCTTTGTAAGTGCTCCATGTGTGTCCATCATAAGATTTCACAATACTAACTGCATGTTACAAAATAGGTTTCTGAGTCTGCATACTTACTTTGAAACACAGGTCTGCAGCTAAAAAGCTGTTTGATTATTTTCATCTAATTTCCATGTATTTTGGTGTGCTGAAAACGAAAAAAATATTGAAAAAAATCCTGGACATCAGGATTTGCCACAAAATGCAAAATTCTCTTCAAATTTAGTAAATTTTTCTCAATTTTTGTTTTTTTATCTTAGGGTTTTGAAAGTCAAAATTACTATTAATTTGCATCAATGCATTGAAGATATACAATGCCAAAAAAATATAACTTTCAAAGAAAAGACCTTGCAGAGTGAGCTAATCAAACCAGCATCTGAAATGCCCGGGCTTGTTTCAATTATTTTATCTTGGTACTCGCCTGTTCACACTTTTTAATCTCCGTTCGTGTTAGCTCGTCATATTCAACCGTGTTTCCCAAAATTAGCATTATGGCTCAGCGGAAGTGTATTAATTTGCCTGACCGTTTGTTACATTTGTGGTGAATATACAGTGTTGAAGCAACAGCTGAATATTACAGACTTTGTGAAAAAAGTATACTTTGCATATTTCGGACTAAAGCTTGGAGATCAAGATAAAGCCTTGATCAATGCAAGCCTTCGTCAAAAGGAGGCATGCGCCGCCAAACGCATACTGCGCACGGCCTGCGTCCCCAGTGATAAAGATAGGGGACGCAGGACGCATGCAGGATCATGCGCCGGTAGGCGGAGCTACCGGAGGTGGCGGGGCTTAGCAGCGGCCATGCGCAGGACGTCGCTGCGCCCTGAAACGCTAATGTGAAACCACCCTTAGTGAGCCCATTGCAGTTAAAAAAAAAAAAAAATGATTTTCATGAAACATTTGTAATAAAAAATTAGTTTTGAGTCTATTTTAATTTATTTTGAGGTATTGTCTTATTTAGCATAGTTACTTAAATTGTCAGAAAACGTGATGTCCTATGACAAAACGGAGGTCATTTTCGGATTCAGCGCACTAAAAAACATAAAGATTACGTGGAATAACCAAAACAGCTCTTGAAAAAATTTTTTTGCAGACCTGTGAAATCCATGTCATAATGTCTGTATAATCCTCTGAGAGTTTAGCTCCGTTTCAGTCCGACTAGCATGATTGACTGCTCCTCAATGTCAGTCCAGGTGCAGAGATCTCACACTGCTCAGTGCAAGCTGCAGCTGTTAGTCCTAGTGGGCAGTCATTGAATACATTTGGATTTATGCGCTTTTTCACTCTTCAGCTATACCTTATAAAATACTAATATTAATGTCTGAAAATCCATGTCCCAGTGACTGTATAATCAAAAGTAAATCACCAACATCATTAGATCTGAGATCTATTTAATAATGCATACAGTACATCTTCTGTCCTTATTTCAGAGGTCTATGATCTGTATCTCGCATTACCAGATTATACAGCTGTAGTAAATCTAAACTGTTACGTGATACAGAACCACTTAGCACCCAGAACATGTTGTACAGTTATATGTATGTATAATAGGTTCTATGTGAGATGCATGTCCCTAATGCATCAGCATTCCCCTTTTTTCCACCCTCCCCCCACCTTTGTAATTTCCACAGTAAACATCGGCAGGCTCCGGCCACCTGCGGCTTTTGTAATGCATGTCTGGCCTGCTGCTTTTCTATTGGCCGGCCCTCTGTATCTGTGTGATATATTCTGTGTCCTGTGAGTAAAGTGTTGTCAGACTGGAAATACATGGAGAAGCAGTGATCTTTTATATGCGCCCATGTAACCAAGGAATTCCAGCCAGCGAGATTCATTCAGACTCCAGCCTACGCAGAGCGGACCTCTGAAAACACGGGGTGGTACTGAAAGAGGTATCCTAGCTTGGTAGACCCCGTTACATAAACATTACACACAGTGCTATAAACTTATGTAGCAAACTATAACTTTATATTTGCTGCATCACACGGCATTGAGAATAACATGGTAAAAGTATGCAGTGCATTAAAGGGAACCTGTCACCACATTTGACCTCTCTAAAATGCTAATATGGGCATGCAGTCATCCCTGTATGCCTCATATCAGATATGTTGTTGTTTAGAAATCATCTTTTGTCACTTTAAATAAGTGACCTCTTCCAGGCTCTGGGGAGGATTTTATCTGAAAGATAACTTTGCCTCCAGAGCTTGTTTTACATGAAGGAGAAGTTACCGGTGAGACAAGTAACTAACATAGAACAGGAGAAATGAAATTTGTCTTTTTGCAAATACATTCTTAGCAGAGGCTTAGCTAGGGGTTCAGCTAAGGAGGGGGGAGACATCTGAGTGGCCCCCAACCTCTGATTACAACTACGGTGGTGCACTGTAATTGTGGATATAGGAGAACCTCAGCAGATGATCCTGCTTTAACTAAAGAAACATCTCCACAAAGACCAACACTGATATTACTGCCGTATTGTGACCTTATAGTGGTGGATAACAGTCCTACAAAGCATACAAGTGATTACAGTACAGTTATATATAGTGACTTACAGCTGATGTTCTTTCTGATGGAATCGTTCACTTTTCCCATCTTTTCCATCTGGCCCAGACCGACATCACAACTTCTCCAGCCATAACTCGTTTGCAGAGATTACATCAAACACATGTTTGTGCCGTCTCCGCAAGATAAAGTCACCCATACAATGTATAGTATGCGGTGATTCCGCATGGTTTAATGAACGCATGCAGAATCACAGCACGTACAAAAGCTGGCAGCGCTTTGGACGGAGCGGACATGTGCTGCCAATGCTGACCGTGGAAGCATACCCTTACAGGTACAGTGTTGGCACCCAGCATTCTGGGGGGCATATGCTCCTCTGCCTCTCCCCGGCCACTACCCGTGGTAGTGCAGGGAGATTGTGTCTCTGCTTTACCATGGAGCCTAACTATATCGGCGGGATGTGCACGCTGATATATTTAAGGGTAGTGTAGCTCTGGGTGGGCCACTGTGAGCGGTGGGCCCGGGTTCCCTCTGCAGCTTATTCGGTAAACGCTATAGCTTGCCGAATAAGCAGGGACCTGAAGAAATTCGCTCATCTCTAATCGGGAGATCAGAGAGCAGCCTTTACACATCACACTGGTTATTCTACCTATTTAACTCTGCCTCCAGAGCTTTTTATCTTCCATGCACCATCCACTCCAGAGCCTGTAAGAGATCATTCATATAAAATCATAAAAAATGTTTTCTCTGCAACAACACATCTGATATGATGCATACAAGTAGGACTGTTTAAAGCATTCTATAATCTGTGTGCCCATATTAATAATTTAGATGGGTCAAATGTGACAGATTCCTTTTAAATGTCAAGGCAATGGCTCATTTCCCCTGAAAATAAAAGGAACTAGGGTTTGAATTCATGCTGCCCAATTATTCTCTCCACTATTATTACCTGTCAGTGGAAAGTTGAGTGGTCATCATACACCTTAGATGGTTGACAAGTTCAGGCGACTTTAATCTGATTATTGTATAAATATTTATTCATGCTCTTTTTTTTAAATATATTTTTTTTAAATTTTACAAAAATAATAAACTCAAATACTTGGATAAGGAAGGGTTAGGCTATGTGCAGACGATACGGATTTGTTGCCTTTCCACAGCTTTTTTTTTTCTGCGTGGAAATGCGCCAAAAACGCAAAGGATTACTAAAGCAAGGTTAATCAATGACAATCCAGAATAGTTGTGCACATGCTGCGGAATTTTCCGTCCTTATTTGCAGCGTTTTATTTTCCTCAGCATGTCAATTCTTTTTGCGGATCTGCAGCGTTTTACACCCATTGATTTCTATTGAGTAGGTCAAATCCGCAACAAAACCGCAAGTGTAAAAAGATTTGCGGATTTGGTGCCAAAAAACGCTGTAGAATTGTCCAAGGAAATTTTGTCAGAAGGAGAAAGTGTGTGAGCGGAGAATATAGAATAATGCCTGTCTTGGTTGAAGCAGATCAACAATGGAGGTTGGACAAGGAAATGACTTCACATTGTTTTTTAATCAATACTATATCTTTATCTTTATTTAGCTAACAAATCTGCATCAAAAACGTATAAAATCCACATAAAAAAACGCACGGAATTTCCACTGCCTTTTCTGCCAAGACATGCAGAAACCGTGCAAAAAAATTCCGCAAGCAAATATGCAACCTGCGCACATAGCTGTAGGGCATCAGGGGAAGCAAGAAGAGAGGTATTATGGTCATGACTCAATTAGGCTCCTAGGAAGTTGGTTGTGGTATCACAGACATCCCAAGGGCCTCATTTCTACGCAATTTCATGAAGAATGTTGAGGGAGGCCATAAGGGGGGGGATGAACATTCAGTAGGATATTTAGAGGGCCCAGGGGAAGGCTAAAATGGGTAATAAGACTACATTCCCAGAACTTAAGAATAAGGGAGCCAGTATGCGCTAAGCACCTCCAGCAACTAGCCGAAATTGACGGTTTAAGAAATAATCTAGAGCCCAAGGTATAGTACCAATTTAGGAGAAGATTGAACTGTGTTTCTTAGTAGGTGATACAGTTAAAGGATTTAGCAACTCTGTCCCATATAGTACTCCACATTTTGGGGATATATTTACCAGGGCTGTGGAGTCGGTAAGCCACAGTTGCGACTCCGACTCCTGGATTTTATCCGGCTCCGGCTCCGACTCCTTCATAAATGGCCAGTTCATAACAACAAATTTACTGTTGTAAAATATTAAACATCGTGCTTATTCAGTTTCTCACCATCATATAAGTAATCAGACCACTTAGAGCAAAAACTACATTTATTAGAATACAATTAGAATATAGCAAATAACTTTTATAAACTTTTCTAAACTGTAAGTAAATATGAAATAAACACTTTTATGCAGTTAATAAGAAGAAATCTATAAATTTGTCAGATCCTCCTTCATGGATGCCCTCAAATCTGATCTAATTATTTTGAGAGCAGAGAACAACCTCTCTACACTAACTTGTGTTGGTGGCAAAGCAGTAACCACTCGGGCAACATCTCTGACAATGTCAGGATACAGAGGAATCGCTTGTTGCACTGTTATTTTTGATGAACGGTCAAATTTCTCAATTTCTTTTAGTGCACATGAAAAATTCTGCTGAAATGTACTGGCTGTGTTCCTTGATGGGGATGACTCTTCTATGCGGGAACGCTTTGCACGGTCCATGTGATCCAAATATTTTTTTAAATTAAATTCTTCAGCAGTTGATGATGAGGGTGAAGATGTGGCAGGACGACCAAATTCTTCTTGTTCCTCCTGACTGTTCTGCAACCCTTTCATCCTTACTGCTATTTCAAACAGAGCTTCTTTTCCTTTACTTAGCTGTTGATCATCTAGAAGAATCCGATGCATTGGGTCTACATAAACAGCTGCCAAAAGAATGTTATTTTGTAATAGTAGCTCCTCTCTCCGTTTCATGGATGTAGCAGTGCCACTTGCAATTAACCCTCCTCTTTGGGACAGGTGAAACATCAGGTTCTTCCACTCCTTTAAGAAAATACCTGGAGTTAAGTCCTCTGCTTGGAATTTTTTAGTCACTGTAAATGGGTGCTCTAGCAATTTTTCCAGCTCAGTCACCTGATTCCACTGACTTTCATTTAGCGTCAGTTGAGGGTTAGCCATGTCTACAAGAAAGGTTTTCAGTTCAACCAAGCGCTGAATCATTAAGTAAGTACTGCCCCATTGTGTGGCTTGATCAATAATTGCCCCTTTTCCACCACGTCTCTTCAAAATTGAGTCAACTTTAGGGGTTCTGGCAACAGTAGCCAATTTTCTCACCTTGCCACTCAGTGCAGCAGCATGTCATTCTTGCAGACTGTCTCTTATAGCCAGCTGTAGCGTATGCACAACACAGCGCATGTGATGAATGAAAGAACATATTGACACAGTTTCAACAAGATCATCTAAACTATCATGTTGCTGTTCATCTGAAGCAACTTCAGTTTGCTCCTCAGTTACAATACTGTGTTCCTCTATTTCAAACATTTCTGTGTCTGTGGACCCAGAATGTTCTTCTAGCTGCTGGTCACCATCATTACTCTCATTCATTAGCTTAATAGTACTTATCATATTTGAAGCATTGTCAGTTACGACAGAAAGAACTTGCTCTTTTTTAAGTTCATAGTCTTGCAGAACCTTTTCCACCAAGACCTGGAGAAACTCACTGGTGTGATGAGCTTTGGTGTCTTTTACCGCCAATGTCTTGGTAACTATTTCATTTTTGTCACAAACAAATCGGACATTGATGGCAAAATAGTTCACTCTGTGACGTGTGCAGGCATCCATTTTAAGAAACAGAAAGCGTCCCTTGAGAGTTTTTTTTAAGTTCTTCCTTTTGTTTAAAAGCTTCTTCGATTACTAATTTTCTAATACTCTCTCTCTCCAGGGAAACACCAAGCTTGCGGGCCATTTCCCCATTCAGACACATAAAAGCTGGTCGTGAAAATAATGAAATAGGCACACTATCCTTTACAACAAGCTCTATGATCTGTTTTTTAAATGTATCTACTGTCATTGTCACAGTAACTTTGTCACTGACAAAATATCTTGCAACTGATGGCTGCAAAGTTCTCTGCTCCTTTGTTTGGCTGGAAGAGCTGGGCACTGGTTCATTGGTTTGATGCAGTCTTTCTCATCCACTGCTTTCAGTACTTCTGGATGAAAGCGCTGTAAATGTCTCTTTAGATTAGAAGCTCTGGTAGGAGCATTTTTATCTTTGCCTGAATATGCACTCATCTTGGCTTCACAGCATTTGTTTTCGTCTGGATCATTTGTCATACACTGACAGACATAATGTTTTCTATCTTGAGTGATGGTGAAATGTTCAAATACAGCTGATTTAATGTGATGCTTCTTTGACATTCTCAGGTTTTTAATTCTGCATTCACAATCCAAATGACAATTGTTTTTCCTAAAAACAATTGTACAAAATTATTGCCAGGTCGTACAACTGATATAGTGGTCAGTAATACTGTTATTATTCCTCATGTACTCACAGTTAACTGATGCAAAGTTTGTTGAAAGGATAATACTTCTTACAGTCTTCCTCTTCTGAGTAGCAGGCAGCTGTGAGATGCTTGGAAGACGCACACCTAGTATGATCTAGTCTAGAGGAGGAGCTTTACTAGTAAGAATTTGCAACAATTTTCACTTTCAGTTTCATACATTGTAAGTAGGGGGGTTGGGGCAGCATGAGGTTAACCAAGTATAAGATTAGTTAAGGGCAGTGGAGAACAGTGACACACAAGAAGAAAGAAATGTCTCTATCTCCAGCAGAACTGCTTATCACTGTTGTTCATAGTTTGATAGAACATATATATTTGAGTAACATTTATAAAATTCATATGAAAGTTCAATTATGAAATCTTAATACTTTTTTTTTAAAGCTGGAGTCGGTACATTTCTACCGACTCCAACCAAAACTAACTCCGACTCCACGACTCCGACTCTGACTCCACAGCCCTGATATTTACACGAAGAGCCTGATACAATTTATCCATATACTGTATCCATGACGCAGGAAGTTGGGTGTCATAGGGAAGAGTGGTATCTGGTAGATCATTTTGATCAGAAACCCTGCCAGCATAGCCTTTTGGGGGGAGCTGTTGGGGAGCCCGGCGGTATGAATAACATAGTTTAGGACTTCTTGGTAGTGGAAATATTCCCTGGGGGGCTAATTTGCCAGAACCAACCAATCCGCCAAAGGAGTGTAGTTTAAGGCTGAGGGAATCAACCATATCCGCTATTCAAAAAATTCCAGGGTTTGAACATTCTGGACATGAGGCTCCCTGCGATCTCTAGATTGTAAAGCAGATTAATCATAGGGTATCAGTTGTAAGCTATCAGGAAGCATGTTTGAGAAGATCCATAAGTTTCTCATGAAAGACATGAAACCTATAAGGTCAAAATGGGCACTAGGGATAGTGCAATGCCAAAAGAGAATATTAGGATGTAGTGGAGCTAGCCTCAATTTCTCAGTTTCAACCAATATAGAGTAAGCAAACTGGTAAGAAGGGATTGATCTAAGGTGGATGACCTAATAGCATTTTTGCAAATCCAAGACTGTAAGACCCCTGTGAGCATCACTGACCTTTGTGATACGACCCAAGAAGAATATGTGCAGTGGTTTCCACATAGTAGGAACACAGTTCACGGTTGTGGAGGGGAATTATGAATATATAATGTGAAGTACCCAAAAAAGAGAGAACGCACTTCATTGGGCACCACTATATGGAACCAAGAGGGTGTAAGGGTAGAGATCAAGGACTCTCACATTAGGTTGTGCTGGAAGCAGAACTTCTAAACAGGCAAAAGGATGGCTGCTTGACCTCTCCTCAACGATGGTCCGTCCATGGGTTTGGCAGTAAATACAGTGTAAAGGATTGGTGATCAGCACCTTGACTAGTAACGAAAATGTAATGGGGTTCCAGAGGATAATACTTAATTACAGGGGTAAATACAGGATTCGGTGACATCCTGCCTGCCTCATTAGGTAGATAACACCAAGAATTAAGCCCCCGTCACACATAGCGATCTCGCTAGTGAGATCGCTGCTGAGTCACAGTTTTTGTGACGCAACAGCGATCTCACCAGAGAGATCGCTGTGTGACACTGACCAGCGACCGCCCCCCCTGCCGGTATCGCTGATCGTTGTTGGAATGCCCTGGACATTTCTTTGATCGCTGGTCTCCCGCTGGCCAGCACGCATCGCTGCGTGTGACAGGCGGGAGACCAGCGATCAGCGCACTGGTAACTAAGGTAAACATCGGGTTTCTAAGCAGCGCGCGTCACTTAGAAACCCGATGTGTACCTTAGTTACCAGTGCGCTGATGCAGGGAGCTGGTAACCAAGGTACACATCGGGTTTCTAAGTGACGCGCGCTGCTTAGAAACCCGATGTGTACCTTAGTTACCAGCTCCATGCATCAGGCACTGGTAACTAACGTGGACAGCAATGCCGCACGCTCGGCGTCGCTGGTGCTGATCGCTGGTGAAGCTGCCAGTTTGACAGCTCACCAGCGATCCTGACAAGTTGATATCGTTGTTGGGATCGCTGGTGAGTCGCTATGTGTGACGGGGCCCTAAAGGATGGCAGACTTGATTGATTGTTATTTATGGGATATGGCAATATTTTTATTTCAGCTCTCTAATCCCAGAGATAATGCCGGTTCTTTAAAGCTTATGACTAGATCTGATGTAACGCTTCATTATTTTATTTATTTATTTTAATAGGCCCAGTGTTAGAATTGGAGCTAAAAATCTTTAGGCCCTGACCACTAGTATATAAAGCCATGCTAATATTTTTAATCCATGTATTTGTGTAGCTATTTCTGACATTGCAGCAGCTGGTGCCTCCTGCATTTGTAAATCACATTCCTCCTCAATCCTTGTGCTGCCCGCAGACTGCTCGTCATATAAAATGGCATTTGGTCGCATTCCAGAAAAGTAATTTCCACTTTTGTTTTATACAGAGAAGTGAACAAAGAAAATTCCCATCACATGCATATAAATGTGATGTTATTCCGCAGTAATATCATCTGCTTATTACACAGATGTCGCTATCTTGTCATCGTAATTGCCAGATACAAATGGCAATCTTGTGTCTAAGGCGAGGACTACACAGCGACTTGTGACCGCGTGATGTAAGACTGTAATGTCATTGGTACATCACAACCACCGTAATAAATCAATTTTGTCTTTGCATCCTGCATGTTACCAACACAACAGTCAGCAAAATTACAATTGCTGCACATCCGCAGTCGCTATCATTAGTTGTAATTTCAGTAGTCTTAACATGGCTAGCTTTTACTGCGGTCTAGTCTGGTAGTAAAAAATAAAAAAATGGAATGGAAAAAGAAACAAGATATGTCCTATTCCGTTCACCTTTAATGCCCTAGAGGTCACCTGCAGGTCTCTACATGCCTATTGACCTCTAGCGATGACATGCTGTGCCCCTTGGGCAGGAATAATGGCAAGTGCAAGAAGTCACCATTGAGGTCTATGGTTGGCTGCAGCCGGTACAGCTCGTTGGCACCGGCTTCCTGCAAATGAAGCCTGGTAGATGTGAGTTGCACTCGCAGCATCTGTTCTGGCTTCGAGAAGGGTTTGAAGTGACATGTTTTTGTTGTTCTTTTTTCACTTTAAGACGCTTGCTTATTTATTGTTTATTTGAACTAATGGACAACCCCTTTAAATTGATGATAACAGTAATTTGAAGCAAACTGGTGACGTGGGAGTGTTCAGCATTAGTCACTGAGAAATAGCAATGTATAGGTCTCCTCCCGCAAGCTTCACTTAATAACCGTCATGGCTTAGCGTGACATTCTTAGAGATGAGCTGCTGCTTTTGTCCTATGTGTTATATCAATTGGGGGCATTATAGTAATAATTGTACCCCTAGATGCCGGAACTTTGTTACCTTTGTATGCGCACTGCTAAGCTGTGGAGTATATATCAAGCAGGCTATAATGGGAGCTGGTTGGATGTGCTCACACTCTATAGTCTTTTAAGGACCCGTGGCTTCTTTTGTTACATCCTATTGAGATGTAAATGGATGTGACTATCTTCATACCAAATATTGCCCTGTAAGCATAATTAGGCCTCAACTGGTTGGATTCAGCATTATGCCCTCCATTGAGTGGCATGTGTGTATAGTATACCTTGCAGTAGTGGTCGCCTTTTCAGAATCACTGTATTGGTCTCATGGTGACCTTACTTTGTAGAATGCTTTCTCCTTTATCTTAAAATCAACCATGTGGCAGTGACATGGACTTTCCCTGTGTGTCTCAAGTATAGAAAGTCTGTGCCATGGACTGACATTGGGACAGCGTGCATTGGGAGGAATCTGCTTGCAGTATTCATGTGTGTTTTCATATAACATATTGTGGGAATCTCCAATGTCATGGATGAATAATGTTTGACTCTATGATCATTAACAGAATTGCATCATTGCTGTGAATTGTTATTGTCTTGCCAGATGATGTAAGCCATTGTCTAACGATTGGTAATTACCCTTTTTCTTTTTAAATGGGTAAGAGTAAGTGGTTATTTTATATATCTATGTATATCCATCTACATGCATACATTTTACTCCTTCGGCATCTCTGTATGTAATATATATACAGTGCCTACAAGTAGTATTCAACCCCCTGAAGATTTAGCAGGTTTACACATTCGGAATTAACTTGGCATTGTGACATTTGGACTGTAGATCAGCCTGGAAGTGTGAAATGCACTGCAGCAAAAAAGAATGTTATTTCTTTGTTTAATTTTTTTTTAAATTGTGAAAAGTTTATTCAGAGGGTCATTTATTATTCAACCCCTCAAACCACCAGAATTCTGTTTGGTTCCCCTAAAGTATTAAGAAGTATTTCAGGCACAAAGAACAATGAGCTTCACATGTTTGGATTAATTATCTCTTTTTCCAGCCTTTTCTGACTATTTAAGACCCTCCCCAAACTTGTGAACAGCACTCATACATGGTCAACATGGGAAAGACAAAGAAGCATTCCAAGGCCATCAGAGACAAGATCGTGGAGGGTCACAAGGCTGGCAAGGGGTACAAAACCCTTTCCAAGGAGTTGGGCCTACCTGTCTCCACTGTTGGGAGCATCATTCGGAAGTGGAAGGCTTATGGAACTACTGTTAGCCTTCCACGGCCTGGACAGCCTTTGAAAGTTTCCTCCCGTGCCGAGGCCGGGCTTGTCCGAAGAGTCAAGGCTAACCCAAGGACAACAAGGAAGGAGCTCCGGGAAGATCTCATGGCAGTGGGGACATTGGTTTCAGTCAATACCATAAGTAACGTACTCCACCGCAATGGTCTCCGTTCCAGACGAGCCCGTAAGGTACCTTTACTTTCAAAGCGTCATGTCAAGGCTCGTCTACAGTTTGCTCATGATCACTTGGAGGACTCTGAGACAGACTGGTTCAAGGTTCTCTGGTCTGATGAGACCAAGATCGAAATCTTTGATGCCAACCACACACGTGAAGTTTGGAGACTGGATGGCACTGCATACGACCCCAAGAATACCATCCCTACAGTCAAGCATGGTGGTGGCAGCATCATGCTGTGGGGCTGTTTCTCAGCCAAGGGGCCTGGCCAATACAAGTAGTATTCAACCCCCTGCAGATTTAGCAGGTTTGATAAGATGCTAATAAGTTAGAGCCTTCAAACTTCACGCAAGAGCAGGATTTATTAACAGATGCATAAATCTTACAAACCAAAAAGTTATGTTGCTCAGTTAAATTTTAAACATAAAAGTGTGGATCAATTATTATTCAACCCCTAGGTTTAATATTTTGTGGAATAACCCTTGTTTGTAATTACAGCTAATAATCGTCTTTTATAAGACCTGATCAGGCCGGCACAGGTCTCTGGAGTTATCTTGGCCCACTCCTCCATGCAGATCTTCTCCAAGTTATCTAGGTTCTTTGGGTGTCTCATGTGGACTTTAATCTTGAGCTCCTTCCACAAGTTTTCAATTGGGTTAAGGTCAGGAGACTGACTAGGCCACTCCAACACCTTGATTTTTTGCCTCTTGAACCAGGCCTTGGTTTTCTTGGCTGTGTGCTTTGGGTCGTTGTCTAGTTGGAAGATGAAATGACGACCCATCTTAAGATCCTTGATGGAGGAGCGGAGGTTCTTGGCCAAAATCTCCAGGTAGGCCGTGCTATCCATCTTCCCATGGATGCGGACCAGATGGCCAGGCCCCTTGGCTGAGAAACAGCCCCACAGCATGATGCTGCCACCACCATGCTTGACTGTAGGGATGGTATTCTTGGGGTCGTATGCAGTGCCATCCAGTCTCCAAACGTCACGTGTGTGGTTGGCACCAAAGATCTCGATCTTGGTCTCATCAGACCAGAGAACCTTGAACCAGTCTGTCTCAGAGTCCTCCAAGTGATCATGAGCAAACTGTAGATGAGCCTTGACATGACGCTTTGGAAGTAAAGGTACCTTACGGGCTCGTCTGGAACGGAGACCATTGCGGTGGAGTACGTTACTTATGGTATTGACTGAAACCAATGTCCCCACTGCCATGAGATCTTCCCGGAGCTCCTTCCTTGTTGTCCTTGGGTTAGCCTTGACTCTTCGGATAAGCCTGGCCTCGGCACGGGAGGAAACTTTCAAAGGCGGTCCAGGCAGTGGAAGGCTAACAGTAGTTCCATAAGCCTTCCACTTCCGGATGATGCTCCCAACAGTGGAGACAGGTAGGCCCAACTCCTTGGAAAGGGTTTTGTACCCCTTGCCAGCCTTTTGACCCTCCACGATCTTGTCTCTGATGGCCTTGGAATGCTCCTTTGTCTTTCCCATGTTGACCATGTATGAGTGCTGTTCACAAGTTTGGGGAGGGTCTTAAATAGTCAGAAAAGGCTGGAAAAAGAGATAATTAATCCAAACATGTGAAGCTCATTGTTCTTTGTGCCTGAAATACTTCTTAATACTTTAGGGGAACCAAACAGAATTCTGGTGGTTTGAGGGGTTGAATAATAAATGACCCTCTGAATAAACTTTTCACAATTTAAAAAAAAATTAAACAAAGAAATAACATTCTTTTTTGCTGCAGTGCATTTCACACTTCCAGGCTGATCTACAGTCCAAATGTCACAATGCCAAGTTAATTCCGAATGTGTAAACCTGCTAAATCTGCAGGGGGTTGAATACTACTTGTAGGCACTGTATATATAGAGAGAGAGAGAGGAAACTATGCCATAAAGATAGCTGATCACTATTGTGGAAACCGTAGTGTGAAAAAACAGATTACCACTGAATGGCATAGGATATAAAAATATTCTTTATTGACAACATTTTAAAAACAAAATAAGAAGAAAAGGTACAGGAATGATGAATGAGGTTTAAAGTAAAGGTGTCCATTCACCATATGTATTATATGTCTGGTGGGAAACTGAATTGCAAATTGCAGAAACACAAACATCAACTCAGGAAATCCGCAAACATTTTTATACCTGCTTTTTTGCTGCGGATTTGACTGACTCAATTGAAGTCAATGGCACACAATACAGGCATTCCCAACACACGTTGAGTACACGGCACATTAATATAAATACCTATATGACACCTAATTACCTCCATGCCCCCAGAAGAAGCAATCTTGCGAAATGGCACTAGTCAGTCGAGGGGACCACTCTGCAGCAGTTAACCCCTTATGCACCATTATTGGCAGTACTACTCCCAGCATCCATACAGTAGCAGGTAAAAAAAAACTTTTCTGCAAATCGCTTTGTATACCTGCATGCTTTATTTGATATTATATCACTTTATTGGATGAATATTGGTACCTTTCTGTGTTTATTATTAGCACCCTTTTTTGCCTTCACCAACTCTGGGTGTCTTCATCATTCTTTTGTCCCCCCCCCCATCTTTTTGGCCAGCATTAATATTGCTTTTTTCAAGACTTGGCAACAGTACACAATAATAGATTATGGTCCTTACCAAGTTGCCTTTTGGCCGGCTCACTGCAGTGTGTGTATGTATGTGTGTGTGTGTGTGTGTATATATATATATATATATACGTGTGTGTGTGTGTGTGTGTATATATATATATATATATATATATATATATATATATATATATATATATGTATGTATGTGTTTTTTTTTTTTACTATACACTCTGGTTACTTAGAAGGTTCTTTATTGATTAAAACTGCATTTAAATACAGATAATGGCTTCAGCTGCAGACCATCCCTTTCATTTTGGAGGCTTTCTTCCCTATCTTTTTAAAGTTTTTTATTGTTAATTAATAAAGATATATTGTTTTATCAAGTTTTTTTGCCTACTTCAACTTTTTGTATGGTACCCACCAATACAAAATTTGTTGGACTATGTTTTGAAGTGACCTTTCACCAAAAAGAATAAGGACCATGAGATTAAATGTTTTTCTTTCTTTTTTTTGAATACTGTATGTATGTAATTATTTTAACCGTGAGCACAGGCGTCAGCTAATGAGACTACGTCTCCCATCAGCGGCACCTGCTTTCACTGTTATCAGTGACAGCAGACATAGCCCGATGGGAGCAGTAGTCTCATCTGTCCATACCTGCGGTAAGCTTTTTACCGCAGGTCACCGCTGCAGGACAGCTGACAGCGTGACCGTTATTGCTGATGAGAACCACCGCGCCGGTGTTTCCCACGCTGTCACACAGATGACAGCGTGGGAAACCCCATAGGACGCTGGTAAAAACGCAAACATCAACTCACCAAATCCGCAAACCTGCGTTTTTGCTGTGGATTTGACTGTCAATTGAAGTCAATGGGTGCAGAAATGCACAAATTGACATGCTGCAGAAAAAAAACACACTGCAAATACTCAAAGGAAATTTACTGATCAAGTGCACAACACTTCAGAATTGTAGTTGAATTAGCTTGCACAAGGTTTCCATAGCGTTTTTGGCCCATTTCAGCACTGAAAAAATGGAAACGCACATAAAAAATGCAACGTGTGCACACAGCCTTAGGGTCCCACCAGAAAAAGATGGCCTTGTCGGCCTCTCTGGACTGCACAGATATGGGTAGCACCCAGCTGCTGTACTGCTACAGTCTGACTGTGCAGACCATCATCATAAAACATCTGATGATGTGCCACTCATGTAACCTGACTGCTGCAGCCACTTGCAAGCCGAAGTGGTCTCATGGATGGTGGAACAGTGATATCACGAATTCCGGTCTCTGTGCAGAATGCACAGCAGCCTGCACTGGTGGACCAGAAGGCGAGTGTAGTATCGCTTCACCTGAGAAAATATTCTTTTTCTCGGACAACCCCTTTTAAAATTTAATGACCTCTTAGTTCATGTAATGTAACCTTTTACGTGTAACCCACTGTGAAACTCAAAGGCTGAGTGTGCCAGTGGATTTGCACATTCATCTGACCCAACTCAAACCCAGCTCAATTTTTATGTTTTTCCCATTATCTTTAATGCAGCTAAACTGCAGATATGATTACCGGTAATATGATGTAGATTTTTTTTCTGTTTTTTTTTATTTTTTTTTTATTTTCCGTTCTATTTGAATGGGATATACACTACCATTCAAAAGTTTGGGGTTACCCAGACAATTTTGTGTTTTCCATGAAATCTTTTATTAAAAAAAATAAGTTGCCACATGAATTTAAAATCTAGTCCAGACATTGACAAGGTTAGAAAAAACGATTTTTATTTGAAATAATAATTTTCTCTTTCAAACTTTGCTTTCGTCAAAGATTGCTCCCTTTGCAGACCTTTGATATTCTAGCAAATAATTTGCTGAGGTAATCTAGAGAAATTTCACCCCATGCTTCCTGAAGTTCCTCCCACAAGTTGGTTTGGCTTGATTGGCACTTTTTGCGTACCATACGGTCAAGCTGCTCCCACAACAGCTCAATGGGGTTGAGATCTGGTGACTATGCTGGCCACTCCATTACAGATAGAATACCAGCTTCCTGCTTCATTCCTAAATAGTTCTTGCATAATTTGGAGGTGTGCTTTGGGTCATTGTCCTGTTGTAGGATGAAATTGGCTCCAATCAAGCGCTGTCCACAGGGTATGCCATGGCATTGCAAAATGGAGTGATAGCCTTCCTTATTCAAAATCCCTTTTACCTTGTACAAATCTCCCACTTTACCAGCACCAAAGCAACCCCAGACCATCACATTACCTCCACCATGCTTGAGAGATGGCATCAGGCGTCACAAAACTTGTGACTCAGCAGTGATCTCGCTAGCGAGATCGCTATGTGTGACGGGAGCTTAAGCGAGAGCTGCGGCTGCTCTGACTTCCTCTGGATTTCAATTACATCCATAGGAGAGTGCGAAGCTGACGCTGATTGGCCACGGGGATTGCATGACATAACGTCACGGGAGCCCAGGGAGATCCAATGCTGACACAGCTGGAATGGCACCAAGTGTTTTATTATTTTACTGGGGGTAAACAAAAGGCTTCAGAAGTGGTTGTCCAAGTAGTGGACTCCGTGTTTAATGCAAAATAAATAAGTTAAAAAACTCTTGAGAATCTAAAGGTAAAGTCTGAACTTTAAAAAAGTCCCTAAAGTACTTTACATTTAGTAAAGAAACTGACATTTATGATTCTATGTGAATGATTTATTACGATTACCTTTCACTGGAGTAGTGCTGCTTATGTCAGTCATGTAGGAAGAAAATGATTCCCTTTGTTTCTCCAAAACCGAAAGATTTCCCTTGTTGCTCCTGAATTAAATCATTGCTATTGAAGCCTCAGAGAAAGGCTAGATCTTTACAGAAATTGGGTTACCTTTTACAACTCTCTCACTTAATAACCTGATGGGGCTCTCTGCTCGTCCAGGAGCTGTGGGACAACACAGATGGAAGGGTAGGGATGGAGGCTTCATCATTAATCATATTGACAGCCATGTAGTAAACCTCTAGATTATTAGCCAATACATTCTCCCCTCTGCAAGATTTCTCCAAGGAATTGAAGTTTATTGCTGTTGTTGTTTTATTTGTAATTATTGTGAATTTGGAGCACAAGTTTATTACTGTGACATAATCTGAGATCAGACATTCTGGACAATACACAGCATGTCAACCATCAGCCACAATATACCTACCAGCTCCATAAACCCTTACATAGCTTGTGTTCTCAGTTATATTAAGAATTGTATGCCTAATACCAACTGTAAAATATTTTTCTTTATGTGAGATGAACATTAATTGTTACAGATTTGCGTTCTTTCAGCAATTCTAGTCCATTAAGCTTAATATCCAATGTGGGAAAAATATTTAAGGGACTTTTGAGGGACTATATACAGGAGTATGTGGTAGAAAATAACATTATAAGTGATAGCCCGCACAGTTTAATAAGGACTGGAGTACGCCAACTAACCTAATTTATTTTTATGCAGATGTGTGTAGAAACATGGGCAGAAAGGAAACTGTGGATGTACTGTTTTTGGCCTCATTCAGACTTCGGTTTTTCTTGTACAAGTTTTCAGTATTTTTTTTCACGGATTAAACTTTTATCAATTATAGTTTATGGGGCTGTTCAAATGTCCAAGTATTTTTGCTGTCAGTGGTCCAGCCCAAAGTCAGAGACATGTCCAATTTTTATCAGAGTCTCAGATCAAGCTTGCCAAGTGTATGCATCGGTGAAAAAATTGGAGAGCTCTCACATGTCGATCTGTGTGCTGTCTGTTTTTTTTTATCGACTGTGTAATAAGAAAAGTTTGAGAAATTTTCATAATTTTTTTTGTTGCCATCATAGACAAACTGATGAAACTGAATGGGCTCTTTTAGCCGACCGTATTTTCAGTCCTATTTTTATGTCCTATTTTTTTTCCTTGGACAGAGTCTGTCCGAGGGAAAAAATGCAGCGTGCATGATTTGCATCTATTTATTTATTGTACTACTATAGTTATTTCTATATATCCTCCTTGCATTTTTCTTCACATTGTACAATTGTTCTCTGATCCTTGCTTCCACCGGTTTTTTCATCTGTGGTCTTCCTTGTTTTTAGTATACCGGTATATCATGTTTATATTTTACATTATATTTAATAAAACATTATTTTAAGCATATTATGGTCTGATTATGAAGTATTTTTGTTGGTGTTCCTTTATATCGATATCTTGATGCCTTAAATACAGGACTTATTTATAGGTGTATTTATTGATATTTTTTGCACCAAAATCATTAAAATTAAGCTCTATGTCCCATCCCCTGATGACGCCGCTAGCACAGTGAAACATATCGGGGGGATTAGACATGGTGCTAACATTTTTTGTCCTATTCTGCCAATATGTATTAGCATACTAGGTGCTATACACTGTATAAATATAAGCTTGCAGGAACACTGCATAAAGTAACTGCAGATTTCTGAGACCGATTAGGGGCAAAACATTTTATACCCTTTCTATATACTTTATTTTAATTAATAGAAATCAAAGTTTTTTTTGTTTTTTTTTTACTTTAACCGTTTTTGCAACTTTTTGATTCAAAAAGTTGCTTAAAATGAAATGTTGCAAATTAGTCTTCAACTGTGTCAAAATAAAAAATCCACCAGAAGCATTACTCCAGACAAGGACTGGAATGAGAGGCGGCAAAGAAATGTAACATTTGAAAAAAAATTCTAATTTCCTAAATCTGTCTAAAACATTTGGATAAGCAAAGTTGTCAAGGACAAACCAAACAAAGACCACTAATAAAGAGCAAATTGCTCCTGAAAACTGGGGAAATAGCAATGATGAATCGGGGCCTTAGTCTTTTTCTCTAACTTTCTTTGGCGTCTGAAAACGATACATCTGGTAATTGTGTACACACACAAGCAGCACTTACTATCTGCAGGAGGATTGCCCAAATAACTGGTCGCGGAACACTTCCAGACTGCTTCAAGTTTAGACTAATTTATACTAGCACCTAATTTATGTTACACAAAAAGAAAATATATTTTGTCCAAAACTGAATATAACTTTTTGACGTTTTCTGAAAAGACGGGCTGTTTATACTTGAAATTGTAAAGATATGTATTGGAAATAAACCACCACATAACTGGTGATCAGCCCATATTTCTATAATAGATGTACAATTGACGACAAAGTGGAAAGCAATTCTAGGGTTAGTAAAATTGAATGTTAACATTTTTCCTGCAGGTCATGAAGACTTACCACATGTATCACGCAGAGAGCATCAATGCGGAATGTAAGCTAAAAGAAGCCGAAAAACAAGAAGAGAAACAAATTGGAAGGTCGGACCCGGTATTTCATTTACGCCTAGAAGATAAGCACCAAAGACGGAGCTCGGTGAAAAAAATTGAGAAAATGAAAGAGAAAGTGAGTGCAACCATTGTGGCCATGCACCCCTGGATGGCTCATGACCTGAACAAGTCTTGTTTATTAGCGAATCCATCATATCGGCTCAGGTTGTGTATATCGTGTTTATAACCGCTATTTCTCTCCATAGCGCCAAGCCAAATACTCTGAGAACAAGCTGAAATCCATAAAGGCACGGAACGAATATTTATTAACACTGGAGGCAACAAATGCTTCTGTATTCAAATATTACATCCACGACCTTTCTGATTTAATTGACGTAAGAAACTGATTTATTTATTCCATGAGCATGTGTTTCATCACGAGCAAGTTCTTTCTTGTTATGGCTTGGATAATTGGTTTACTTGGAATTTCTTGTGGTATGGATAAAAATGAAGGCTAATACAGAACTGGTATTCTGCACACCATTGTTCTTTCAATGCTTTTCACGAGCTGTACTGGCTCATTAAAGGGGTTGTCCGGTCTAAAATTACAAGTCTGCAGTCACTCAATGACTGCAGAACAGACTTGGGAATCCTCACACTGTGCACACTACGTGCTGTGAGGATTCTCCAAACCACACATCCACAATTTGATTAAAAAATACAGTTTAAACATTAATTTTCATAAACCTGCAGTAAGGAAAAATGACCTGCAGGTGGCACCACGGTACCCAAAAGCACACTACCAGCACATTTGTAAACATGCACTGCTTTTTTGCTGATTACTTTGCCCCTCCCACACACGATACACTATTTGAAAGGTAAACTTGCTCCCTTCCGCAAGAAAACAGCCAAACAAACCACACATTCATGATTTTATTACTAAATACAGTTTAAACATTGATTTTCATAAACCTGCAGAAATACACAATGACCTGCAGGTGGCACCTCAACCGGAAAACTTTTTTTGGCCTCTACTTATCAAAACATTTTTTTGTATTACCAATGTACATATATAAATACCTGTCTGTGTTCATCAGCTCATGAAATACATTTATGTTTGACCAGCTTGCTTTTTCTGAAATTGCCTGCGCCCCCGACAACCAATATGCGAAAAATTCGCACAGGCCAAGCTAGTAATCACTTATTTTTCTTCCTATGGCCAGTTGTGATATGTGCCAACCAGTTAAAGAATACTAGCCATTCTTAATACATCTGTGTCTCTTTATAAAAATACATTGAAGTGTACCCACACTTTGAAAATTTTCTTATATTGTGTATGCCATTAAAAATCCCGCAGATCAGTGAGGTTCTGAGACCCCCACCATTCGATTGAAGTACTATATTGAAGGGCTCCTTTGAGGAGGCTAAAGCCCTCATCTTTTGAATGAATCAGTGTGCGGAGTGGTGAAGGGGCTTTATAGAAAGTTTATAAATCATTGTGTGCTTCTGCCTGTTGAAATCAGCGATTCATTAGTGTTTTCAGGACATGGACCCCCAACAAAATACAGGAAGTTTAAGGAAATAAACTTTCTAAATAAAATGCAGCTTTACTTTAACCCCTTCCCAACTTTGAACGTACCCTATACGTAATGTAAGGGAATGACTTCCCGACCTTGGACGTATGAGGTACGTCATGGCAATTTTGTGTGCGCGATCGCTGCCATGTGTTCAGCTTACTTCATAGGTGATACCTGACTCTCACTGCCAGGAGCGGTGCCCCTGAACCACTACTGGCAGTTTAAACCCCTAAATGCTACCATTGATATCAATTACAGCATTTAGAAGGCAGGGAGAGGATGGGGGCTCCCTCTATGATCGGTGATTGCGACCTCATCGCGAGGGCCCGATTGTTGCAATGGTGAGCCGAGGTCACCAGGCTAGCAAGCTTGGTATACCATGCTCAGAACTTGGTCTAACAAGCCTGTGTGTCAGTGCAGAACTGACCATTATAAAGCATTGCAATACTTTATAACAGCGACCAGACTACTAAACTTGAAAGTCCCATAAAAAAATCTAAGTAATAAAGTTAAAAAAAAGATGAAATTGTAAAAATCACTAAATTTTATATATATCCAATAAATTTGTTTTTTACATAAAGGAATTCAAGTGTTTAATGTTGCCGTGTTCATGACAACTCAGCCTATATTACACTAGTTAACCGCATCAGTGAACACCAAATGAGCAAAAAACAAAGCAAAAAGTGATGCTTTTTCACTAAAAAGTGAAATAAAACCCAATCAAAAAGACAGTATCAATGAAAACGTCATCTTGTCCCTCAAAAAACAAGCCACCATACTGCATTGTCAGTTGAAAATTAAAATTGCAGAACTCCGAATTAAGCGATGCGAAAATAATTATTTTTTTCTATCAAGTGGGTTTTATTGTGTAAAAGTGCCAAAACACAAAAAAAAATTATATACATGTCATCATCACTGAAATCGTACTAATGCAAAGCATAAAGTTGCCTTATTAATTTTACTTCCATTTAAAAAATTGCTGTTTTCTGTTCATTCAGCCTCCCAAAAATAGGAATAGAGAGCGATCAAAAAATGTTTTGTGCCCAAAAATACTACCAATAAAAACGTCAACTCGTCCCACAAAAAAACAGTTCTAGCATGACTTTGTCTGCAGAAAATATACTTTTCAAAATGTGGAGCGTAAAGTTTTTGCAATAAAATTGCTTCTTTTTTTTTTTTTTTTAGAGTGACAGCAGCCAAACGGGAAAAACTATATAAATCTCAAATCACTATAATCGCGCTGACACAAAGAAAGTCATCTAATCATTAATACCACATGAGGGACGGCGTAAAAAAAATAAAGCCAATTTTTCATGTGCTGTTGATTTTTTTTTTTTTTTTTTTTATTCTGCCTCCCAAAAATTGCAGTAATGTTCGGCTCACATTTATCCTGTGCTCATCGTTGAGCGCTTACACAGTTGTTTCCGTGTAAATCTGAAATATGTGATTCAGACAGAACCTCCGACGTAAGATTCTGTATAAAGCAGATGGAGTCACTGTGGACACATGTCAAAATCATCACTACGCCTGTAGATAAATTCCCAAAGGGGTATAATTTCCAAAATAGGGTCTCTTTGGGGGGTGGATTTTGCTCCTCTAGTATATATATATATATATATATATATATATATATATATATATATATATATATATATATATATATATATATATATATAACCTACAAGAGAAAAAGTAAATAGAAACCCTGCTGTAAAAATAAAAAGCAAAAAGTGCATTCAAATAAGAGTTTTTAGTAATACTTTATTTAAATAAAAAAATAGCATAAAAGCCATCCCACCACGACAAGGTAACCCTGATCGGGACAATCCTACACCATCTAATAGTAAAACCCTTACCATGTGTCAATCTTGATGTCAGTGTGTGAATAAGGGCAGACAAAAGGACTGGGCCCAACCAGTGGAAAGCCAGTCTGGGGAAGTCTTAGGCTGTGTGCACACGCTGCGGATTCCGCTGCGTTTCCGCAGCAGTTTTAGCTGCGGTGTACAATACCATTCATTTGAATGGGAAAAAAAAAACGCTGTGCCGACGCTGCGGAAAAAACCGCGCGGATTTGCTGCGGTTTTGAATCCGCAGAAAGAATTGCATGTCAATTCTTTCTGCGGAAACCGCTGCGGGTTCCTATCTCCACCATTGTGGAGATAGTGAATCCGCAGGACCAAACCGCAGGCAAAACCGCAGATAATCCGCAGGTCTTTGGACCTGCGGTTTTTGCAAAATCCGTGCGGATTAATCCGCAGCGGATTCCGCAGCGTGTGCACACACCCTTAGGGTCTATGCACACGTTGCGGATTCTGGTGCGGATCCGCAGCAGATTCTCCTGCCATGTACAGTACCATTATATTCAATGTAAAATAAAAACCGCTGTGCACATGCTGCGGAAAATTCTGCGCAGATTTGCTGCGGTTTATTTTCTGCAGCATGTCAATTCTTTGTGCGGGATCCGCAGCGTTTTTATACCTCTTCAATTATAGGAATCCGCAGGTGTACAAACGCAGGTGGAATCCACACAAAATCTGCAGGAAATCTGCACTAAATCCGCAGGTAAATCCGCCTCGAAAAATCTGCAGCAGAATCCGCAACGTGTGCACATACCTTTTATATACAAATTACAGCTCAGGAGAGCGAGGCCACACCCCGGTTTGCACAGGATGCAATAATACAAAGAAAAAAACACAACGATTGGGCTTGACTTGAGTTGGTACACATGCAGAACATAAATGCATGTTCATATTGGCTACAAAACATATAAAAACCTACAAGAGAAAAGTGAGAAAAAACCCTGCTGTAACTAAGTAAATAAAAAGCAAAAAGTGCAAAAATCTGTCCCGATCAGAATTACCTTGTCAGGGTGGGATGGCTTTGCTATTTTGTGATTTAAAAAAAAGTATTTCTAAAAGCTCTGTTATTTAAATGCACTTTTTGCTTTTTATTTAATTAGTTACAGCAGGGTTTTTTCTCACTTTTTCTCTTGTAGGTTTTATATGTTTTGTGGCCAATGTGAACATGCGTTTATGTTCTGCACGTGTGCAAACAAAAGCTTATCGCTGAAAAACGTGGTGACCAATTCCCTTTCAGTTTCTCAATATGTGAATGATACCCACGTGTAAGTGGGTATTCCAATGTAAAGACAGGACAATAAGCAGCCATTATCTCGGTGTAAGCGTGCTATTACACCTTCTTGGCCGAATTTAAGGGAATGTCCGTTCAACACCAAGCTTTGTCTATTAGAATATATTCTTATTTTTCTATTTGTTATGCAGAGAAATGTTCTGTTATTTCTCTTTATGAAATATGTGGTTAACCACTTCTTTCACTGCATTCTCCCACCACAATAATAGTTTCCTTTGAATAGGCTACACTGTAATAATATGACAAAATTCACTATTGTGCCAACCTTATTGGTAAGCAACCCTCCCACTGAAACTCGCCAAATATATTTCTGAATTTTGTGTAAAGTCAGTAACCGGTAAGGGCATAGTGAAAAGTTGTAATGTACTCTGTTTCAAACCACCATTTTCAACATCAGTTAGAGTAACTAAACTTTTTCTTTTTTTTTTTAAATATTGATCAGCCTTTGTAAAGTTATGACTTTTTGTAATATACTAAATTACCTTTATTATGCTTCCTTCTGTCTTTATCATCACGTTAAAAAGTGTTGGCTTATCTGCATAGTTCATGCTGTCTTAGCATCAGCTGACCTTACCGATATTGGCAGACTTAATTGACAGTCTAATGTGTATGGGGGCCTTCCAACTTTCTCAGCAATAGATGATTTGGGACAGCCAATCTTTTTGTTCTTGGAGAGATAAGCCATCATTAGGGGAGTTTGGCATCAGCTCTCTCATAAACAACACTGTCAGACCGAGCACTCGGTATATAGGAGAGTTAGGAGGTGCCAGCCAAACCATCGTTCGGCAAACCTCTATTTACTGGGTATGGGGCCTCTTGGCAGCTGATTTAAACTGGATGTCTAGCAATGCTCCTTACTCAGTGAGCTTCTCTGCTTCCCTCCCCCATCTCAGCAAAGAAGATTGTTTGTTAGTAGTGTCTGATCATGGGGAAGTGGAGCAGAGAAGATCACACAGGAGTGCAATTATTTGTTAGACCTGAAGTTCAAATCAGCTGCTAAAACAGCATAAACTAGGCAGATAAGCCAGCACTTTCAGCATGGTTTTAACAAAAACCGAAAGTAAGTAATGGAGTACAATATATTCCTAACTAAAAGCTGATAACTAATTTGATAAGTATAGTTACTCTTTCATGATGATGATGATCAATTGGGGCCTCTTGATGTTTTTTTTCCTTATGTGAGTGGCCAGTTTATACGCGATATATGTATAGAGATCTTCTCCCCATAAGTGGTAAGTCTGACTAAGCATGCCACCAATATTTTTGAGACAAATCTGCAGGGAATCAGTAAGGCGCCATAGGCACGTACTTTTTGCACAATCCAGGTGTTTTGTTCTGTAGTGTTTACTTGGAAGTTCTGCTTTGTTTTTGTAAAGGCAATTTTTCCGCTGAATATGTTCACTTATTTTTGGAATTCTACACTTCTAAATGTGCTGACTGCTCATCAGCCAATTTGGCAGAGTTCAATGAAATGTTTCTAACAGCTGGCATTCCTGAGAATGAGAAATGACGCTGTACATGTGTGAAATGAAAACTGAGACAAGGTGCCAAGATTTGTCGCCTGCCTCCCCTGTGTAAAACCTTTTTTTCCCAATAAATAGTTTTGATATCATACTATAGTTCTCCGCATGATTTACTTTTCACTGTTTGACTGGCTTGGTGTGAAGGATTGTGGCTGAGTTTGTAAAGGATATTGTGCAATGAAAAGACTTCTAAGATCAGTCGCTTGTGAGTTTGATATGTCTGATAGGGAAAGCATTAGCTTGTAGTCATATAGATGTCAAGCTCTTTCTTGAATCATTTTTAATTTTTATTTTTAAGTGCTGTGATCTTGGGTACCATGCAAATTTAAACAGGGCCATGAGAACCTACCTATCTGCGGAATACAACTTGGAGACTTCACGGCACGAAGGTTTGGACATCATAGAGAATGCGGTGGATAACTTGGAACCCAGGAATGACAAGCAAAGATTTATGGAGATGTATCCAACTGCATTCTGTCCACCAATGAAATTTGAGTTTCAGCCTCACCTGGGTGATGAGGTAAGAGTTTTTGTCTCATTTGGGCACAGACGCACTATATGGACAAAAGTAATGAGACATCTACTCATTGCATCAACTGCAACATTTATGATCTCCTATTCTAAGTCTGACTGTGTTTGACAAGAGAACCTGGATAGCAATTACTATTTTAATTCATTCCAAAGGTCTTCAAAGGAGTTGACGTCAGGGCTGTGTGAAATCATTCAAGCTCTTCCACCCCAGACTTACCCATCCATACTGTTATGGACTTGCTTTGTGCATTGGGGCACAGTCATGCTGTAACAGAAAAGGGCCTTCTACAAACTGTTCCCACAAAGTTGGAAGCATACAATTGTCCAAAATGTTTGGTATGCTGGAGCAGGTTAACCCCTGAAATAGATCCGCATAGCATTGTCTCTCCTCCATCAAACTTTAAAGTTGTCACAAATTAGGCAGGTAACATACTCCAGACTCAGCAATCAGACTGCTCCCTATAGAAGCGTAGTCTGTCAATCCACAGAACGCAATGCCACTTTTTCAGAGTCCGGTGGCAGCATGCTTAACAGTGCCCCATGTGATGCCTGGCTTTGTGCTTGGTAATGTAAGGCGGGTATTGCAGCTGCTCATGCTATGGAGCTCCCAATACACAGATTTTGTACTCTGTTAATGCTAAAGGATATTTGGACTCTGCAGTTATTGAGTTGGTGACTTTTACGCACTTAGAGACCCTGCTCTGTAACTTAAAGAAACAAACAAAAACGACCAAGCAAACAAACTTGTTTTATTGAAGATTATGCAACATAACACGGTTATATCATAGAACAATCCGTATTTCTCATTAATGCTGTCTGGAAAAGTTACCCTTGCCCTTAACATACCATGGGTCTGTTATCGTAACCAAAGCCATGAGACTCCCATGTCAGCCCGTGGTCTCCAACTTATTTCCATAATCACTCTCAGTTGATTGTGGAACTTTCAGGCGTGAATAAATGTAATAACTGAACTGGTTACAATGGTGGCACTCTATTACACAACCATGTTTGTATGTAACAAGCTCTTGGGAATGGGCCATTCTCTCACAAACGTTTGTAAAGTCAGAATGTCTAGAGACTTTATTTCATGCACAATTGGCAATGGCACTGAAGGAAAAACTTGAATTCAATAATTAAGAGGTGTGTTCCATTATTATATATATAGTATACATTGTTTGATATTGTATCGCTGTCGCTGGTAAAACATGAGAAACACAACCTGGTAAATTATTAGGGAACCTGGCAGTAGGATTAACATTTATAAACTAATTACTGTACTTGGCTGCAATTGTCTCTTAGATCTGATTGCAGGCAACGCCATTGTGTTGGTCAAGTTCACAGTATATAGCGAATTCTCAACTTTATGAAACTTTTTTTTCTCTGCATATTCTAATGAATAGGACTAGTCCAGTGTATTATGTGCAGACCAGTCCTGCCCAGTCTGCTGGTAGCATGCCCATTGAGGCGTGACTGAAATCCCTGAGCCATGCTTAGTTGCCCGAAGTCGCAGTGTTCATGGACGGGATTTAGAGGTCATTGAAGGATAGCGTAAAGTTGGCTCAGAAATCTGTCACCTCTCAGGCTATGTGCACACGTAGTTTTTTCGTGGTGCGGATTTTGTAGTAAAATCCGCAGGACTAAAGTCCTGCGGTTTATCCGTGGATTTGCCTGCGCTTTTGCCCTGCGGTTTCACACCTCATAATGAATGAGGTGTGAAACCGCAGCGGTTCTGCACAAAAGAATTGTCATGCTGCGAATTGTAAACCGCAGAAAAATCCGCAGCATGTGCACAGCGTTTTCCAGTTCACCATTGAAAACAAAGGTACTGTACAACGCACCTAAATCTGCTGCGGACCCGCAGGGCCAAAACCGCTGCGAATCCGCACCATGTGCACATACCCTCAGATGGCCTGCTGTCAGTAGACTGAGCAGGACCGTTCCATGCATAATACACGACTTTTGAGATAATCATTAGAATATGTGACTAAAGAAGATTGAGAAGGTGTGAGTTTCCTACTTACTGTGACCTTGTCCCATACCGTGAGTTTACCTGTAGTAGACAAATGCAGTATTAGTTCATAGGTGTCCATTCTGCTCTCCGGCGCCCTTTAAATACTAAGAGGCTGAATCTGGCTAATCCAAGATGTTAAGGAAGAAATGTATAACAGATGACAGACTACTACTGTGAAGCCCTCTTCTTCATGGTTTTGCGATTACTATGTGCCCATCATTGACTTGAAAACATACTTTGTTTTTTTTTCTCCTGTGAATGAAGGTTTGCCAAGTTAGTGCTCAGCAGCCATTACAGGGTGAACTTATACTCCGGTACCAGCAGCTTCTGTCTCGACTGGCTACTCTGAAAATTGAAAATGAAGAGGTAATACCATGTTATATCTCGATCTGGAACTTAGGAAGAGTACAGCAAATATTACTGATCATTAGATATGACAGACTACTGTTATCTTTTATATTTATGGTAATTTAAATATATGACATGGTTCAATGTTTCTATCGTCATCTGGATCCAAAAGGGTTATCTATGACAACTGGTATTTGTTTATAAGCAGCTGGCATATGTTCTAGTAAAGCATCCTGTCTATCTGTTAGACAGCACAAACTTAAAAGGGTTGTCCACTGTTTGGACAGCCCCTTCTTATATACTATATTTACCCTTATAAGATTTAAAAAAAAACATATACCCGCCTCCCTTACTGACATCGGATCTCCTGAGGCTCGCAAAACAGTGACAGCAACTGTTTGGCTAGAAGGCTCACGTGGCATAACAATGTCGGGTGGCCTCGGGAGACCCGATACGGGAAGGGAGTATGTGGTGTGTTTATACAAAAGGGGGAATATAGTATTTAAGAAGGGGTTGTCTGAGTAGTGGACAACCCTTTTAAATGTGCACCTGCTAAGACTACTAGATGACAATGGTTCATGCTGTTTGATTAATGTGACACATTAGTTGTCATGGAGTTACATTTTGGACCATTCCCCTTTTCAGAGTACACTCCCTTGTCAGACAAAGAGCAGAAAATGTCTATAATACATAACAAATATGGTGAGAATCAGGAAAGTCACTTTTGTGGTGCAAAATGCCCAGAGTTCTGATTGCATTTTTCCCTTCTTGCACAGGATTTAGCAGCTGATAGGAGAGTGTGTCAATTGACATTATCCAAATACCGATCCGAGCACTCCCTGCAGCGCTAGTCTGTAAAAATATTTCTCCTTAATCCTAAGGGTCCCGTTGCACATAGCAACGCTCCAGCGATCCTGAGAACGATGCGACCTGGTAAGGATCGCTGGAGCGTCGCTACATGATCGCTAGTAAGCTGTCAAACAGGCAGATCTGTTCAACGATGCAGCAATGATACGGCGATCCTCGGCGGTTATTGGGACCTTGTCACACAGCAGCAATTCTGACGATACAGACCTCGATACACGTGCTTCAACGAGGTCGCTCGTGGATGTTACGACGTCAAACACAGCGAGCATCGCTGGCCAGCGGGATACCAACGATCAAAAAATGGCCAAGGACATTCAAGCACGATCAGCGAGATCACAGTGGGGGCCCGGTCGCCGCTGCTTGTCACATGTAGCGAGATCGCTGGCGCGTCACAAAATCTGTGCCGTTTCAGCGATCTCGCTAACGATCTCATTATGTGTGAAGTACCCCTTATTCAATTCATAGGAAAACCAGAATCACTACTCAATTCTTTCCCCTTTATGATCCGGCACTGCCCCCAGCAGCACTCCCAGTATTTGTTTACATGCAATCAGTGTCACTTGCTGTGTTGGAGCAATCACTGCACAGTAATGTGTTCCTCGATGACAGTAATGCGACATATGACCACTACAGCCACTGGTTGGCCAGATACACTAGCAACTCGGCATTACAATTGAGCATGATTCCGTTGGTACTGCTGTTTCTACAAAGTGTCCCAGGAGCTGTTTTTCAACACGACAACACCAGATTGCATGGTGCTTACATTTCTGTGACCAGCCTGAGTTCCCTACATGTGCTACCATGGCCTGTAGCATCTTCTAACCAATCTTTCATCTGGGACATCAATGGTCAGCAATTGTAAAGTAGCTGCCAGCAGCGAATCTTGATGATGTGTGTGCTCAAGTGAATTCAGTATGGCAGAACATTTCACAGACAACCCTATTGATAGTATACCAAGGAGTGTAAGTGTCTGTATTTCTGTGCATGATGTTTATTTTCGATACTGAATAAATCAAGATGTTTTGACATTTTTAATTCCATATTTTCATTATTTGCATATCATTAACATGTCTGTTAGAGTTGAGCGAATATCTTCGGTTCCCTGCTTATTCAGCAAGCTATAGCGCTTGCTGAATAAGCTACAGCGGGAACCCGGCTTCCTGCATCGCGCCGGCTGAACAACTGATCGCCACCGCAGCTGCATGTGTCACGGCTGTGTGACAGTCACAGCACATGCATGGAGATCCCAACACACAGGCTCTCCATGCATGTGTAGTGACTCACACAGCTGCGGCGGCGATCAGCTGTTCAGCTGGCACTATCCAGGAAGCCGGGTTCCGGCTGTAGCTTATTCAGTAAGCGCTATAGCTTGCCGAGTAAGCGGGGAACCCAAGATATTCACTCAACTCTGTCTATCTGTCCTGTGATTTCTAGAATTCCATGACTTTTACTACTTGTAATTTGAACAGTATATTTTCGAATTTTCTAAATCACTGTTTTGCATTGGTAGCCTTGTTACAGCTTTACATATTCACTGGACAGCAGCAGTAATATTTTACTTTACAGATAAAGAAAACCTCAGAAGCCACCCTCCAGACCATCCAAGATATGGTCACCATAGAAGACTACGATGTTTCAGAATGCTTTCAGCACAGCCGCTCCACTGAGTCGGTAAAATCCACAGTGTCGGAGACATACTTAAGTAAACCCAGTATTGCAAAACGAAGAGCGAACCAACAAGAGACCGAGCAGTTCTACTTTATGGTAAAAACCAAAATACTTTATCCTTGAGTTTTAATTGTTTATTTTACATTAAAATATCTGCATTAAAATTGCTAAAAATAAAATACCCAAAATATGTTCTGTGTAGAAATTTAGGGAGCATCTAGAAGGTTGCAATCTCATCACGAAACTACAGGCTAAGCATGACCTGCTTCAGAGGACTCTCGGGGAAGGCAAAGGTAAGACAGTGATTTGTAGGTAGTCACTAGTGTAATGTCTATAGCCTATTAATTCTGTACACAGTCCAGTACGTAGGGCAGAACTGATACTAAGTTATACATATTGCAAGGCGGAGCGAGGTACATCACATAGGGATTCAGAGAACAGCTAAGAGACGGGTGGTGTTTTGTCCGTCGCTTCCTTAGATTCTGTCCTAATAAATGGTATCCATTCTGCCCAACAGAAGAAGGATCAGGCATGCTGGATTTCAACATGTCTGATCCCTTCTCCCGTTAGGAGTAGTTCCATTGCAAGAGATGTTTGTCCTTCTTGTGAATGGATGTAATGGAAGTAGATAACTTGACCGACAACAGCTTCGTGTGTGACGGACGTTACAACCCGTTTGCGTAATTTGCGGTCATTAACCAGTTCGGTAGGCATTATGTATTCTAGCTGTAATATCTTAGTATTAATGGGTTATGGTGGATAATGACTTCCCTTTGTTTATTTGGAAAGTCCTGTAAGATTAGCAATGTGACTAACGTTCCTATTCCTATCCATGAACCACAGGATTATGGATTTCATCTGCAAAGAACAGTTTGACGTTATCTATTGAACCTACTGCAAAGGTTTACACTTGTCCTGAATTATCCCGGCACACACTATGTATTCCACCACTTAATGACATCTACTAGGGCATAGAGAGACCTCCGAAGGTTCAACTACATTTCTTGTGTTGTCTGCACTTGAATCTATAGAGATGAAAGCAAAAACTGGCAGTGTTTAAAAAGAAAAAAAAACTGATTAAAAGGCAGCTCATGATGGATACATTTTTTTTTTTTACTAGAATGATGGAAGGGGGTTTTGATGCACACACCATGTTTTTGTACCATACCTGAGGCAAGCATGGTTACTGCATACTGCCATTGTGAGACACCCACTTTACATTAAATTGTCATTGTACATGGTATGGCATATATCTAATGATATGGCATATTCTTTAAACTATTTTTTTTTTTCCTCCAGGCTATAGGGCAGAATACATGACTACAAGGTACGTTGCTGTTTTCTTGGGTAAAGCTACATTGTTAGTCCCTGAGAGATAACTGGTTTAATAAAAATGGTTTATATCTGCGAGCCTGTAAATGTGGCAATTTTTACCTTTAATTTTATATTTTAATGAGCATAGCCACATATGATGTCAATATAAACAGTGTATACAAAGCAATGATGTCAATATAAACAGTGTATACAAAGCAATGATCTCTGCATCCAAAATAATTCAGAGTCAAACTGCCGTAATTTACATTCCACTGCAAAGTATCAAAGATGCCCAAGTGGCCTCCTATGCCCACTGTCGGTCTGTTGCTTGGGTGGGACACTGTAGACAACCCTCTAAAGTTACCATCTTAAAGTCATGTATTCAGCTGGAGATCATATGTTATCAGTTATATAAATTATGGGGAATTAAATAAAAAGGTTTTCCAAAAAAAAATACTGGTGACGCATGATTGCACGCCAGTAAGACTCCGTCACACCTGCATTTTGAGTTGTGTTTCTTTGTAGGAACAAAATTGAATTCATGTAAGAAATGGCAATGAGCGATGGTGCCTTGATAAGGTGTTATCTGAGCATGCTCGGGTGTTATCCGAGTGTCTTCAGCATGCTTGAATAATATGTTTGAGTCCCCGCAGTTGCTTGATTCGCGGCTGTTCGACACTCGCAACACATTTAAGGATTGCCAGTTTGTTAGGCATCCCTGCATGTGTGGCAGCTGTCTAACATCTGCGAGACATGCAGCCTCGGGGACTCGAACATATTATTAGAGCAGACCCAAGACACTCAGATAACACCTTATCCGAGCACGTTCGCCTATCACTAGTAGGAAACCGATCCGTCCTAGAACATATCAAATGAAAGCAGAAAGGGCCCCATTGACTCTAATGGGATCCTCCGTCAGTATGCTGCACCTTCTTTTTTTTTTTTTTTCTTGTCTAATTCAAAATAATCATAAGCTAAAACAAGGCAGACCCCATTATCGTCAGTGGCACCCTTCTGCTTCACTTTGCATCAGTTCTATATTGGATCTGTTTTCCGCATAGATTGCATTTCTCAGTTTGTAAAACAAAAGTGTAATTTAAAATGTAGGTGTGAACAGAGCCTTAGTATTAGTGCTTCGTTTTGGGTGAACGTATTTTAGAAATCACGATGGTGGGTGGTGTGTATTACTTTATTTTCAGAAATGTCACTTTTTGCTCGTGTTCCCTTTCTCAGGCCTCCAAATGTACCCCCTAAACCCCAGAAACAAAGGAAACCCAGACCCGTTTCTCAATATATTACTAAGTTGTTTAACGGGGATCTGGAGTCCTTCATCCAGGTACTGGCACTTGTAATGCTGAGGGCTAAGCTCTACCTTCTGCTTTCACTGTAATGGCCAGGGCCTCGCTGTAGCTGAGGAACGTCATTACATTCTACATTGTGGTGGGCTGTTTTTTCCCTTCTGATCAATATCCTTCCTGAGTCTACAGAGAGATGGAAGTATAGCCCCTTCCTCAGAAGCTGCATTCTTGGTGTCTGCTGTAGACAGTGACATCTATACAGTGAACTTTGTTACAATGAAATGTGTAGTGCCGGAAACATTTCCTCCAAAGCCTTCCTGTTATTCTGTTCTAGGGGAAATCCAGCAGCGACTCTGGTTTCATTGCACTTCAGCTGTGTAGCCTGTAATGTACCAAGTGCCTCTCATTTTACTTTCCCTGTTCCCGAGCATGTCTATCTCTCGGTTTTTCTGTCTTTTTCTCTTCTTTTTTTTTCTTTCTTTCTTTCTTTCTTTCTTTCTTTCTTTCTTTCTTTTTCTATTTTTCCTTTCTCTTTTTTATTTCTTTTTCTTTCTTTCCGTCTTTATTTTGCTCATCTTTCCTTTTTTTTATTTTCTTTCTTTTTCTTTCTTTTTCTTTCCATCTTTCTTCATTTTTCTTTCTTTACTTCTATTTTTCTTTTTCCTTTTTTGTATTTTTCTTTGTTTTTCTTTGTATTTTTTTTCTTTCTTTTCTTTATTGTTTATCTATTTTCTTTCTCTCCTTTCTCCTCTCTCCTTTTTCTGTCCTCTCTCTCCTTTCTCCTCCTCTTTCTTTCTTTCCAGAGATATGGGCCTTTTTATTGAGTTCTACTTTTATTGGTCTTCACCAATTTGGTGTGGCTCACATGACAAATGCACCCTTTTATAGATCATTCTAAGCAGCACTAAATACAAAGGCCTGTATCTCTGAAATCTTATTTAAAAATAGATAAAACCTGCAAACTCTGGAAAAACAGCAGGTATAAAATAAGAGCAGAGACTGGCTTCTTGACCTGGTGACAGGGCCCATTTATAACCATTCCTTAATGTTGGATAAGCCCTGTAATGGGGAAGATCCTGTGGATAAGGCTCCCATCTCTTGGCCAGAGTGGAGAGCAGTTTCTTCTAGCAAAAGTAACCAAGTAACCGTCCATTTTCCCTAATTAAAGCATACAGACAAGGACTGTCTTCATGAGGCAAGGATTTTGGGAAAAATAATAGAAGAACAGAAACATTTGGGTGGAATTGTGAAGCTCTCCCCATTGAAGCAAATGACATTGTGACATTTGTGAAAAAAGAGAAACCCTTCCACGTCAGTATCTATCATAACAGAGTTCACTGCAGTGTAAATGGCAGCTTGCTCCACCGCACTGATGAAGGGTGTTACACCATCTCGTCTGTTCCCCCAGGAACACTATACTATGAAATCAGTGAAACTTCTAAATTCCATCTGGACTCTTCACTAGATTTATTCTCTGCTTCTTTTTCTGTCCTGTATTTCTAATATTGCTTCTAGTCGGGGAAGAAGGAATTCACACACAAGACACCAGGTATTGTGTTATTGGTGACGGTAATCTCGTGATGTGCACCTTGCTTTGCAGTTGTCTTTTGAACAAGGGAATATTTGCACTGAACATGGCGCTCCACATCATTTTTTAGCGGGAGATTAAAATACAAGTATTTGTAGCTGCAGCTTATGAGCTGTTGTGTGACTTTTACAAACTCATCTCCCACCCAGCGTTTTTTCTCATAGCCAAGGTGAAAATAAAAAAATGAATGAATTCAGTGAAAATCTACTAAATCATTGCACATTCTGTTTCCTGGTATTGGCTTTACTGTTCACACTGAGCTAAGAAAATGAACTTAGTGTTGTTGAACTAGGAGACATCAATCACTGCCAGCAGCGCGGAGATCTAATGACCCAGAACGATGTAGAAGCCCTCAATAGTGACCTAAAAGTGCTTTCCTGCAATGGAGATGTGTGTGTAAATGTTGTATGCAGACATTCCCTCATCAGAGATTTCTATCCGCAGCATGTGAATCATTTCTAACTATAGCGTTTTCTTCTTAATTTTATTTTCCATTCTACTTCCTTGAAGTGTGTAAAGCCCATTTCATTCTATGCTAATATTCATTATTTTACAGTTTATATAAATTCTATAATTTGACTAACTCTTGTGCTATATTGTCCTGTGTAAATCTCACACTGTAGTTTTTGGCTCCATTCAGAATTCTGCTGGTTTCTCCAAAAATCAATGTGTCGCATCCCTGACAACCTAAGGTGCCCATCTACACTTGGCTGAATACACTGGTTTTGCTGGGAACAGCTAACCATCTAATATGTATGGGATTGTCTTGAGTCTCCCTCCACAGCAGATGTGGTGAGAAAGAAGGGATTGCGCATGTTAAAGGGAATCTGTCAGTAGGTTTTTGCTGTATAATCTAAGAACATCATGATATAGGGGCAGAGCAGGGCCAATGATGGAGGCAGGCAGACCAGGCAGCTGCCTAGGGCCCCCACTCCTCCAGGGGCACCCAGCCAGTGGCATGCCGCATGCTGTGGCTATGGGGCGGTAGTGGAGCTGATGAGACGCTCTGCAGAAGCCAGCAGAGAGGGCAGCAGGGGAACGAGGAGGAGAGGTAAGTATTGTGTGTGTGGCTTCTCTATACTGTGTTTGTGTGTGGGGTGACTGCACTATTCTGTTTGTGGTGGGCGCTGCACTATACTGTGTGTGTGGGGGGCTGCATTATACTATGTGGGGGGGTCTGCATTATGCTGTGTGTGTGTGGGGCTGTATTATACTGTGTGTGTGGGGATCTGCATTATACTTTGTGTGTGGGGGACTGCATTATGCTGTGTGTGGGGCTGCATTATTCTTTGAGGGGACTATATTATTCTCTGAGGTGGCTACATTATACTGTGTGTGGGGCTGCATTGTACTCTGAGGGGGGCCTGCAGTGTACTCTGAGGGGGGCCTGCAGTGTACTCTGAGGGGGGCCTGCAGTGTACTCTGAGGGGGGCCTGCAGTGTACTCTGAGGGGGGCCTGCAGTGTACTCTGAGGGGGGCCTGCAGTGTACTCTGAGGGGGGCCTGCAGTGTACTCTGAGGGGGGCCTGCAGTGTACTCTGAGGGGGGCCTGCAGTGTACTCTGAGGGGGGCCTGCAGTGTACTCTGAGGGGGGCCTGCAGTGTACTCTGAGGGGGGCCTGCAGTGTACTCTGAGGGGGGCCTGCAGTGTACTCTGAGGGGGGCCTGCAGTGTACTCTGAGGGGGGCCTGCAGTGTACTCTGAGGGGGGCCTGCAGTGTACTCTGAGGGGGGCCTGCAGTGTACTCTGAGGGGGGCCTGCAGTGTACTCTGAGGGGGGCCTGCAGTGTACTCTGAGGGGGGCCTGCAGTGTACTCTGAGGGGGGCCTGCAGTGTACTCTGAGGGGGGCCTGCAGTGTACTCTGAGGGGGGCCTGCAGTGTACTCTGAGGGGGGCCTGCAGTGTACTCTGAGGGGGGCCTGCAGTGTACTCTGAGGGGGGCCTGCAGTGTACTCTGAGGGGGGCCTGCAGTGTACTCTGAGGGGGGCCTGCAGTGTACTCTGAGGGGGGCCTGCAGTGTACTCTGAGGGGGGCCTGCAGTGTACTCTGAGGGGGGCCTGCAGTGTACTCTGAGGGGGGCCTGCAGTGTACTCTGAGGGGGGCCTGCAGTGTACTCTGAGGGGGGCCTGCAGTGTACTCTGAGGGGGGCCTGCAGTGTACTCTGAGGGGGGCCTGCAGTGTACTCTGAGGGGGGCCTGCAGTGTACTCTGAGGGGGGCCTGCAGTGTACTCTGAGGGGGGCCTGCAGTGTACTCTGAGGGGGGCCTGCAGTGTACTCTGAGGGGGGCCTGCAGTGTACTCTATTAAGGACCATGGTCAGTGCCTTATGCACTATCTACTATATTTGACCTACATTATACTGTATCTAGGACTATCTCTCCCCATCATTCTTCCTCAGCCGGAGTAAAGAGGCCGGGAAACAAGCGTCGAACAACTTCAATATTGTCGATCGCTCGTTTAACGGCCTGAACTCAGCGCATGTAAATACAACAGAAATGTTTGTGTGATGTGCAATATGTGAACATTTGGGGCCCCATTTTAAACTCTGCCCCAGGACCCCACTGAGTATAAAATCGGCCCTGGGGCAGAGAGCCTGATTCCAATCATGTATCATTTACTGGGCTTCTTAGTGTAGTTTTGATAGAGTCCCTATTTTCTCTTATGTACGTGTAGCAGTGGTCAGAATGTTGAGTTTTAATAACCCTGCCCACACCTGATTGGCAGCTTCCTGTGCAAACATTACAGTATCAGTTCATTGCCAATCAAGGGTGGGGGTGGAGTTTCACAGATTAGCTTGACTTGCCTGCACGTGAGACCTAGTCCTCTAGTGAAAATTTCCAGCTGCTAAAACACTGATTCTACTGAAACTATAGCATACAGCCTAATAAGTGACACATCCCTAGAATCAGGCTCTCTACCCCTACATTATGCTGCTTTCAGATAAAATACTAAAGATCTGCTGACATATTCCCTATAAATTTCTTCCCACTATTATTTTTGGCCAAAAGCACATTTGTGAATGCAGCTGTAGATGAGAATGTGCTATAATATTTCATGATGTGGCTCAAGGTCTGTGTGGTAGAAGTGGGCCACATCATTGAATGATTCTTTTTTTTTTTTTTTTTTTTTTTTGCTGAAAGTCTGTAATCACTCTATTTGATGGCAGAATTCTGAATCGTTAAAGCAAACGTAATGCACGCTTATAGCATTCTCCAGTATTGCTGCTGAGATCTGAGATCATGCGACAGCAAGTATGAGATTTGCATTCTTCCAGCTAGACATACTTCGCCCTACTAAATTCACCTGTATTGCGTGATGCCGAGCACGTCTAGTCGGCATGTAACTGCTTGTATGCAAATCACATGCCCGCTCTCAGCAGCAACACCGGAGAATCCTGACAGCGTACAGTGCACACACTTTAAGAATTCAGATGTTTGCAGTCACATAGAGTGACTACTGACTTTAAGCAGAAGATCAGACAACCCCTTTAAAAAAAAATATATGTAAATGAGTTCCAGTCATATAATATTGATGACCCTATCCACAGTACTGGTCATCAATATTAGATCAGTGGTTATCCGACACACTGCACCCCTCATCCGTCAGCTGTTACAAGCTCTGGGGGTAGCCACATGTAAACTCATGGAAGGTAGCTGCAGGGCACATCTCTGTTCAGTGTGTTGTGTTCAGTGGAGGTGTCAGGCTTCAGACTCCCAGGGATCTGATATTGATGACCTATTCAAAAGATGGGCCAACAGTATTATATTGCTGGAGAGCAGCTTTAAGGTTATATGTAGATTATATATACAACTTAATGTAGAGTTAGAATTTCCAGCATTTCTGCAATAATTTATTACTATGTTCAGTAACCTTTCATGACTTAAACTTAATCTAATATAATGCTGGTTGCAAAACTAATGATACTGGTTATTATAATGCATCGTTGCCTCTAAATATATTATTTGGGATCATTTATTATGATGGTGTATTTTATGTACATTGAGGTTTTCAGTAATACAGGTGATAGACACTGCACCGAGCTCAGCTATCCATAAATGTTTAGTCCAAGAAACAAAATCGTTAATCTTTTCCTGCTTGGTGTCAGACAAAGAGCGCCATTTTTTTTCTTCATTTTTTTCATTTTATCACTGTAGGAATCTGGGCAAATAATCCCCCTGATCGTGGAAAGCTGCATCAGATTCATTAACTTGTATGGTAAGAAGCCTTTCTGTTCTTGAGACTTTCAAATGTTCTCTGGAGTATAGAATAAAGGGCGCACAGCTGATATATACAACGAAATATCAAATAACGGGGGGTGCAAACAACTGGTCATGTAGTAATCCAGAGCAAAAATAAGAGAAAGAAGAATGACCAGAAAGGGGGAATGCACACCACCAATATGTATAATTGCAAAAAAAGCTTTATTAACAACAATGTTTAAAAACATATAAAAAACACAAAAATGACAAACCCACCGTTAGCCCTTATCTATACAGAAGATGAAAAATGAGTCATGTCCATGTCATTTCAAATGTTCACTGACCCATGACAGTGTTATATAATCTCTGTGTTGGTTGAGACTTGCAGTCACTTATATGTAGTTATGTGTTTCTTCTCTGCATCTTCCTCAGCACTTCAACACCAGGGTATATTTCGAGTTTCTGGTTCCCAGGTAGAAGTGAATGATATAAAAAATGCATTTGAAAGAGGTAAGATATTAGCCTTTTTTTCTATAATACTAGGAAAAAAGTACATTTACGGTATCTAGCCTATCACTGATGAGAACTGATTATTTTTGGCTGGTCATATGAAAAAAAAGAAAAACTATATTAAGACTTTAAAGTGGCGTAGTCAAAGTCATGATGTTAATCCAGTTGAGATGTTGTGGCATGATCTTAAAAAGGTGGTACATTCTTAGAAACCCTCCAATGTGGCTGAATTACAACAATTCTGCAAAGATGAGTGGGCCAAAATTCCTCCAGAGCGTTGTTAAAGACTAATTTGAAGTTATCGCAAACGCTTGATTGCAGTTGTTACTGCTAAGGGTTTCCCAACCAGTTATTAGGTTTAGGGGGCAATCACTTTTTCATACAGGGCCCTGTTTGGATTTCTCTTTCCCTTAATAATAAAGACCTTCATTTAAAAACTGCATTTTGTGTTTACTTGTGTTATCTTTTTCTAGTATATTATGTTTGCTTGGTGATCTGAAACATTTGTGTGACAAACATGCAAAAGAATAGGAAATTAGGAAGGGAGCAAACACTTTTTCACACAACTGTAGGAGCAACCAAAAGAGTCTGGGTGGGAAAGGTCGTTCCCATAATCCAGCTCAAGGTTTGCAGGCCTAATAACAGCAGCTGGATTAGCTCAGCAGAGTGAAGTTGTACTGGAGCTGAACAGATGTATTTATCTTGTGAACGCATTTAATACTCCTCGAGCTAATTTTGCCTGGAATACCGAGATTGGTGAGGCTTCTACATTTTCTTTGATCATTGTACCTAAAGAAAGGACTACTTGTATTAAACATTTGAACTAAAGGAAGGCTGTTTTCGTTGTGGGACTATAAAGTTTTAAGGACAATAAACCTTATGCTGTAACTTCTAGAGAGCTACCCTATAATACATACAAACACATGTGTTGGTAGATATTGAATTTTTCTTGAGTAGCAATCCTGAAATGCTCTGCTTTAAAAGTCCAAGGTTTTCCATGTGGTTCTCATTGGTGGATTTCTGCAGAAACTATGTGGTCAGATGAGCCCTCTAGTTACATCCATGGAGGTCTTTCTCATTTTAGATTCACTATATAATTTATAAGTTTGGTAATCTATTGTTAAACCTAATGGTATGTTTGCTCTCTAAAATAAGTATTTTTGCTATTTATAGTGGCATCACAAGCTATAATTTTAGATATTCCCTGTCTTATACTTCAGAAAAGCGCAATGGTAACCTGGTCATTATGTGCATTTTTACAGGAGAGGACCCTTTGACAGACGACCAAAATAATCATGACATCAACTCTGTGGCTGGTGTCCTGAAGCTGTACTTCCGAGGCTTAGAAAACCCACTCTTTCCCAAGGAAAGATTTAACGATTTGATATCTTGTATCCGTAAGTCATCTTTTTGTCCTCAGAAAGTCTTCCTTTTCCTTGCTTACTTCACTAAAACCTCCATCCTCCTTCCTCACGATAGCTGTTCTCTATTCTGACCAGCATTTCCTGGAAGAGGAAAAGAATTACTACATGTCTTGAAGGCAATTTGTCCCACATCTGCGCCACTCTTGGAAGAAAGTTTAGTCATAATCGCAGCTGGGACCGCTCCCTTTTTCAACATGATTATGTATAACTCTTTGTGGCCTACACAGCAGGAAAGCATTCCTGCAGGCATAATAGAGGCTTTTATTCAGTTCAGTAATTGTCTTCTCTTTCATGTAGAGCTCAGGTTCAGGCAGGCAGCTACGAGGCATGGCAAGCACAGGCAGAGCTTGCATTTTACTCTGATCTTCTCTGAGCTATCGGGAATGAAGTACAGCTTAGTTTTAGGAGCAGAAAATATCAAGGACAGGGAAAGTTTTCTACTGGAAGAACAACTACAAACGTAGCTGTTAGATTGGCGTTAATATCTGGCTCCGCAAACCTAAAATAACCAAATGTAGAATCCGAAAAAAGTAATTCTGGGTGTAATGTTTCAGCTGTAATTTTCATCTCTTCCCTGAAGCCTAATTCAGCGGTATGCAGGGTGATAGTTTACAAAGCGTGGGTTATTCCACAGAACTGTAGTGTACTGTAGGTGAAGTCATGTTCATACAGGTGTGACTAGAGGGTTAATATCCAGTTTCCTTTTTGCAAATGGACTTGAATCTACATCTGTAAAAGTCCACGTTGCATAGAAGTCCATTGTACAATTACTTAAAATGCAAACAGCAACATATGCTTTATGTGCATCGGCTCTGAAAAGCCTAAGGCTCCATTCACATTTGACTTTAGTAATTTGGATGCCATAGAAGGGAGGTTAACCCTTGCACTCAGTAGCTCAATTGTTTTCTGTGTTACTAGATCACCTTTATTGCCCTTTATTTTTTATTCATCCCATGAGGCACTAGTTTGACGAAGCGCAATACACTATACTGTGGAAATCCTGAGGAAATGCTGGGCTAAGTATAGCTCTGCAGAGCTCAGCAACAAACGCTAACAAAAGGGCACATGTCCAGGGAACAGTTCTCTGGGACATGGAAGTGATGCTGTAGTCTGGTTGAATTCCATAGCAGTACTGGCCTGGAAGAATCGGCTGGCTACTCTTCTGTTTTGGCTCTGTAGACTGTGGCACTGAACCTACCGGGTTTCCCATTTCAGGACAGTAGCAACGCATGTGCCCTTTCTCCTCAGTTATTGTAGCATGTCCATGACTTTACATTGCTGTACCACCACATGTCTTGGTGGAAAAGTCAGGAAACCACTTTAAATTGATACCTGTAGGCGACCTGTAGGCGTTTAAGCTAAAATAAGTATTGCCCGTTTACTGTATGTTGAGGGAAAGCTTCTAGCAGACTAGAGCGGTATAGGGTGTATTATAGGACTATACTGTGGCATACATCAGAAATATGCTTCACCATCCACCTCATGCAGTATAGTTCACATGTGCTCATATGATGGCTACTTCGTCTTATTTTCATTTTCCCTAATAAAAAATTGCAAGCCATTTTGTATCCAACAATACATGACATGACATTCCTTAACATCTGGTAGAAATTATTGGAAGATGAAGAATGACTCCTGTATTTCAGTAGTGGTGTGTTCCTGGTGAATTTTAAGCTTTACAGCTGTGTCCTTAAATGATTTGGGCTTTGTTCACACCTGCGTTTAGTTTTTCCATTTGGGTTTCCAAGATTTTTAACTATAAGTAAAGTTCAATCTACAGGGTGGGCCATTTATATGGATAAACCTAAATTAAATGTGAATGGTTGGTGATATCAACTTCCTGTTTGTGGCACATTAGTATATAGGAGGGGGAAAACTTTTCAAGATGGGTGGTGACCTTGGTGGCCATTTTGAAGTCTGCCATTTTGGATTCCAACTTTATAAATTGTCTACCCAGGTGTATCCATGTAAGTGGCCCACCCTGTATTCTTGCCTTGATAAATCCTGCAGCCCTGAGAGACATCCCATAGATTAATGGGCTATCTATTTCTGTGTAACTTTTAGATAAAAAATGTATCTCCACTTAATAACTATTTTAGAGACTTAAGATAGCCATGTCACACTCACAGGGGTCTTAAAGGTTGTTGTAATGGTATTGTTTGTTTGAAGAACATACTAACTACCTGTCTAAAGGCACCCATACATATTAGTCCCACGTCGGACAAAGACGCGCTTTGGTCCCACTTTAGCTAAAGACACACATTAGTCTAATAGCATGAAGAGCACAAAGGAAAATGTATAAATACTGAAAACTGCGACTGTGCACTACACTGTAAGATTCTACATCATGATATAGCACTGTGATGACAAAGGGATCCAGACAGTTGGAGAAAAACATGGGTGAAGGAAAGTGCAGAAAAATCGACCAGAGAAGTCAAAAATTGTGAAATGCAATTAATCTTTATCAGAAGATGGCAAACCGTAAAAAAGCATTAGTCTATCGGCAGTCTTGACACACTAAGATTGACAGGTTCAGATGATCTTGTGATGTCAATTGTCCACCATGTTTACTGTCTATCGAAGAAGGATCCTGCATGCAGGGCTGTTGAGTCGGTAAGCCAAACCTGCGACTCCGACTCCTCAATTTCCCTTCCACCGACTCCACGACTCCGTCTCCAACATATATTGCTTATATTTAAGTGAAAAATTTATTGTAGTACAATGTGAACATCATACATTTAATCATTTTTATGATACAATAATCAAGACATTTAGATAGAACATAATATATATTTATTGGAATACAACTTTAGAACACAAAAACTGTAATAAGTTGTAAATATGTAATACACTATGTAATATTGAATATATATCACTATGTAATAAACTATGTAAGTGGCAAAAAACAGTTCTCAACAAAAACATACTAAATAACATTTGTGCAGTCTATGAATTTGTTCTAAGAAATAGAATTGCCTCCATCAGATCCTCCTTCATAGATGACCTAAAATCTGACCTAATAATTTTAAGGCCAGAGAACAACCTCTCTACACTAACTTGGGTTGGAGGCAAAGCCGTAACCACATGGGCAACATCTCTAACAATTTCCAAGTATAAAGGAATTGCCTCATGCACAGTCAGTTTTGATGTACAGTTGAATTTTTCTTTGAGAGCAAGTGAAACATTTTGCTGAAATATGGTCAATCTGCTTGCTATAGGAGACGGAGTGAAATCTTTTTCCTTGCAGCAACGCTTTGCCTGCTCCATATCATCCAAATACTTGTCAAAGTCAAACTCCTCATCTGATGAGGATGAAGATATGGCAGCAGTAGCACTATCAGGACCCAAGTCCTCTTGCGCCTGGCAGTCCTCCTGTAGGCCACTCATCCTAACTGCTACCTTAGTCAGAGCTTCTTTTCCTTTAGTAAGCTGTTGATCATCAAGCAATATACGATGACTTGGGTCCACATAATCAGCTGCCAGAAAAATTTTATTTTCCAATAGCTGTGTCTCTCTCCGTTTCATTGAAGAAGAAATGCCATCTGCGATTAAATCTCCTCTTTGGGACAGGCAAAATAGCAAGTTCTTCCACTCCCTTATGAAAATGCCATGAGTTAAATCCTCAGCTTGTAATTTTTTATTCACGGTAAATAGGTGATTAAGCAGTTCCTTCAATTCAGCCACATGTGTCCATTGACCTTCATTTAAGGTTACCTGAGGGTTCGCCATATCTATAAGAAACTGTTTTAGCCAGGATCAAAACTAGGGGGGAGGGGCAGAACCTCATACTGTTCTGCAGAATCTCATACTGCACACCTCAGCTGCTGCAGAACCTTATACTGCACACCCCTACACTTGAAAATAAAGCCTGCACCTTAAGATGTGGTTAATGCAGTCTATTTATTCCAACTATCAATTGATGTTGATGTGTTACTGAAGAACAGCAATGCCTGTCCTGGGCGTCCTTTTGGGCAGCTATGAGGTGTACCTGACTGGTGCTAAAAAAAAAAGGAGTGTTAGTCTGTGTGCTACCCGGCTTTCATTCTTTTTGGTACAGATAAGATATGGATAAATGGATAGATAGATTTCTAATCTGCTTTTGCTATTGAAAACATTATCTATGAACTCAAAAACCTTTCAGGTGATGCGGTTTTTTAAAAAGCTGATCTGCTTTTGCAGCTGAAAAACGTATCCTCAAAAAACGCAGCAAAAACGTGTGTGAATGAAGCCTTAGATTAGGAATAGAACAGCCATTCATAGGACATTTCATAACTTTCCCAAATTCCTATGAAAAAATATTCAGCACATTCTGCATTGAATTAATGTACCCAATTTATTATATATTTTAGGAGTCGGACCATTTTAAACCGACTCCCGACTCCACCAAAATGAGCTCCGACTGCACAGCCCTGCCTGCATGTCCGATTTTGGACTGCTATTCCTTTTGTTCTCTGAGAGATAAGCTGCCACCACAAACGTCTGGCATCGGCTCTTTCATAAAGAACACAGGAGCTTTCCTATGTATGGGAAAGTCTTGGGGGGGGTGGTTGAATGAATGATCAGCCAAACCATCGTTAGGCAACAGCTTTCTAAAGATTATGAGAGGGGCTTGAGTTTTTGGTGTTATTGGGAGAGCTGCATAAACCAGAACCACCTAGCAATGGATTCTCTGCACACAGAACTAAGGGATTGGGTAGTTGAATTCCAGCTTCCAGATCCATTTTCCCTCCAACATGATATATCCTGAGGGAGGCCTGTATACATGTTACATAGACAACCAGTTCTGCTGAAATTGTACATTCCAGCCAGCTTTTATAAAATGTGTGTCCACTAGAGTTGAGCGACTTTGGTCGGATCGGGTTTCGTGAAACCCGAATGAAACAAAATAAGTTTCAGATGAAACTTGTCCGACTAGAGCAAAACAAAGTCGGAGTTTCGTCCGAAACCCGACCCCAATGCAAGTCAATGGGAAATAAAAGTCGGACGAAACTCCGACTTTTTTTGCTCTAGTCGGACGAGTTTCATCTGAAACTTATTTTGTTTCATTCGGGTTTCACGAAACCCGATCCGACCAAAGTCGCTCAACTCTAGTGTCCACACATCGACTAAACACTAGCTTGGGTGTAGCATGGGTACGCCTCTGTGCTTTCATTGGTCTTCGACTATATAATATGTTCTTTCTACAGCTTTCCTTATAACGATCTGTCACTCTAAAAAGGTAGAGCATATTCAGATGGCCACATTGTAGCAGATTTTAACATCTGTATTACAACTGCAAATCTTAGCCTACCTGTGAGTCTATTAATCTGCATGAGCAGCATCACAAAACCCTGTTATTTACAGTTATTAAACCCATGGTCCTAATACGGATACTAAAATTGGCCCACCTTATGTCTTCAGGGAAATGGGATACAGAATGAAAGGTGAACATTGGCTCTGCACGGCTTAGATTTTACCAAACAAATCCTTACATCTCCCTTTTGTGTTTCTGTAACCGTGGTTGGGAAGTGGGATATTGAGGCTAACTGCGGTCACCTGTGATTGAGTAGCTGTAGGTTCCATACTTGTCATGCTTGGACTTGGAATCTGTCTCTAGCTTTTTCTGGTGATATACCTAATAAACATTCAAGCAAGCCAGAACCTAACACCTTCCCCTCTGCCAAACACGCCTAAATTCTCATTTATTGTGCTACTAGAAAATGCATTCTCTACTCGGAGTGAATTCTGCTCCAATGTTTCATATTTTATACATATCATATTTTTTTACTATTCATTTATTCCGTGTATTCAAGGGCAGTGGTGTAATCTCACTAATATAGAGCGCTTTCTGTGCTAAAGTCAGACTAAACTCCAGCCATTAGAGACTATTCTTTACATTCTTTGGTGTAGAATTTCTCACCTCAGGAAATGACACTGTATCTTTCTGCAGTGTCACAAGCCTTTATTCCCAGGAGCATCACATGGGGAAAGCGTGTGTTCTGCAGGCAATGTGGTGTCTGGCTGTAGCACAGTGCGCAGGAGAAACACTTCATCATTACTGAACATGAATTTGCAGCAGAGGGAAATCTTAGACCACGTATCTGCTGTCTTGTTGGTGGCGGCCGAACGTGCAGCATCTTGCCGTGTAATAAAGATTAAATGACCGAAAAGCTTTTATTTCCTCAGTGCAGTCATTTCCCCAGAACGCTTTGCTTCAGGTCTTCCCAGAAGTAGCCTTTCCTTGCTGGATTGTACCTCTCTGAAGTGATCATTTACTGAAAGGTTCTAAGGTTTCAGCTGACACAGTGCAGCCTTTAGGTTCTGATATATTGAGCATGGGCTGTGCTTGATATATTGCCATACACGATCTGGTACTATAATAAAGCACCCAGATGGCCAAAACAGATTTCCTGTAAAGAAAGAATCTATAGTCGCAAAGTACCAGGTTTTGTTTTTTTTTAATCAAAGCGTTTTTATTAAACAAACACTTCTATCAGATTACGTAGTTGGTACAGAAATTACAGCAAAGTAATCAGTCCAACGCTAACACTTACAAATTTCCAGAATTTTTTTCCCACCTTTATTTTTGTAACCCCAACTAATACCCCATCTCGATTGCCCATCTGAATTAGCATTAAATGATATTACCAATATAGCACATGGACCACAAACACATCAAACTCTGCAAAATTGTGACATTTCTTTTGTCTGACGTAGTTTATTACTATTAAAGGACAAGTTTATTGAAAATAACTTCTGATGAGCTCTTCCAACACTACCATTGGACATTTAAGCTCACCACCTCTTCTATTAAGTATTTGCCAGCAAATGCCTAGCTATAGTCTTTCTGCTCTGATACAAAATTATTGCTATTGCCAGTTGTTCAAGGAACGACCCTCTAATCTTGCCCACATGGCCTAGCACACACACCTTGGGATCTAGAGATATATGAATGGTAAAGACCTCTGAGACTAGTATGCCCACAGCACAGCCAAATGGGTGCAGGACAGAAACATGGACTAAATTTTCCCCATCTTCCCTGGTCCAAAGACCCATCCTATATAGCATTTTAGGGGTTCTGTATACTCTATAATAGAGATTTTTGAGTCGTATTTATCTATACTTTTCCTGGTGTCTCCAGGTTATCCTCCCACTCCTCTTGAGTAATTGTTCCCACATCACTCTTCCATTTAGGTTTAATTGTAGCCATAGTGTCTACCAGAATCTTTAATAACAAAGAATTATACATAAGAGAGGTAAGGCCCTTAATAGTTTTAGCGGTCCCCACCGAGTCCAGTGTCCCATTTAATTGAAATGGTCAAATCCAAGATGGATTCCAGGACTCTTCCAGCATGCGGCAATCGTAAATATCTGAAAAATTCAAATAAGCACGTGTCCTTCCACATCTAATTGATGCAAGTACTTCAGTTCCTTCCTTTTACACTTCCCAAAACCATCTACACTTTGTATTTTCTCCAAAAAAGGGGTTATTCCAAATAGGTATATATTTAGCGTATTCGTCCATTCCAAATACCACCACTTCTTACAAAACCACCAAGTTTTATGAATAAGAGTTACTCGGAAAACCCTTATAATTGACCTTAATCTAGCCTGCCTCTAGAATATCTATCTGATAATCCTTTAATTTTTTTTGTGCATCTTTCTAAATCAGTATTTAGGAATCTAAGTATGTGAATTATGAAGTTATATAGTATATAAAGAATGCTAGACATAAGGCACAGATTAATAAAGTTTGTCCGCCCCAGAATCGGTAATGACAATTTACCCCAAGCATGCTCACTTTGTCTGGATCTAGTTATCAATGGACAAAGATTCAAAGGGATATATTGGAATATTTAAGAGACTATCTTTCCCAGGGATAACAATCTTCCGCAAACCAGACTTGACAAATTTATAGTACCAAAACTCTTCATAATTTTGATTATAATTGGAAGTAAGTTGGTCATCTTGTTAACAAATAATAAAAGGTCATCCGCATAGAGCGCGACCCATTCTTCTTTTATTTCCATATTTAAAACCCTCCAGCGGGGCTATTGTCTAATTATCCAGTGTCTCAATTGCCATGGCAAAAAGTGGAGGAGACCATGGCCAGCCGTGCCTCGTTCCCCTGTATAACTCTAGATTCTCAGAGATATGTCAATTCACTCTTCTTTTAGCAGTTGGAGCTCTGTACCCTTTGAATGAAGTTAGGGCCAAACACCATTTTCTTTAACATCACCCAAATATAACCCCACTCCACACTATCAAAAGCCTTAGCGGCGTATAAGGATAAAATAGCTTTTTGCTTAGAATCCACCCGTGCTGCTTGCAGGTTCAAAATAGCCAACGCAGGTTTATAGCAGTTGACTTAGAGGCCATAAACCCTACTTGGTTAGGATGAATTACTGATCATTCACCCGTGCTCAGACGGGAAGCAAGGATTTTGGCCAGAATTAACATCCAGTGTCAATCAGGTACCTCTTTGTATTTCCCTTCTTTGGGCAGAACAACTATTACAGCCTCATACAGTGTGTTTGGGAGCCTCCCAGATAAAAAGGCATTATTAATAATTTCCAAATAATGTGGCAATAATTCACCTTTAAAATATTTAAATCCTTCTATTGGAAGGCCACCTACCCCCAGGAGCCTGATCATTAGACATTTTCCCTACAGCCTGTTGAATTACTTCCAAGGAAATTGGCTGAACTAAAAAACAAAATAAAACTGTCTTTATCCTCTAAGGAGCTGAAGATTATTCCAGACAAATAGCCCATAGCCCATCAAGTCCTCCTGAGCTTAATTAACCCTAGATGAGTGCAAACTAGAATAAAAACTACACAGGATTTCATGGGTCTTAGAAAATGCATTGCGCTCCTCATCTCTAAATTGGTATATTAAAGCAATTCTTTTTTTTGGGAGGGGGGGGGGGGCTGCGCCATCCTTGCAAGAAACCGACCAGTGGTATTCAGTGGTATTTACCCCCTTATAAAATTACGGTTTTGAAACCATACATTTATTGTTGGCTTGTTTCATTTGGAATGACTTTCATTGCTTTTGAGATTCCTTCCACCGTAAGTTTTCAGAGCTATTATACAAAATGAATGATGCCTCAGTTTTCTAGACTTTATTTTCTAAGTTTATACTCTTCTGTTGTAAATTATCTTTAATGATCTTTATCTCTCAAATCCATAACCCCACCACCACCTCAGAAAGGCCTTCATGTGATCCCATGCCACATTAATTGGTGGCGAACCCTAACTAATAGCAAAAAATTGCTCCAATCTCCCTCTATTATTATTATAATCTATCATTTTCATCCAGAATAGATTTAGCGTCCAACCTTGCGAAAGTCTAGCACTTAGTGGGTTCACTTGCCATCTTGAACAGAGGAGAGTGGTCTGATAAAGATCTAAGGGAATATTCAATATCCGTGAGCACTGGGATCATAGGCGAGTTGCATAACAAGAGGACAGTTCTGGACAGGGAGTAACATGTTGTTTGGTGCAGGAGTAAACATTTGAATTAGGAAACCTCTTTCTCCAGATGTCAACCAAGCCTGCCTCAGCTATATGACGACCAAATGAGGAGATGAGTCCTCGCCTCCAGGAAATTTGCCAATGTTATTCGAGTCTCCCATGATTATTAAAGGGATGTATGGCTAATCCGCTAGTTTTATTAGAATTTCCCTGAGTTCTACATTCACGTTAGGAGGGGGACATATACTATGACAATGGCACATTCAATATCAGAGGTTAAAGGGAACCTGTCAGCAGGATTATGCACAGTAACCTACAGACAGTGTCAGGTTGGTGCCGTTTTACTGATTAAAATGATACTTGGGTGATGGAATCCGTCTTGTGGTTGTTTAATCTTTATTTTCAGTTTTTAGTTAATCATATGCTTATGCTCTGAACGGCCACTGGGGGGGTCTTTATGTAGTGCTCTGCTTAGGTACTCATAATGCAGACTTCTGACAGGTCACTGACACCTTACTGACCTGCCCACTAGTTTATATACTGATTACTATATGTATTGCAAAAAAAAAAAAATCACATTCAGCAGGCCAAACGGCACCTGTGCTGTAGCATGATCACACGTATAATGTGCATTACATTTTTTTTGTTTAGTCATATTGATTCAGGAAAAAAAATGGCGCCAGCGCGGTAGCATCTATCAGCGATACAATAGATGCTGCTGCACAGGCGTCGGCAGCGCCATTTTGAGACTTTTTTTTATTTTTTTTCAGTAGGGTACTATGCATGATCCTCCTGGTTCCCTTTAAACAATGAGCACCTTCAAACCTCCTATCAGGCTTTTATGCACTATAAGTCAGAGTAATTGGTATGCAAAGAGTGCAAACCGAACCCCATCCAGAATCTATGCATCAAACCAACCGAATCTATTGACCTATGCATTTC